>NC_050601.1:13835189-14171439 GCF_013368585.1 Megalops cyprinoides | reverse complement strand
ACATTATTAGAAATTGCTGACTTTAACTGGAGTTACTTGGAGTCATTTCAAGGAAATGTTTACTTTAACACCATTCCTAAACAGGGGGCTCTTTAGTATAATCATAGATGCTGTGACAATGAGTTTTCTCAAGAAGATACATGGGGGAAGGGGAAGGGTATTGTTACTGATTTTTATTTGGACAGTGAACAGTATTGGTGTTTTCCTTTCCAGGGATTGGATGCCACAGGGCCAGCATTTGAGTAAATCAGTACTGGTTACAGAACATTGGTTGAGCTTGGGTTTTAGCCTAGAGGGCCAAAGTTTGCTCTGATTTCCATGTCTCAAAGCAACTGACACACAAGCATACAGTGGGGAAACACAGTTAATGTTACATCTCTGTAAATCTACAGTATTTCCCATCATGCCCAGTTGGCAAACAGTTCCATCTAGTGGACAATTAGTGGAAGTATAGCATACGACACCGCATCAGAAAGGACTGCTACTTCATTCGCAGGATAAAGTGTCTCTGTTTCCCGTGGAGAAATAATAATAATGCAATGTGTAAGGAAGCCAAAAATATAAATCTGTTATGTTATTTAATCCATTCATGTGGTGCATGAAGCAACACAAAATGCAATCCCATAACCCTTTGGTCTCACCGTCCTCTGCTTCTGTGCTTGGACCTCCGTGTCATGCCAAACTTCACACTTCATTCTCCTCAACCTTTAATTCTAGAGGAATCCAGAGTGGATCTACAGGAAGACAAACAGGTATTCATGGGGCATTGGGTTTTAAAATTGCCTTAAGATCATACAACAACTTAACAAACAACGAATGGTATTGAACTAGTTTCCTTGACCATTGCTTGGAATTAAAACACGTTTGCAACTCTACACATTGAAAATGGCACAAATCAAATCCAAATGAGACCACGGACACTCACTGTAAGGACAAACCCTCGAAGCTTGACACTCGCCATGTTCCAGTTTACAGCCATGAAAAGCATCCCCCGCACAGGGAATCACATACATTACTGCCACCCACCATGACGACGAATGAAGATGAGCTTAATCTTGGCAGCATATGGTACATTTTTATTTATTGTATTGAGCCTGCGCTTCATTGGATGATTTTTTTTTACGGTAAAAAAATTGATTACAACATTGCATGAGACTTCATGCAAGAGGCATCAGAGAAAGTGTGTACTCATTTTCCTTCTTTTTCATCCAGTGATCATTCATATAAAAAATAACATCATGTTGGATGCGATAGTTTGCATGTCAAATGTGTGTGAGTGCTTGTATATGGAGGACTAAAATCGATTTCTTCAAGGGCATTTGGATTAAGACATTCCATATCTTTCCGTGTATTAATGCAACATTAATTTTTGGGAAATGAATTTTCCCCAGTATCAGCAAAATACACACTGAGTTTAAATAGTTTAAATAAATAATAAATAGTCCAAATAAATAATGAAGGGAGGCAATTTTATTGTATACACTCAAGGACCACTGAACTTGGTCATAATAAAGCATAACATTTGTGCTTACGACTTAACATAACACACTGCTGCAGTCCTGCAGGTAGCACACATAACTAAACTAAACATTAATATTCCTAAGGAATGAGGGACTCCACTAAAAATGCTTTACTATTGTATTAACATGGGGTGGCGGTAACACAATGCTTTTTGTACCAAAGCATACATTTTCTTGTGGATCCACCTCTGCATTTTCCGTTTCCAATGTGACGCAGATTGCGTAGATCTGGCCCTCTTAATCAATTGATTGACCTTGTTTGTGTCCTTTTTGCTTACGCTCCTATCCCTGCACACTGGTGCATTTAATAGACCATGAGCAAGCGTGATCGTAAAACTGGGGGCAACACTCTCATGCTATGACTCCACTCAAGAACTGGGGTGGCATGAGCCAGGCTACCTATGAGTTAAGCCACTGTAGCATTTTCAACATGTTATGTATCCACTGCTAACTGGTGTCAGCTGTACATTTATGGAATGAAATTAAATGCTCAGAATGCATGGTTGCATTATGGTGTGCTACAGTCAGTTAAATTAAATGGGTTAATTGTCTTAAAACCCTTGAAAATGTACATGATCATAATTGTTTTGAGGACTTGATAATGGTGAGCTGCTTTTTCACAGATACAAATCAGATATTTCCACTTGACTGAAAGAGTAAAAGTCGGACAGAATATCTCACCTAGCGTTACGTTGTTTTTAGATTTGAGCTGTGCAGCGAGAGTTCAGTTCAGTTCTTTTCAGAATAAAATCTGATTTCCTCATGTAAAATTTTTTGCTTTTGTACAGTCAAAACAGATTTTCTTTCATTTTACCACTTTCAAACTAAACCCTATAAAACTCAATGATTTTACAGTAATGACATTTGGTGAGGCTTAGGTAAGGGACTGCCCATCTGTTTATTTTCTCTGGTCTCATATTCCATATGCTGAAGAAAATTCATCATCTTTACTGACCTTTGGAGCTATTTGTAAATGTCAGTGAAATAAAAAAAGGAAGAGTGTGTGTGTCATAGTCACAGCAGGAAATCAAATTCGCTTCTATCACAATGAAATCTTATTGTAGCAAAAGGCCGTACGTAAAACCCCAGCACTGGAAATGGACTTCTGACAGCGCTGGCCATGTGTTCACTGGGCTAATACATTGTGAAAGGAAAATGACCTGAATTCATATTAGCATATTAGCATGATCCTCAAGCAGAAAAAAAACCCCTCCACTTTAAAAGAATCATCCAATGAGCACCCACTTAACTGTGGTGCACTGTGGGATTTGTAGTATGAAAAATAGCCATTGGAATGTGCGCAAATGCATGTACAAGGTCACGATAAAAGATACATTTGATTGGCTTGTGGCAGAGCTCATTTTCAGAAGCATTTCACTTGCAGTATTTGAATGACTGTTTCTTGACTGTTGACTTGTTGACTTTCTTGACTGTTTTTTAATCGAGGTATCACAGGGATCAGCGAAATTATGATTTCTGTCATTATAATGGCATTAACCCACATGGATTTGCCAATCTGTACTCCAGCCGTATTACGGGTAATGGAACTAACATCAAGAGGTTTTACTCAAAAAATTTCATGAACAGCAAATTCTTTTTTAATAACTGGAAAATCATGCCATGTCTATCCTAGTTATTAAATTATGTCATGTTTATTTTCATTTGATTATGTGGGCGGGTGACATTTGATTTACCAGCAGCTGCTTTAGTGTGACCAATCTCTGCAATTAAGTTTCAAAAACAACCTATACTATATGGCACTGAAAAATACCTCAGGCAAAATAATTAAAATGTGAGCCGTCAATCTAATTAGCATTGCTATTCCTTCAGGGGAAACTTCTTTTCTGCAGGAGTGTAGGAGTATGTCGCATACATTAGCCGACACTCTTTATTAAGCATGCACGTATGCACACACATGCATCTCTCAAGATGAATCTGTGACTCAATGTTTTGTTACAAGACGTTTGCCACATGTTCTGCTGTTTTTGAGGTTTTGCTTAAAGAAACTAACCTAATAATGTACTACTTAGTAGGTACTACTAGGTAAAATACAAATGTATATTACAGTTTCATAATTGTAATAATCTAAGCTCATTGCATGAGTAGCTCTGTCTAATGAGTAAACTCAAAAGTGCCTGTATTATTGCAAAATAATGCTCTGGTCTGGGGAAAGTCTCCCAAGGTTTCAGGTCTTTTCACAATGGACCAGACATACTTCTCTTGAAACCCTGATAAAGAAAACAGCTACCAACAAAAATGGCCTCTTATTAGAGAAAGCTTTTTAGACAACACAAAAGAAATCTAATTTTGCCAGTGCTTGCAGTGCTTTCATGGAAAATGAAACCTCTGGAGTGAAGATAATTTTTGTTCATTTTGTTTCATTGATTCATAATAGACAATTACCATTCAGACACCTCAAGGCCATAATACACCATATTTAAAGGACATTAAAAAGGCAATTATCATAATTATAATAATAATAATTTTGCAAATGTCACATCCATCAGATATGTTCCTTAATATAAGCAGATGGCTCCTAGTTAAGGCCAGTTTGACATTTTGTAACTTAATGAGTTTTGTCACTCAATTCAAATAGCAGTGTTTCTGACAAACATAACACAGTCTAAGAGAACAGGCCACAATCTTCTTGTGAGCTTGACAACAGAAAAGCTTGTTATTTAATCTTAATAATAAGGCACAGTTGTAGACTGTTTGGGTTTGAATTAAAATGGCACTGTAGCATAGCAGTTGTGGGGCTTGACTTGAAAAAAGAAGGTTTCTCGTTAAAATCCTGTTTTATATTTGAGAAAAGTGGCACCCAAAAGTGCTTTGGCAAATTTCCTGCTGTCACTTGTGAATTATATGGAAATACATATGCAACACATCAAATACATCAAATTTATCTATATATATATATATATATATATATATCTATATATATATTTATCTTTGTTCAGAAAACAAAATGATAATGAGACGATGTAAGAAGAAATTTAACAGTCTACTGCAGACCTTTGAGAAAGTACATGGAAAGTGCAGACCCCACCATACTGTGGATGCAGTGTATGCTTGTTTGACTCAAAATACCCACATTATGCTTTGTTTCTTGCAAACAAAGCACTGGCGAAAGATCAAGGGATCAATATGCGAGAAAATGTTTACTGATTGTTTGTACTTTATGACAAAAAATCTTCTTCGTATTAAATCTACACTTTAAAATTAAAACATAAATAATGCCACCAACATGCATATAATAATTACTAACAGTAGTAAATACTAAATAGGACTCATAAGACCAATGCACATCAGATACAACGCATTTCAATGAGTATCCTAACCTTCCCCCCATGCCTACAATAATAACCAGTAGAGGGCAGGAGAGCATAATCAAAAAATAGATTGCACATTTCATAAGACTGCTAGGATAAGTAAAAGCATAAAGCATTTTTATTCTTGGGCTGTTTTGGTTCAATGTACGAAGCCTTCATAAATGAATCTTATTGGTCATATTAATATCTGCTTAGCATATCTAACTAAACACTTCATAGAATTTGGTATTCAACATTTTTAAAGAACGCTTCTACTTAATTGCAAATTTCTATCAGGCATATACTGTAAATTAATTACTAATTGTCAGTGGAAATACTGTTTTTTTTAAGAGAGCAGCCACAATCCCAGACTCTTATTATTATAGTCTTAATTAGAGGTAATTATGAGAAAATGACTAAGGCTGTTAAAATTCTTTGAGAAATGAATAAATGACTATTTCTCTTTAAAGATAGCAGCATGTCCATCATTTGCCTTGGAACACTGTTATAGAAATTGGCAAATGTATCTGTAAATCAGTCATATTTATGTCCTTTCAGTTTTGCATAAATGCTGTTTGTAATGGATCAAAAAAAAAAAAGGCAAAGATGGTAGGGGAGCTGAGACGAATGGAAAATCATTTTGGCGAACCTGGAATGGCAAAAATTTGGGAACCTTTGTTCTTGTGACACACACACAGACACACACACACACAGACACACACACACATATATATATACAATGTATATAAAACATGCAGAATGAGGGGACGTTGCATTATGCCACAAATTTATGTAGCATAAGACAACTGATGTTTTCCTGTATGGGACTATAAATGCTTAAACTGATAAGTAATATTGGATGCAAAAACACCATTGATTTCCTATATTTCCATTAGCCTGCGGTTAAGGAGCTATGAAATCCATAGAAGCAATTTAATGATGGGCTTTATTAATCCTCCTGAGAAATAAACAGGAGAGACAGGTAATTAAATATGGCCTTCCCCCCTGGCCATTGGTCATAACTGACTGTTTAATATGAGGAATGTGTGGTGATGCTATTAGCAATTTTAATAATTAAATCCAATTAATAGTTAAAGCCAGCTGCTTTATCCATGCTCGGTACACATAGCCAATACATGTCTGGGTTTGAATGTCAAGTGTTTATTGAGTTTTTTTGTTTTTCAGAGAAGTATAAATTTATTTCAAGCTCACTTAGACATCCATGTTAAATGTTTATTGCAAGACCGTCAGATAAACTGCTCTCGGAAAATGGTCCTAGCTATGGTTTAAACGCAACATAAACTGCTTGCGCTATGATTATGATATTTTTGAATGCCTAGCGCCACTGGGCATGGTTTGGGAATATAGATTACAAATGCACTCTCAAAACTGCACAACAATGTTTACACGCTGTTGTAACTTGAGATCAATAAATTAACATTAAGAATCATGACTTGCAAAATTTTCCTCATTAATAATACATTCAAGAGCGTCTGAGCAACACTAAACAACATTAAATTACTTGAAGAAACAACTAAATTATTCAGAGCACAGCGAAAGACAGGTGAATAGTACAAATGCCTCTAGCAGTAACATAGAAGTTACTGACTAATTAGACATTCAGTGCCAAGTGTAGGAAAGCAAACCCATGTATTTTGTATGGTCTGTTATGAATATGTCAGTTAATATGATTTCATATGGACAGCATTCAGAGTAACCCCATGCATGACACCATATTTGTCAATGTGTCTTAGTTGATAGTCCATACCTTTCGAGTCTGCCTGATTAAAGTCTGAAGAATCTGCTTCCCTCACCGCCTGCCGTTTCTTGTTGCTTGGTGTTCTCCCCGTGTATAGCAGTGCCATTACATTCTAGAGTCATTCCACAGCTTTGCAGTTGTAACACTGTGGTACCCTGCTTCTGATATACTCTTCCATCAATCACACTGCCAGTTCCATAACAGTGACTCTGAACATGCATTCTTTATGCACTTTATAAAGATGTGCTCAATATGAGCATAATCAACAAGCGCATCAAATATCCAGGGGAAATCTGTATATGTAAAGTGCATGCTAAGCATTCCTCTGTCATTACTGTTATGTCCATCTGTGTTTGTGTATGGTACGTGCATTCA
This sequence comes from Megalops cyprinoides, assembly GCF_013368585.1. NCBI lineage: Eukaryota > Metazoa > Chordata > Actinopteri > Elopiformes > Megalopidae > Megalops > Megalops cyprinoides. Next base: position 14,164,477 of record NC_050601.1, on the reverse strand, counting down.
GCCTATACAGTTCTGGGCTTAAATTTCAAATATTTATTGAGATTTTAAATATTTAAATTCTAATTCTAAAATTTAAATTCTATTTGGAACTCTATTTGATTTACATTTACAAACGATTATTGTGAGTTGAACATTGTCAGGGAAATTACCAGGCAAATTGCTCTCAGAGAATGGTCCTTTTTTGAGGTTCTCTGATGGATTTAAATGTGCCCTTTAAATTCAATAAAAACTGACTGTGTTGTTACTAAAACATTAATAATGTGGATTATTGCCACATGAATGGCTAGCACCGGGTGACCAACAGTAGGAATATAGATCCGAAATGCAAAGCCACACCACACCGCCAATACGCTGTTACAGCCTGAGTCAATAAATATAAAATTAAGAATCATACTTTTACAAACCCCCATCATTCATCATTAATTCAAGAGAGACTGAGCAACAACACTGAAGACAGTGAAGAATGGAAAATGCAATAAAATTTGTTTCAAAAATTTAAAGCACAGAAAAAATACATCTGAATAAAAATAATAAAGAAGTGTTTCTTCCCCTAACACAGAAGCTTATGAGTTCTAAGTTCACACAGGGTTGCGCTACCACATCCTGTAGAAACTTTGAGCTTGAACAGTAAGGACGAAAAAGCAGGAGCATTATATAATGTTTGTTCTTCTGTGCTCCCCTGAACACCTGAAACACTACCACCTATAGCAATTTCTTATATCTTGAACTTTGTTTTCCTTTTTAAAAAATCAAATCTATGATTTCATGTACTCATATCTCTACCAGCTATCTTGTACCTTGTCTGGCCAACTATTGGTTATGCTGTGCTTCCAATATTGTTGATTTCTTATATGTCTTTTCGCTTGTGTTCTACTCTGCCTCACTTGTAACTTGCTTTGGAGAATAGTGTCCGCCAAATGAATAAATGTAAATGTAAAGAATATAAGTGAGTATCCAGAGTCTCACCAGCACAACAAACAAATAACATGACACCATGCTTGTCTGTACCTTTTGCACTCTGCCTGAGGGAGCTTTTGTTTACATCTACAGCATGTCATTTCCCAAATATCTCAGTGTTCTTGTTATAATTTTGCAAAAATATAGAACAAAGGTTGGTGCCAAGAAAAACAGCTAATTTTTAGATTATTTGTTAGTATAGCGGGGATGCATTTTCGGTTCTCACACCTTGTTTCACACCTTGGTTTTACAACAAAAGGCGACAGGCTTGACATAGACAACTATTAGATGCTGTTAGATGCTGATTCACACATGCCTGGAATCCCTGACTAAAATTTGAAGAATCTGCTTACACCTGCACCTGTTCTATCCTGTTGCTTTACCATGACCTGGTAATCTCCGTTTGGATGGCTGCCTGCTGTGCGTTTGGCCTCCTGCCACAATTATCATACCTTTTTAACCCTGTAGTTTTAAAACCCTCTCTCTGGTAAACTCCACCCTTAATGACATTACCTCATGTAATTAGGACCTCTCTTGATGCTTATCCTCCTCCTCTGAATATTTCTCTGCACCTCACATCCGAAGCAAGGGCTTGGTCATTTAACAACACTGACCCCAAAAGCTGTAGAGTTACCTAACGCACATCATACCTGCTGAGAACCTGGGCTCCCCAAGCAATGATCTGATCTGACCTGACTGGTGACGTTGTATGCTGGACATAGCAGAGCTGCTAGTGCTGCTGTGGTGCAGGGGAGGGCGTGTGCAGCCGTGCAGGGATGTGAGCTGCACTCTCTCTATTGGGAAAGGCTTCACCACTGCTCAGCACCACAGACAGGGAACACTCTGGACCGATGAGGACTACGGACAACAAACGCTATGGGCTGGCCAGGACCGCCGACAGAGGCTGTTTTCATTTCTGCTGGCTGTCACCTGCGCCTATTCACAAAAGAACATGGCTGCACTGCACACCAGCTCTGGGAGGAGCTGAATACAAAGGCATGTGCTTTGAAGAGGAAGAGAGAAGCCCCAGAGACACTGTGTTTCATGGACGCTTTCAGGGCTGCGTTTTCCTTGTTTTCTCACAGGCAGCTCTGACAGGAAAAGCTGAGTCACTGAGCCACTCAGCCGTGTTCTGCCCCAGACTGTTAGAAAGCCTAAGCGCACTCGTTCTGCAGCCAGACTCAAGGCTCCCGCTACTCTGTTAAGATGACTTTTTTCACCAAGCAAATGTCTTTTTTTTCCCCTTTTTCTACAACTCCTTTTCTCCACTCTACAGGGCCCAATACAGCTCTTTACAATTGCGTCACAATTGCACACTTTCTCTGGTTGTTGCCATCTGCTTCACTAGTATGGTTCTGTACGCTCCACAGATTTTGAAACCTCCCTTTAACAATTAAATGTGCATGCAAATTGATACCAGCACATAGGTCTGAACTGACATACATCAGATGTGACAGTCACCCACAATAGGCATGAACCACATGGAGCCAACAATACCACTCTGGGGCATGATTTTTCAACTGAGAAAGACAGGTTCTGATTGGTTCTACTTCATGTGCTGATGGCTATGACTGCAGATAATGTACAAGTGATAATGGTTTAACTGCTTTTTACACTTCTAAGCATTGACAGTGTGCCATGGTTTGTGCAAGAAACCCTCCTTTTAAATTCTTCTTTTTCTTCAGCAGCAATCTGCTGTGCATCTTATCTGATCTTGCACTGGTTACCGTAAGCGGCAGAAACCTTCACAAACAGCAATGACTGCATCAGATCTATTTTTATGAAGCAGAAAGGCCAGAGCAAAGGTAGAATATATCATACAAATTCATCCTGGTGCTGACAATCAATCTGTGTACTTTGGGTTATTTAAAATCAGTCCATTGGTGGTAGGCAGGCACCTGTAGCTGCCTCACTATTTTAACAGATTCTTAGCTGAACTGTATAACTGTTCTGGAGCAGTAAAACAAAGACCAGCTCCACTCATAAAGGATGCTAATTTTCATTATAGTGCCAGGGACATTTTGTGCCCACGAGTTTGATTTCGATATGCACTTGTGGAAATGAAGCAGATAGTGCCACTCTGTGTGAGTTTGATGTGCCTTCTTTGCCTTTTGTGCCTTCCAACAAGATCTGAGGGGATCTGATAAAAATCCAACTCTAACCAATTTCCAAAATATGTCTAAAAATAAGAAATCAAAACACTGTTCAACAAAACGTTATGACAATAATAGCAATCACCACGGTTCATTTTCTCACTGGCTCCAGGCATTTAAGAAGAGTTCAGACATAAACTTTCAAATATAAATTCTCCACCATCACTGTTGCTTAACAATTCAACTGTAATCTCTAACTCATGCTGTCAGGGTAGAATGGAGCCGCCAGGTTCGCTCTGTGATCAGCTGACCACAGACATGAGTTGATCTCTGTCTAGCAGTGTGGTATATTAATTGGAACACTGGACTTTTAACCAGGGTTTTGGCTTCAAATCCTACACAGGGCACTGCTGTTACACCCTCAAGTATGGGAACTAAACTTGAAGTTGACATAGCATCCAGCTGAATGCATGCATATTGCATAGCATGCAAGCTATGCAAATCACCCTGTGTCCTTGAGACAAACGTACCATGTTATGCGTCTTTCAGGTGTCATCTTGTTTGGCACTTCAAGCCTCGGCTGACATAAACCTCAGAGGGTCTGAGCCCTGCCACATAAAGCCGAAGGGAGGCTTGGCTGAATTTGACCTTGCCTGTCAAACCGCTCCAGGTAAAAATTGCCTCTCAGCTGTCCGACTGTGGAAGATGGGTATCTGCTGGCAGACAGGTAAGATTCCTTTTTAGAACCTGTACCACAGCGATATGCCCGCAGATGCGGCTCATTATGTACTGACACTGTGAGGGGGCTATAATTAAATGCCGTTTATCCTTATCAAAAAAAATGAGTTATATTTTTGGATTTTCTTTTTCATTGGAATAACCATTTCTCTTGATGATGCATTCAAATTTAATGATGGAATGTTTCTAAGATGTGTTCTACTGCTTCTACATTACATTACATTACAATATATTACATTCATTCAACAGATGCTCTTATCCAGAGCGACTTCTAGCACAATAGAACAGATGTGTATCCATTCAAGTTGAGTGAGCAACAGTGTCAGACCAGGCTAACAACACTCTCAGACCAGTGAATGTGAGCATAACACTATTCACGCCCTACCACAAGTTATCTTGTCCAACCTGACTAGAGAAGGGAAGCCAAGTATAGAATCCAAAACACATCACAATACTACACATACAAACAGCAAGTACTACAAGTAGCTGGTGTTAGGGGGTGGGGATTGAGGTTGAACCGAGATCCAGTCTGATGACGTGGGTCTTCAGTCTGCATTGGAAAATGAATGTAATGCAATTCTTCTACTTTATCATTTGCAAATTTCTGTGTTCCTCAGTCTTTAATTATGCCCTTGGCAACAGGTGTTACTTTAAAGAAGCATTAAATCTTTCTGTGATTTTAAACTTAAACTAAACACAAAAATTCCCAAACATGCTGGTAAATCATTTTTCCCTGTGATCATTTTTTTTTTTTTTAAAAACTTCACTCTTTTCTTGGAAAGTTGTTTTCATTTTACTTCTTCTGTCAAATGGCAGGCACAGCGGTAGCACAGCAAAAAGGCATTTCTGCACGGGTGTTTAGGCTGATTGTGATTCATTACTGTTTCATCATGCTGCTTTCCACCTTGAAAGCTAACACACGGCACAGGTAGAAGTTCATACACCCCACAAAGAAAGAAATTATGGAGGGAGGTCGTTTTAAGTTGTCACTCGAGGGGTGCCTGTCCTATGATGAGCTCCCTCTTCACTGTGGTGCGCTGCTGGACTTCTGGTTTTTGTTGTCTTAAAAATAGGCATTGGCCTCACGTATCATTCAATTGCGTTTGTCTTGCTTTACCACTCCTGAACAAGAGCAGAGGTTTTTGCAGTGAGAAGAGCCTCATGTACAACTGACGATTCTGGAACAAAATAACAGCTGCTGGCAAACATGATGAAAAACACAGAAGCTTGTAAATTGTGACATGTGAATCTAAATGTAATGTAATGTAAATGCAAATGTAAAAGTTTAGATTAGTGGAAGTGAAATGTAACACATTAGTGAAGGATGCCTGCTTGCAGTGGTATTAGTTTTTGCACAGTGCGACATTTCTAATTGACTTTGCTAATGAAAAACTCTAACAAGCAAATACTGGGGCACTTCAGTTCTCTTGTAAAAAAATACACACCCTCAAAGATCTTTCAGAACAATGGCATCTGAAAAAGGGAACAGGCCGATTTGGTGCAGAGAAGAAAAAAAACGGTAAGGAACAGGGCTTGTTACCAAAAGGTTGCTGGTTCGATTCTCTGTTGGAGCACTGCTGCTGCACCCTTGGGCAAGGTACTTACCCCAGATTTGCCTATCCAGCTGCATAAATGGACAGCACGTGAAAATTGTAACCTTTGTAGATTGCTCTGGATAAGAGCATTTGCTAAACGACAATAATGTAATATAATAGATTTACCAAATACATTGTACTGTAGCATATGGATTGAAGGCTATAATTTAAAGCAGTTATTTGCCTTTGCTTTATACAACGTTGTGCAGTCAAGCACTGATGTGTATTGGTTCCACACAACTGAAAGGGTAACTTAGAATTTATCTTTGCAAGCAATGTGAGTAATTATAATATGGTTACATAAAACATTACGAAGGACTTTGGGTCCCTTAGGCCCCATTTATGTATTACAAAGTGTCCTTGATCGGATGTTGGGTAGGTGTAAATGCTCAAAAGACACATTTGAGTCTGAGTCATTTTGTGTCTTTTGAGTCAGTTTTGCTGAAGCAGCTCCCGAAACTGTTGAGGATGCATTGTGGCCATACTAGGATCAAATGTAAATGCTTTGAACTGATCACTGAAATGATCACAACTGCTCAGATGCGGAAAATACCACGTGTAAACATACCCTTAGACATGCTCTTGTCAGCCATCTGCTTGAGTAGAACTCAGTTTTCCCCTGATAATATGCTGAGGCAACTTCAATCTCTCCAATTGATGGGAAAGGCTCTTCCAACAACTTTGATTTTCATCATAAAAAACACTCATAAAAATAATAAAGTTGTAATAGATCATATTTTCTGGCAAAAGTCAAATACTTGATAATCAGCCCTGGAGAATATACAAAATATCAGTGAAACTGACGGCGCTTTTTTATACTTTCCCATCATTTTCTGTTTTTGTCTTGCAAGTTCACAAGCAAATCCAGCAGACAACATGGCTGCCAAACAGTCTTCAGCGAAGCACAAGCATTTTTATAATTTGCTGCTTCCGTTTCTAAACCAGCTGCTAAGCAGTTTTCCGGTTCAGTCAAACCGCAAGGCAGGCAAGGGGTCAATTTACCAGCATGGGCTCAGGGACAAGCTGAGTCCTTCAGAGATTCAGATCTGGTTTGTAATTTAAGCAATGGCTAAAGCAAACAGTCTAAATAATGATGCAATCCACAGATCTCAAATATATGCTTCCTGTTTCAATTCAGGATCATGTGTATTGTGTCCTTTGGGAGTCCTTGAAAAGTGAATAGATCAAGGCAACATATCTGGCAGATAATCTTTACAGTAAAGCAAGGCAACATAGTTTGATCCCTGGTCTTGTGCCATGAATTTATATGACTGCAGTCCCACTCTCACATAGTGCTTATGTGTTATACATGCTTTACAAGGGTGACCTTATTGGGAAGTATTTTTAGAGAGCACCCATGGAATATTCTGCATGTTGTCTGAGGAAGTGTTAATTTTTCCTGCGTTATTGTTAAAAGGAACATCAATGATTCATCAACATCAATGTGTACATGTTTGTAAATTCACTGAATCAAATAATCAAATAATAAATTAAATAAATTTCACTTACCTCTGTGGCAGCTCTTGAGTCTTTGATGATCTGCTAAAGGTTTGATGAGAATTCAAGAATAGCAAAAATCACTTAATATCAATACCACACTAAATAGTTTAGACAATACACTGGTGTTGTAAAATTTCAGAACTGAACACATTTTTAATTCATTATAATGATATTATGTTCATAATCATGACAAGAGTATATGTTTTAATTTTAATCAAAGTCATTAAAATGAATTATGTTGGAGTGGTTATGGGAGTGTGCAACCAAATTGAAAAAAATCTGTTCTCATGAATTTTTTTAGGCTGCACGTCCAAAAATATTTTGGGATCCTTATATTCTGCCTGATGTCATACTAATTATCTGGTATCATTCCCTGGTGGCATATTAAGTAAACCTCTTCTATAAATTGCTTGACCAGTCTAGTTCGATATGCTCAACCTAAAAACTTGAATGATAGAAAATGCACTGGGTGCTGAAGCCCAGTGACAATGAGCAGCACAAAATAATATCATTTTTAACCAAACAAAACCTTAATAGGCCAATCACTGACCCCACACCACATAAGGGTTTTCTGTGGAACTTTGTCACTCTCATTTACCAGATAAGACATTAAATCAGAGATTGGCATGAACTGGGGTGTTACACATAGGTTACTTTTTTGAGTATCCACATTGCAGTTATAATAACACATTTCACCAGACATAGTATTTTAACATCAAATATTTTCTGGTCCCCATCCAGGAGGGAACTCCAACCCCCTGAGGCATGGTGTAACTGGTGTGGATGGTTAAGCATTTTCCTTTATAGATATACGTTAATGACTATACAGTCCACTTATTTAAAGCCAGTCACGAGACTTCACAGCTAGATGTACTGCACATAAACATTCAACATTAACGTTCAGTTTCAACACTTTTGATCGCAACATCAGACGTGCACAAACCTAGTGCCCTGCGGCTAGTTTAATCATCTAAATTAAATACATCGTCTGCATTGCTGGTCCTCCTAATTGTTTCAGATTAGATGTCTTCAGCAGTGCACAGACTCTTTCAGATGATCCGTCAAGGTGTTCACATGTGGATGCAAACATTAAGGTTATCTTTACAGCTAATTCCATCTGAGAGCACAGTTCAAATGCACAAGCAAATAAATGCAGAAGGGCTTCAGCATTTAATCTGACCTGAAATGGATGTTTTTTTTAAGCAGACATATTTAATTGGGCAAACCTAGGTACATTTCAGACGTGTGTGTTGACAGACAATGGCACCACATGTCCTTACCTCAAATCTCTCCATTAAGACCTTTGAGAAGGGTCTATTCTTCTCACCACTTTTATATGTGTAATGAAACCATTTTAATCACTCAGTTTTTCATTTTGCTTTGATCTAAAACCAACCATATGTAAAATTCTAAAACTGTTAATTTCTTGATTCAAATGAATTAGCAAGTTAAAAAGGCATATAGGATTAGATTCAGAATTAAAAAGCAATTTTCCATCTCTAATCAGGACCTATTGCTATCAATGTATTATGTAATTGATCCTAACAAATAGCAGAATGACTTTTAAAGCCAGTGGGATGGTTTTAGGGAGGTTTGGTTTCAATGAGATAAAACAGAGGCCCAACCAAAATCAGAGCCCATTTCCCACATTGTAAATGCATTTTTGCCCTTCACATATCTTAATTTCCAAACTTTATTTATTATTTTTTTATTTAAATACAATATTTTATTATCCAATATTCAATATGCAATTTGAAAATAATTTTCCACACATTTCTCACTGCAGTCCATACCTAAACTATTAGGGAATTGCAACTATTAAGAAGGAACTTGATAAGATGTAAATGTCTGAAACATTATGGGTTTTTAAAGGGCAGCGTGAAGCCACATTATTGATGCAACTACCACATACTGAATGGCTAATTTCCCTCCTTGGAATTCTTAACAAAAGGTCAGTAAATTGCTGGTGTGTCTTTCGCTAACAGTCTGACTGTCTGATTTCTTTGCTTAAAGTAAGCTGTTATCAACCCATTCGGATTGCCAGCTCATAGCTTAAAACACCAGTATAGCATAAGTTGAACGTAGGCTGAACATTTTTTAATATGTTTTTACACAGTGTACTGTAATGCAACAATATCCCAGCCAACTGACTAGAAACAGCAGTGTTCAATATATGGAGTATACAATTACTTTGGCAGGATTGTTTTTTCGTGACCATTACACCAGCATGGTATTCATTTATACCAATCCTTTCAGTATAATCCATCTGTATTATACTGTCTTAGAAAATAATGGTGATAGATTCACTGTACCCTCAAACTCACTTGTGGTAATGAATTGGGGAGTTAATCACTGTAAGAGAAAACGATAACAAAACAGCCTTTGTGCTGTTGTGCTCCTCAAACATTTTAAGATGTGTTTTATTTGACATGTGACAACACTCCCGGTATAGCAGGCATCAGTATCAGCGTCTAACAAACTACACATTACAATACATCTAAAAGAAAAACTGTGATCATCTAAGGACAAATCACAAAGAAATTTCTGTGTATTTGAAGGTAAATTCATCAGGAACCCCTCAGTGCTCTTCTGCATCAGCCATTCTGTCAGAGAGGGAAGCATATCAGCACTTTTACAGTCTGTTGCTTAAGCACTTAAGCGCAGACTTGGGGCAAATGCCTTACCATGCAGCTCTGTCATTTCTGTTCCCTCAAACAGATCATCTGTGTTAAGACAAATTATTTGACATTTAGGGTAACTTCTGGATGATGTGATTTGGCCAGACATCATTATAATTAATGGGATTTGGCAGATTTTAATGAATTATGTTGTGCTTTTGGTATCTCAGTGGTATGATGGCATTGTGTAGGTCAGGGGAACAGTCGCTTGAAATATGTGACATTTGTGACATTTTGGAAATGGAATTTGGAAAGAACGGCTGTGACGTTGACGCAAAGACCCTCAGGTTGTTTATTTGGTCTAATCCAAGCATTAAAATAAAAAAACAATTAAAATGTGTCAGGAGGGTTTTATCAATTGTTGGTCAACCAAAGACAGAAATGAGTGCATCCGGGACCACACGCGAAGAGATCGTCTCACACACATTTTAATTAACAAGGAAAAGCTGTCCAAGATGGAGTAGCAACAGACTGTGACCTCACCTACCATAACAACGTATCTCACTCCACCTTTCAAGCCATTCAGAGAGAGAGAGAGAGAGAGAGAGAGAGAGAGAGAGAGAGAGAGAGAGAGAGAGAGAGAGAGACAGAGAGAGAGAGAGAGAGAGAGACAGAGAGAGAGAGAGAGAGAGAGAGACAGAGAGAGAGAGAGAGCGCAAGTAAGCAGTACAATGGTCTCTGTATCTTTAAAAAGAAGTGTATCCAAAGAACCAACATGCAAATAGGACAGTTTACAATTTACAATTTGGCAGTAGACTGTAAATAGACAAGAGAGCGACTTGTATACACAAATCTTATATACAGATATATTTCCTTCCATTTGTTGCCGCATTGACCCTGAAATTAGAGACATTTCCCCTGGGAGTCTCTCTGGGGATCAGGGTCTCCCTAGTCCGTCATCAGTGTAGGTGAGTCAAGGATACGAATCCTTGTTCCCCATTTGTGCTGTACATAGCAACGATCAGTGACAGAGTTTCAGTCAGCCGTGCTTTTGATAGGTTTTTCTTTTGAGGACAGAGTGGAGTTTGTCAAAGCAGATCAGCCCCCTCCCCAGCCCCAGGTTCTCTGTCCCAGTGGTAGGTTGGCAGGGAGAGCTCTTTGCACTGGTCATTAGCAAGCGATCTCCTCCAGCGTCCCCAGCGTGGGCTGCAGTGCAACACTCACAGTGTGGCTGATGGCTTCAGAGTGGTTTGCCACTGGGTCACAGGTGCTCTGGACAGGGAGATATGCACGCACAAATGCGCGCACACACACACACACACACACACACACAGCCAGGCACACACACACACACAGACAGGCACACACACACATACACACACAGACAGGCACACACACACACACACACACACACGCACACAGGCACACACACACATATACACACAGACAGGCACACACACACACACACACACACACACACACACACACACACACACACACAGGTGCACGTATGCACACACACACATACACACACACACACACACACACACACACACACACACGCACACAGGCACACAGGCACACACACACATACACACACATACACACACAGACAGGCACACACACACACACACACACACACACACACACACACACACACGCACACACAGACAGGTGCACGTATGCACACACACACACACACACACAAACACACAAAACATACAAACATGAAAAACTTACATATGGGTTATGCTCCACGTTATTGCCACCTTTGTTACAACCCAGTGATCCCAACAATTCGCTGCCACTAAAAGGCCACTGACATGGCATGTCTACACTCTCATTTCAAATGTCTTAACTACAGTGTATTCAGCATTTCATGCCCAACACCACAGGCTCTCATCCACACAAACACAGCTAAAAAAAAAAATTCCACCAAATGTTTTTACTCACCACATCCTCACCATGACTCCCTTCCTCATCCTCTCGGCACAGCAAGTCCAGCAGTCTGTCCCTCATCACCTGACAGGAACAAACATATCTGGTTGGATCTTACGACCTCTTCACCATACCTAAGTCAACCTCAGCTACATTGTCAAATTTCAAAAGTGGTCCCACTTTTTGTTCATGTACATTAAGTACCATGTAACTTCTTTCTAAATTAATGAAATTAACTAACCTCAACTGTACCCCTAACTCCAAACACAACTTTATGCAGAACTCTGATCACAAACTGACATTGCTGACTAAAATCCCATTACTTACCTGTATATAACAGTTTGCACCTACAAGGTTTCAGTATTTAATTATATTTAGACACCTACATTAATTCAGTTTAGTTTATAATAGTATTTAAATTAAATTATATTTGAGTATTTAATTATAGTTCTTGCAAATTATGTGTTGAAAAATGTGGGGGTGCTTTTTTCTTTTTGTTTTTTTTTAACCTTATTTCACCCTGCACCTGTAGCAGTTATCAGATCTGTGATTTAATTTTTCTTTATGGCTAAGTACTTTCTGGGCTTCTTGATTCCTGACATGCATCTCGGAGTTACTGTTTACCTCGTAGGCATAGTCAAACAGCTCCAGTATTGTCAAGATGCTGGCCCCGATGAACAGTCCCATCTGACCCCCGATGTCACCTGCCAACAACCACAGGTAGCCTCAGGGCAGAGTCATATTTGTCATTATTGTGAGGGGTGTTTGTGCGGTCATCAAACAAGGGCTCATCATGACCTTGGCTCAACCTTACCCAATAAACCGGCCACTTCGTACGCTTTCTTCTGCTCTATGGTCTCGTAGTTCAGGGCCTCAAAAAACACATCCAGAACCAGTATGTTGTCCCTGAGGAAGAGGAAGGAAACACTGAATAGAGTTGCAGCACATTTTGCACAAACTGCAGCTCAAGTCTACACAAGCAGCAGGTACACTAATCTAATAAATGTTGGTTTCCTGTAATTGGTAGATTATGGGAATGAGATTGGCTTCTGTACCACTATGTGTTCAAACACACAAAAATCAACAGGTCAATGCAAAAAGCCAATTTCCATCTTAGTGGGACAGGTTAAAAACAGCACTCTTCAAGCAAAAGGCTTTATGAGGGGAAAAAAGGCGCATATCTTAATTTTACCACAAAAGGCTGTAGGTACAAAAAAACAACTTTCCCATACTGTCAAACCAAAAAAGTTTATAAGTGTATTCAAACAATTATTATATTGTGCATGAATTGAACAGCATTGCTATAAACTCAATTTAAATATTGGATATTTTGGAGGGTCCTGAGGGGCTCAGTCAGCAAGGCCTTCAGTATGAGCACAGGCTGATCTATTTGGCCAGGGTTCAAACACTGTGTCGTCTGTCAACAATGACTGGGGTTACACAGTGCTGAACAAATTGCCTTTGTTCTGCTGGGTACAAGTGTAGGGAAGGTCAGCCAGGGTTTCCTTGTCTCACTGCTCTCAGGTACTCAGCAATTCATCCAGATCCTACTAGTTGCCTACTAGTTGCCTACTTGTTGCCAGTTCAGCACAGACAGAGTGGAGTAGCACTTATCCTCCAGTGTGTACGCACTTCACTATAGTGTGCTGTGTGGTTTGTAGTGTGAAAAATGGCCTTTGTGTGCATGTAGAAATATTGGAATAAATAATATTATTAACAATGATAAATATTAATACAAATTAATTAAATTAATTAATATTAATTAAATTAATATTAATAAATAATAAATAAAAAAAAGTATACACCATTGCCTCATCCAAAAGTTTCCAAATATTGGGGACCCAAATTAAAATTTACACAAACAAATATCCAGACTTACGCTATGTATTTCTCTGACTTATTAAACTTCTTCTCCAGGTAGCGAGCGGACGTCTTGCTGGGGATCCTCACCATTGACAGCTCCTTGTTGTAGCGCGTCATGTTGCAGGGAGTCCGGCAGACACAGTTACTGTTCTCCTCCGACAGTGTTGCTGGAGCAACCGCAGTGAATGAGAGAGGGGAGAGGAGAGAGAAAAAAAAGAAAAATGCTTATCAAGTTCTTTCTGACCCAAGAGCCATGTTTCTGCTCTATAACGGGAAAAACAGAAGGTCCAGCACTGTACCTCTCTCTGTGGTGGGTTAAGCTGTTGATTCAACACGAGAACATGGTGAGCTGGCAGTAGTCTGTGAGACCTAGTTGATCTGTTTAGGTGAGGCGTGTTTTAGAATCTGTTCCATCTAAGGCACAGTGTAACAAAGTGATCCATCCCACTTTTAATTACTGTCACTATGCTATCAAAGAAAATGTGGAACACCACCTATACCTGATTTCATAGTACGTCTACTTATGTGATCAATATGGTGTACTGTTCAAAAACCATAAATGACAGATTGAATTGAAACCTTGACTTTTTACATGCATTTTTTGCAACATATTTATATATAACACTCAACTTGGTCAGACTAACATACTACACACTTGCAAAAGCTAGCTTTTTCCATGAAAGCCAAGATTATGTTGGCACTGTGCAAATAAGATGACATCAAGACGTGCTTGGAGAGTTGCCCGTTTGAGAGGTATCACTGAGGACGACATTGACTGTTCCTGAAGAACGTGACAGTGTGTGCAGACAGAACACTCACCCCCACAGATTTGGAGTGAGCTCTCAATTAAGATGTCCCCTGCCATCTCCTGGAGCAGACAGGGTGAACATGTGCCATATGCCACATGGACTCACCCACAACACGCTCAAACAACAATAACTGCCCTGCTGGGAGTTTTTACGCAATGCATGATCCAGACTGACTTTCCCCATCAGCCCTGTCACAGGTATATGCATCAAGGAATGACACTGTGTGCACATTGCAACAACACAAAGATTAAATGCAGATGCTGCAAATGAAGACACTTTAATGTGATAGTGCTATGTTTAGGTTTACAGTTCTAAAAAGGCATTAAGCCATAATAGTTAAAATTACTTTGTTTTTATACAAATAAATATAAACTTATTATTCTGATATGTCCATTGAGGAATGGAACAAGCACATTGATTTTTTTGTATTCTTGCCACAAGTAAGATTCAGTGCAGAAAAAAAAACAAAGAAATTCTTTTGTATCTTGGTGCCTCAAAGAAAAAAAAAACACTTCCTTCATATTAATGCAGAGAGAAATGCCTTGTTTTTTGTAGATACAGACTGAACTTTCCAGCCCATTTTTCTACTTGACACCTTAAAAGCAGACCAGTTAGGTTCAGCTCGTAATATTAGATGTAAAAACATCAGAAGATAGGTCAAAATGTAAAAGTTGCATTGAAATATTACATACTGTGATATATATACCATGCTGCCAATAATGGAGGATATGTGTCCTGGCCAACCAAGTATTATTTTTTGTGATGTGCTGTGAGTACATTTTTTTCTTATTTGTGCATGGGGGGCGGGGGCTCTAACATGATATATTATTGTTTATTTTTAATAAAAACAAACAGCCTTCCTTTTGTCTGCACAGAGTCAAACACCCATTACTTTGCCTGTGACCGAGGCCCTTGCATTCCTGCAATTACAACTGGAAATTCAATATAGCATATGCCGGCTCTCATTTTCATTTTAATAAGGGTGATTATTGGATCTGGGTCCCATTAGTCATTTACTTTTCTTTCCTCATTTCTCTCACATGCTGTAGGCTTGAATCACCCAAGGAATCTGCTGCATTTTTTATTTCACTATGATTCCCTTCAGTTTTTATTGGCTCTATATTTTTTATAGTCCCCTGTAATCAGTTTGCTGTTTATATCTAGAGTTTCTATGTGAAACGAAATTACATTACTGTCCTCGGAGATGCTACAGATGACTAGAGCTGTGTTTGTTTCACACATTTCCTTGCAATTGGTTGATTTACCATTATTCAGTACCGATATTAATTCACAATATTTTTGGACAGAAGATAGAAGACTGTGAATTGAATAAGTGGAAAATATATAACATGTGAAACTATACATTTTTGGAGATGATTTGATCTTAATTAGACTAACATGTGGTAACATTATCCCTATTCAAGGGCTGCAGTAAGAATGCTCCCTCCCTAGGATGGAAGTGTGTTGGTAGATAATATGGCCAGGCTCAGCCTGCAGTTGGAACTGCTAGACCTATTTGCGTTGTTGGCTTTGCACTAAATGAGGAAGTCAGAACTACCAACATATGGTATGGAGATTGTGTCAATGTACCTGCGTTTAATGTTATGATTCATCCACATTTTATTTTTGGGTATTTTGGGGTCCATTACAGTGTAGCAGGCAGGATGTGGTAGGGCACTAGGACCCAGCAGACACCACCTCTAGTGATATGCTTGTTTTTTTTGGTATTTAGCATGACATATTCATTGCATTTCAAACCAGCCAAGCCAAAACTGGGGAATGAAGCTGTGGTAGGGTTGAAATCCTTTCTCTGGTCTTTTGTTATTGGCAGTGGTTACACTCTTCAATGTTTAAGATGGGTTACTTCTGCAGCTTTGTAGATTGCACAGGAGCAGTACACGAGCAAAATGTTTAGTGAGATATTTGGAAGTTTCAAACTGTTAGTGCTCGCTATACTGCATACTGCATAGCGCAGCCCACTGTGAACATGCAGCCCATTAGAATTTGTTTGCTTGGTAGGTTACTGAGTTTGTGTACGACTCCCCTTGTGCTTCAAATGCACGGAATAGCAAAGAACAGCCTTTTGAAAGGCATGGTGGTTTGCTCCCTTTGTTCCATCTTACTTACTGTTTGCTGAAGGCAAAAATTTTGTTACCTCTGCTTAAGGTCTCTGGTCTAACATTTGTTGCACATGTTAGCTGCGGTGTGGATTAGCTTCACTGGGCGTCAACCATATAGCGTATCCTAGTTGGACTAACTTACAACACATTTGCACTTTCTCTATTGAGCATTTGCCTAGCAGTTTTGTTTTATATTTTAAAGGAAGGAGAACTGGTTTTTGTTTCTTCTCATTTTTTTCTTGTTTATCGTGATTTGGATGCAATGTGTTTATGCTGATCTCTTTGCACTTTAGTCATGTTGGTGAAGCAGCCTAGAGCCAACAGTGGTGGTGATGTTAAGTGAATTTCTACCTCTAGTTAAGTTATGAACAAACTCTTATGGTCCCAACTGGGTTGCATATCCATCTTATCAAACAGGGTTTACAGAGTTTGTGTATCATTTTAGGAGCATGTGAACAGCCACTCAGCCACTGTTTTTCCCAGAGTTGTTTTTGTTTTTATTTTATCTCATTTTATTTGTGTTTCATTGCGAGCTATAATAGACCTCTGTATACTGTTGGATGCAGGCACCGCGAGGGCAACTAGCTGTCAGGAGGGGGCGCTCTAATTTATTTTTCAGTCATTTCTTGTTGCTTTTTGAAGTTTGTCTTCTTCATTTAACCTATCCTGTGCAATAAGAGGCCATGGGAATTATACAATAGGTTGTAGTGAAGGAACTGTTTGCTGTGAACTTTGATTGCGCTGTAGAACTTTAATTCTATACTTTTATCACAGTCACTGTTTATTGGTGTGGTGTTTATCCTTGTGTAAAATGTGCTGACCATTGTTCCATTAGCCTTATAGCCTCCTGTCATTTTAATACTGAATCATCAACTACCTCATAGCCCCCTATATCTTAAGCCCGGCTGTATGTCATGTTTTTAGTACTTGTGTAATCAATAAAGCCTCGTATGTTTTTGTACATCAGCAGCCACCTGTATACCTTCAATCAGAATATCTTACGTGGAGCCAATTGCCTAACTTCAGGGTTCTTTCCTCCCTTCATTAGGGAAGTGGCGTAATCAATTACTGTAACATAAAGTTATGCACAGTGAGGGTGGTGCTGGGTGCCTCCCACAGGCCACAAAAGTTATCGTCACTATTGAATTCCTTTGACTATACTGATCATGAAAGGAAATGACTGCTACACATTATTTGCCCAGTCCTTTATATTTCATCCTTATTTGAATGTATGACTCTCCTGGTATCAGGACTTGGAGCCTTGTGGTCCTGGTAGAGTAAAGGATTAGAAAAGTCCTGGTGTTGGCTGTGACTTTAAGACTTAAGACCCTTCCTGTCTCTTTGAATAAACTGGATTGTTGTTCAGTGATGATTGCCCAGGAACAGATGCAGCAGGCACTAATTATGACAGGGTGTCAATCACACAGATTGCTAAAGTGTTGTGCCTCTGATGGAATTCTTTTTTTAGAGGTTAGTAATTAGCAAAAAATCTTTAAGTGGTTGTTAGAGAATAAGCTTGTAATTTTTACAATTTCTCTGCACAGGTATATTTTACCTGGATTTGGCACACAGTACAAATAACAGGTCAGGCCAATCAAATTACAACAATTAAATTAATGAGAACTTGTTTGAAATGAAAACATGATAAACTGTGGACCTCCAGCAAACTAAATGAAAAAATCTCATTAAAAGTACACCGGCTAATTCCAAAATACACTGCATGCACCTTATAATTATGCAATAGACTTCATCCCCTTATCAAGAGGGACTGCTACGTGGGTGCGATTCACTGCATTAATTTTGTGCAAAATACTACGTAGCACTGCCACATGACACAGAAAAAGCTCTCAATAATGGTCATTCAGATAATTTTATATCAAATAACAATAACAAAAAAACAAGAGTGACATGTGTGCATAATAAGAATATGAATGTCCTGACCCCTCTGACTAGTCTGTGTCAGAGTCTGCTAGCAGAGGCCAACTGTTACAACATATTTCCATCAATATACAGTAGACATGTAGAAAACTGACATGGGCCCTGATGTGTATCTGCTATTGGAATAACACAGATTGTTTCTAATTACATTTGAGGCTGAAGTCTGTTTGAAGAGGGAGGGGAGCTACTCTGCTGTTCCATTCATACAGGATTTCTCTGAATCTTCGATGTGCTTATTTAATAATAATGATGGTTAGCTTTATTCTTCATCTGTCAGATGCCCTTATTCAAGACAACTTCCAAAGCGAGACTACAACATGTCCATGCTAGGAACGTGGAACACAAATGGTGATACAACTGATAGCATGAGAATTGACAAGGGGCAAGGTAGGTAATACCATTATATCCACCTCAGGTCAAGGGAAGCACAGAACATTCAAGGGCTACTGCAAGTTAATGTCAATAAAGATGTGACGGCATATGAAATTTTCCTCTTTAACCACACGTCTCCTTGTTTCCATCTGACCCCTGTATTGAAGGGCAGTGTTTTCTCTGGCCCGCAAAGAAAAATGCTTGAGTGTATCTATATTCAGACTCACCCAGTGCTGGCTCCGCACAGTCTTTGTACTGTTCAGGGGTGCAGTATGGAGAATCACCTGTAGACAGAGAATTTGTTATACTCAGCTCTCTCATCTGGCACCACTGAATTAGCTCTGAACTGCCAAACACAAGGATATGTAAACAATTTGCAAACAGTTCAAGTCACCCAGATTCACCTCTGCTGGTGATGGGAAACATATGATGTGGATTGGTCTTACTTTCTGATGGTCTGCTCCACACAGATGAAGAGAACAGGGTGGAGTGTAGCTTTGTGCTCACAGAAACTGCTCAGTAATTAACTCTCTGCTGAACCCTGCGTTCAGGTAAAACCACTGACCTCTTACAACCCACTGGACTTAAACATTGTTTCACTGTTTCTAAGTTAACTTCACGTTATGGCTTTGAACCATCTCATAAGACAACAATGCAGTTGGATTCAATAATGTATCATTTGTTTTGCCATATTTATGTCCTTCTAAATTGGATAGCACTACTGCATGTTGGAGCATACCAGATATTTAGTTCACTTTCACTTTTTTAAATGCTACATGATGCTGTTCTGTTCCAACCTTTATATAATTTTTCATATTTATTTCACTGCAGTATTTTGTTTTATTTGTTTGTATCTCATTAAAATTACAAGGATGATAAAGTCAAGGAAGTAAATACAACAAATGCAAAGATATTTCACTCAGATATGCATAATACAGTACTGGTACAAGGCTGTTATTACCTCAGTCTTTTCTTTAGAAGGAATGCATGAAGGATGAAGAGGGTAAGGAGGAACACCAAGAGACAGGGATTGAGTGAATTGCATGGATATAAAGACATTCTGGGTTTGACAGTAATCCTACAAGCCACCTCACCAATCTGTTTCTGTCTTGACTGGTCTAGACACTGGCTGAGTTTGACAAAAGGCAAGCAAATCAATAGCACTGACCTCTGGTACTTCTTTCTGGCTTCAAACATATTACGAACGCTGTCAATGTGATTTCTTCGGAGATGATGACAGTGAACAAATAAGAGACAGACTGCGTGTGCGCGTCCGTGCGTGTGTGTGTGTGTGTGTGTGTGTGTGTGTGTGTGTGTGTGTGTGTGTGTGTGTGTGTGTGTGCGCATCCGTCCGTGCGTGCGTGCGTGAGAGTGAGACAAAGAAATGGATGAAACACTGTGAGGGAAAATACAACAAATTAAAGATGAGCCATGAAGCACTATGGAACAAATGAAAGAGGGCAGGAGAGGAGAAGAGGGAGCAAAGGTCAGACAAATAGCCATGCCCCTGTCACCTGGCATATGCACCATCCTGCAGTTGCAGTTTTCCACAATGTAGCGCGTCTCGCAGTCGATGCGGCAGGCTGTGACGCTGTACACCTGGAAGAAGCCCGAGTCTGGAGCCTTCGACTGGCACTCCCCCCAGGGCGGGGGCAGGTAGGTGAGCTGCACAGACACGGAGGCACATTTTCAACAGGCTTCACATCTCTGAAAAAAGTGAAGATCTGTCTCACATTAAAAAAAAAGAAACCTCAACACAACGCTGTGAATTTGCACTACAGCTTCTTGTAATTTGTAAGCAGCAGAAAGCCAAAGACCTGGCTGAGTAAAGCCCACATTCAGTCTAACTGCAGTGTGCTTTAGCCTCTGCACAGCTGTGTCCACAAAACAAAGTTAAACAAGTAATTCATGTGCAACAATATTACAACAACAATTCTGATTAATTTATTTTGTTGCTGTTTGTGCAACATTATGAGTTTGGCACAGTTTTGTAAAAAAAAGTGAATCATTGCTTAATTTACTTATTCAGAATTAAGCATGAAAAGGATTGCTATTAGATTGAAAGTGGGTTTGGGAG
Source organism: Megalops cyprinoides (assembly GCF_013368585.1). Taxonomy (NCBI): domain Eukaryota; kingdom Metazoa; phylum Chordata; class Actinopteri; order Elopiformes; family Megalopidae; genus Megalops; species Megalops cyprinoides. The sequence goes on along the minus strand of NC_050601.1, from coordinate 14,143,859 downwards.
ACACTCATTTATACAGCTCCATGTTTTCACAGGAGGAGTTATGATCTAGTGTAACATCATTAAGCAGTTAATGCAGTCACAGTCAGAATGAAATTAAGAACCAGTAAACCAAGGCTAGCTATGTAAAGCATATAATTAGATGGTCACTCTAAAGAAACAACCCTACTGCTGAAGTTAGCAGCATGTATTGTGGAGCACAATGGGAAGCAGTTTTCCTGCAAAACATGATGAAATATCTGAAACCAGACAGAAACGGAAGAATAAGACAACATTAAAAAAATCAAAAGTAAAATATTAGAGCAGAGTTTGGAATTTGATAAATAAAAGGAAATTGCTAAGAATTACAATCTAGGAAGTCAACCTAGGGAGATCATGTTCGTCATACATGCTAATCCTATGGAGATGGCCAGTGCCAGCTCCAAGGATATCTCCAGCTAAAATGAATAAATGTGATAAAGGCTGACACATAACTCATTGAGATGTGTAGGCTGGGTACTTCAATTTCAGAGAATAATACAGACAGCAAAATAGCATTCTCAGATACATGACTGCACACTGTAGCTCAGTGACTCTCTTCAATGCTGCATCTGTGGAAAAAAAACTTTGTCTTTGAAGTAAGAGTCCCAGTCTTTCAGGTGATAACTGATGATCCGATCTAGCGCTGTAAGCAGGGTACAGATGAATCCTACATTGCCTAAGAGTAAACCTATAACAACTATCAGAGGTGAATGTGTTTTATATTTATCACCTCAACAGAGTTATACTCTTTTATACAATTCATCTCAATTTATACACTTGTGATATGCGGCAATCTCTGTACCTAGTGGAACAAACATCGAACCCCGATACTGGGATTATTGCAGTTAAGTAACTGACAGCTGTAGACATTGTGAATGTCAGGTATCTGTGTGCACATGGGGTAGGCCACTTTGCAAGATAAACAGACAAAGGTAATTGATCCGTGTCTGAGGGAAGTGGCATGGGACAAAACCCCTACACACTACCTGGCAGACTGATCCAGAGACATTGGCCAACTAAACAAAGGTCTGAAAGTATATAGTCTCACTAGAGCAAATGTTGGTTGTGGCAACAGAAGTTACTGGCAGAGAAGCAGTTTGCTTGAACTATTAGCATTGTATGCTGCATTGTAGCATGTACTATTTATATATAGTTCACAGGTTATCCAGAAGTAATCTGAAGAAGTCTAGCAGTGGTAAGGAGCAGGACTAGTAACCAAAAGGTTGCTGGTTTGATTCCCAGCTGGGCAACTGCTGTTGTATCCCTGGGCAAGGTACTTAACCCACAATTGCCTCAATATCCAGGTGTATAAATGGACAACACGTAAAAACAAATGTAACCTGTGTAAGCTGCTCTGGATAAGAGTGCCCGCTAAATGCCAATAATGTAATGCAATGTAACATGAATAAACTGATCTTGGATGATAACCATCTTGGGAACACAGGTCTTGTAGGAGGAACTGCTCAAGCTGATGCAGCAAGTAATACAGCTCTCAGTTTTTTTCCATGTGTGTTTATTCAGCTAGAAGTACTTACTAGGCAACATTTTCAACTGTTGACATTTTGGAGAATGAGCTCCAATTAAAGTAAGTCAAAAGCAGATATTACAATCTTACACCTGAAGGGAAGTTTTGTACTATATAACATACCAACCAATTTCAAAAATCAAAACACATGGGCAGGCAATAGGATAAAACTTTTCCAAGGACAAAGGTTTGTCAATCAACACCAAGGGCACAGATTAAGCTTCAGATTGTCAGCATCTTTGGCTGTCTACTTCTTGTGTCTAAAGCATATTAAGATATATTAAGATATTAAGATATTAAAATGAAGATATCTCATTAAAATAAAAGTTAAAAATAAAGATTTGTAGATATCAATATGTGCATCTAGCAATATTATTCAACGGTTGAATGATGGCGGTTTGACTATTGCATTCCATCAGTTTCTGTTCTTCAGGGGCAGTACAATTTCCAACCAACAATGCTCTTAACACTTAACATTGTATCCAGTAAATTCAATGGTGTACTTAATGGATTCAAAGTTCCCTATTTCTAAAGATGAAGAGCTGCGTTCTGTTTGTGTTGAGGGAAAAGGCAGGAATTTTAGCTATTTGCTGGTTAGCAATCAGCCTTTTTCTGGGTCACACACACAACATTCTGATCATTGTTATGAATTTCTATAAACATCTAAGCTTTTTAGCAGTACTTGCGATGACTCACCACACCAGGCACTTATTGCAGAAGGTGTCATTGTGCAACTATTTCAAGAGGTCCGTAAAGCGGGTGCTAACATTTCTGAGGTGTGGAAGTTGTCACTGTCCAGTGCCTGCTGTTACTTAAGCATATGGTAAATGGGGATCTGCAGACCTTATTGATCATTCCTCTCACTGCGTTCCTCGTAAACGTTTTCCCAGTTTGTTTTTGCTCTAGATTCACATACCATTAAGTTTGATTGAAGACATACATTAATAAAGCCAATGCCAAAAATGTATGCAGGAAAGAAACCCCCCCTTCATTGATCATATTACAATGGACCATCATCGGTGTCCCCTTGCGTGAAAAGACCCTTTACATTATTTACATGCATCAGATGGCCTAATGGAAGCACAGCTGGAACATGAGATTGTAAAACACTTGGATGCATGTCTCAGTGGTACATGTATTTATAAGCTGTCTGGCATTGGTTATTAATAACAGTTTGGACGTGTGACATACAGTGCTTTATTACAGGGGTGTATACGGCAGCGCATACTATTATTGCAGTGTAAAATTTTGTGAAGCGGCAAGATGACCTCCTCTACTATATTTATACAGGGATGTTGATGACCTCCATCTCCATAATCTGCTCCTCACACACGGATTTCTCAATCCACCCCGTCAGTTCTCCCTCCAGTTTCATCATTAAGAGCAATTCTCTGTTTTACACGCCTCCATACGTCTCGATACCTTCTTTAGAAAGTTCACCTGAAGTTCATCTTGTACTTCCAGCTGAATTAACTCTCTTTGCTATCTCATTTCATATTTCATTTCTGCATCACCTGTGTGGCAGGATACATTGCTATCAAGTAGACAAATTCTGTTTTTTTTTTTTTTTTTTTCCTCTCTTCTCATTTTATCGCTTACTCCAGAATGGAATTCTTTTTCTTACCTCAAAAGAGGTGTGTGATGGAATCGCAGTTAGGGTTAGGGATAATGTAACTTCCTGTCTGTGACAAGTCATTATAATTATTAGTACAATAATTTAATGAAATATGTCTTAGTAATGACAATGGCTGCAAATACCAGGAGTGCCACAATTCTGCCTCTTCAGTGGCTACAAAAGAGCTGTATGATAAATCTACCACAGGGTCCATACTCTCAGATAACTATGAAGAATGAACGTTTTAAGAGGAAACAAAGAAACATGAGGATGGCAGCATGATTCAGCTGCCCTCATTATTTTAGTTATAAGTGGTGCCTTGTGTCTGAAGATAAAAATTGAATTAATAACTTTCTAAGCTGAACACTATTATTTGAAAACAATGTTTGGACAGTTTCTTAAGTGGGAACAGTACTGGCGAGGCTGACTGCTGTCTCAAGCTCACATAGTGGGAAGTATTAAGGATGTAGAATTTAAAAGTGCAATGCAGGGGTAATTAGCTGATGCTAAATTTAACTTGCTTTCCACTATGTAGATCATTTTAAAGTGCTGTACAGCCCTTGCCATTCCAAGTTTTAACAGCTGAGAAGAACAAAGTCTGCCTTGATCTCTCCCTGTCTGAATGGGAAGCATACCCATCCCTGGGACTCCAGAGATTTTCTTATTCTGACTACAGAGTGTTTGTTTTCCTTCTCTGTGCTCTGTACGTTCATTGTCTCCGATTGCTGCTTTCTGCGAGTTTGTTTGCTTTTCAGTCGGTGCTTTGTCTCTGCCTTTCTTTGCCGGTGTTGATTGTTTTAAACAAACCACTGCACACATTGGTGATTCAATGCACAATACGATTCAAAAAATTAATTGGCTGATTTTGATTAAACGATGGATTGATTCCTCTGCAGGGTGTCAGACAAAATAACTTGCCAACATTTCCACAGGACAAACATTGGAGGTGACCGAACTGTGAGAGGAATGCCAACCTTTCCACCTATGGAGACAGATAGCACATGGGTGAGACTGCATTTCCAGCAACATTGGAGATTTTTTTTTTTTTTTTTTGTGCTGCTGTTTTATGGTCATTTATCTTGCACAATCTCTCACTCACACAGGCGGTAAAAATAAATATGTCTCTCCACTTTGACTACAATATCTGTCAGCCAAGACAAGGTCATTCCTCCCAGCCCCCTTGCAAACAGCTGTGGCGGACTAATCTCTGGGAGAAGAGGAAGAAAGTGTCCCCTAAAGAAGCAGATCTCACAAGGTAGCATAAGCGAGCAGCTTACGGAGCCACGGGCATGGTAAGATGCTATACAATATTATTATCAATACAGAGGAATAGCATAGTGCTTAAAAATAACATATACAACTGTGGCAGTAGGCTAGAAGGCACAGCTTTTACAGACTTGAAACAGATCCCCCCCGCTGATGACTTCTTGCATTTGTCATCAGAAAAGCTGCCCCCAGGTGTATGTGTAAAAAAGTGAATGTAAATATTTCTCTCACGGGCATGTATATTTTAAAAATTTTGTTGCAAAGCACTCTACTACAAAAATGCACTGGTGCAGTTATTAAACACATCATAAGAAACAGATGTGTAGGGCAGTGGTAATGAGCAAGGTTTTTAACCCAAAGGTCACCAGTTCAGTTCTATGGCTGGACACTGCTGTCGTACCCTTAGGCAAAGTACTTCAGCCAAATTACTTCAATAAAATTTATATTGCTGTATAAATAGATCAGTAGGCAACTAGCTCTGAGTGTCTTATAGGCCAATGCAGAATGTTTTAGTTGTATAATTGGGTTAAGGGCCCTAGAGTATTTGGCAACATAGGAGCAGTGTAATGGCAGATTCATGATGGTAGTAAACTGGACATATGGCAGTGGTGGCTCAAAACATTTGTAAGTATTTTCTTCTCTTTGATCTTACTACTAAGTGGACCTCAAACGATACATGTTGCTTCAGAGACCAGGAGCATACAAGCACATGGTTACATGCATGGACACAGACACACCTATACCCAAATGCACACCTGCTCACACACACTCAACCACGCATGCAAAAAGCAAAAAAAAAAAAAGTGGATGCATTAATATAAAAGCATCAGATCTACAGCGGCTGGTAGATGGACGAAAGAGCTCTCAAGTACCCCTGTTGAAGTCAAAGGTATCCTTTCATCCATCATTGGGACAGTGGGACAGGCAAAACAAGAACAGGCAAAAACACCTGCATATAGGGGATGGACGCCTGGCTGCTCCTGAGAGATCCGACAGCATGAATTTATGAATTTAAGGAAACGTGGTTCACACACCTTTTGTGCACACACTCACACACTCAAACCTATTTACATGTCATTCCATGTTATTTCAGCCCATTAAAAGCTGTGTGCAGTGGTCACTCCTGGCTCTGCGGATTGATGATTAAGGCTCTGAACCTGTGACCAGATGAGGCCTGAATACTTAGTGCTAAATTGGTGACCCTCTCAACAGACCACACTAATTGGAGTGCCAACAGCCTGCATCTGATAAAGCCAATGGGAGGCAGATCAGAACACATGCAAAGAGGGCTGGCATTAGTACAGTGGGATAATCTGCTAAGCACATAAAAAGAGATAACAGGCACAAGACGCTGCCAACAACACAACTTCAAAAGATGACTAAACACACAATCTGCCATTGAAAAAGAGGCCAGAAGAAGAATTTCTGTTGCAAGCTTTCCCTCAGAGACACTTAATTCACACAGATAATCTCCCAAGGGAAAGCATGTGAAATTGATCTGAACAAATGGAATTGGGAGACAAGAAAATATAACATCTGAGATGCAAAACAAGCAATAGTCCTCCCTCTGTCTTTACAGATCAAATATTTACAGAGCAGCTTTGATTCGGTATACGGAGTTCAGAACGAGGAGCAGCAGCAGCAGCACAGCCACAGACACACACTTACACTCCAAATCCCTCTGTTTTCTTTGGTAACTGAGCCATTGGGCCATTCTGAGCACAGTGCTGTCCATCACTGTTCATGTAAAGCCATGGCGAGACAAGATAAAAAGATGAGCAAGATGGTGACAAAGAGAAAGAATGCTTTGTGGCAGTGGTAGTGTTGGATGGCTAAAATGGTAATAAGTGAAGAGCAACACTGGTTCTGTTCAGCTGCAATCGTAGCAGTTACCATTTTAGGATTAAGACTGGGGGTCAGGATAAACAGTCACGTACCCGCTGTTCCTGTGTGGCGACGAACGTCTGAAACCCTGGTGCCACCCCGAAGCCGAGCTCGTGAATGAAGGGGGGCTCCGCCTGGCTGTGGATCTGAACTCTGATCCCCGCCTCAAACGCTGTCTCCTCTGTGCAAGCACACAGCGGGACAAACAGTCACAATCATGCTGTTTTCAAGCTGTTTCAAGGCAACACATGTATCACATACATCGTCACACATTGTGCATGATGTGGTTTAATGGCATTTTGACTGATTTGCCAGAACAGAATATCATATGGAGGAGGTTCTGATTATGACATAGCTTCAACAATCCTGTTAATAGAATTCTCTCTCTCTCTCTCTCTCTCTCTCTCTCTCTCTCTCACTCACTCACTCACACACACACACACACACACGCCACACAAACTGATCGATGGCAAGGCGACAGCAAACACCTTACAGAGACAAACCCATGGTAGGCAATGCGTTAACCAGCCCTTTTCTAATGAGAGAATTGCTTTTCATAAAGTGAAACAAATCACCTCTGCTATGAAACCTTCGCATTTGCCTTTTGTATTCCACACTGAACCTCAGCAGCCCAAAGCCCCAGTGAGCCTCCTCCTTTTCCACCCCCCTGTATACAGAGGTGATTGACCACCACTTCAATGACTGTGCAAATCCTCTCCACAGCCAGCACTTTTCCTGATTCTCTGTTAAAAATAGTGAGAAGCTGGTGAAGACCTATCACCCACAGAACATCAGTCAAACACCTGAGCCATGAAGGAAATTTGCTGGGATACCATGAGGTTTGAAAGGTGAAAAGGCTTTAATAATAAATATTGGGTGGAGGAGACTTACTGGAATGTACAATTAACCTGCAGCCCCATGATCAGATGATCATGTCACTGAGTTCTCCCAGCCTCTGGCCTCAGGCCCTGCATAGGGTATTCTCATTTATGAGAGGTGTCCCTGGCACTGATTAAAAGCTGCACTGTTGGCTTTTTCTTCACCATTTGTTTTCAAAATTCGACAGTGGCATTTCTCTTCAATTCTCCTGTCCAAGTGCATTCTTTAAAATTATTTATTTCCTGCTCCTATTTTCCCATGATAGATCATTAAGATGGGTATTACTAGTAAATGCCAACATACCCAATTAAATGGCAAAATGTATCCAATTAACATTAATTTTCCATTTACAATCCTTATCCTAATCTAACAATCCTTGACTTGACAGGGGAAGGTTTCTAATTGACGTTTTCATATTTATGAGCATCAGTTAGTAAATTTGGAGGTGTTGGCAAGATGGATTTGTAATGACAATAATAATGTAACCCTTGACGCTTGTCACAGTTAACTCCAGATGGGAAATTCTGAAGATGAGTCCTCTGTGTGCAAACTGGATGGGCTGTTAATCTTCCTGAGGACTGAGGTACTGTCTTGATATCGCTCTCTGCTCCCCAACTGGTTGTTCTGGGTATAATCTCACCCCGTCTGCCCGAAATGAGAGGTCGTGCAGACGGTAAAACTGGCTAGCTGTTGGTAAAGCCAGAGAGTGCTTATGACATCAAATAGAAACGGTCTTATCTAATCTCCCGCTACTACCCACAGCACCTTCACACATCTCTCAGCAGCTTAAACGAGTGGTTTATCTTCATGCTGGGTTCCATCTTCAACTGGACCTTTCTAAGCCCTTTCTATACGGAGAAGTTCCTTCCACTCATATTAGAATTAGAATTTTCATCTGAGCAAAAAGGCAGTTATATCGATACCTAGAAAAAAAGACTTTCTCTGAGAGGCCCCATCATCTACCCTTATTTTGCATAATATAGGAGCTGACACTGTTCTGATGTGCTTTTTCCAGATTCATAAACATTGTTTTCTTGTGCCCTATGTGATATTAACAGGGTGGATGAGAATGTCAAATCCACCCCCCCCCCCCTTTTACCATTTGCAAATAATTACAGTTATTTACAGAAGTGCAATCAAAATGGTAAAAATACCACCTGCTCACTGGTGGTGAAATTGATAAGTTGAAGATACATAGTGGAATGTTGACACAGCTGATGTTGCCACACATCTGAACAGGAGAATATTAATGATGGCTGCTTCAACAAATGGTTAGTAATTTCCAACCCGTGTGTGACTGCTTATGAAAGCTGCCCAAATGTGTGTGCTCAGAATAACTGTTGCCTTGGCTCGGTGCGTCACATGAACGGGGACATATGGAGAAATTCCATGACTCTTTCAGTTAAGAAAGGACATTTGGCCATGGTGATGAGGGCTCTTCTGAATCAACTGCCAAACTATTTTCTTTGTAAGGAGCTGGAACTGAAAATAGTCTTTTATACCACATATCCATGAAATGCTACAAAACCATAGTAAGGAGTGTTGTGTATTTTTAAGTTACAGGGTTGTTTAATGTCATTTACATTATGCATTGTGGTTAGTTGGTACCTACAATGCTTAGCCTACAACAGTAATCATTCTGATTTTACTTTCCTCAATAGGCTGCTTTTTTTTTCAACTAGTTGACGAGCTATTTTCTTGTGAAAGCCTGATTATTTCTAAAGAGCTGAACATAATGGCACATGCAGCAACAGCAAAAAAAAGTAATTACCATATTCAGGTGTGGAGAAGTCAGCCAACACTTCTCACAAGAATGAACAGAAAGAACAAATGTTCAAAAACCCAATAATTTATTTCAAAAACCAGGAACCAGCCTGCGCACGCACGGTCAGCTGACAAAAGTGAGACTTCTGCTCTACAGGCACACACCTGTATTAAATATGCCTTTAATTAGGCAAGTGTGGCTCGTTTGTTAACACTGTTGTTTGAATTGAATCTATGCAGTAGGCCTCCCTCTCTGATCCCCCCCAGATTTCCACAGCTTGCTTGGAGCTCACTTGGTAATAACTAATAAGAAAACAAATGAGAGGACAGAGTGACAAACCACAGAATGCAAAGAAAAAAACAACATGGTCATAAATAACTCCCATATTTTAATTTACATAACTTTACAGATGTTATCCAAGCAATTTTCAATTATACGTGACTGACACATCTGACTTCCTAAATACAACAAGCCGTGAAATTATGTTTGCCCTTTGCATTAAAAGATAATTATGCAATTTTCAACCTCTTTTAATGACTGGAATAAAATCAGACAAGGATGCTGCCTGCTACCGAAGCCACAGACGGCATTTAACTCATATCTGAGATACAATTATGTCTGCGACTTTCAAAAACTTCTGCACGTCTGCAGAGAGTCAGAGTTTCATAATTGGGAAAGGGAGATCGCATGAAAGAGGTGGCCTATAGTATTGTTTGAAAATGTATCAGACATCAAAACAATTGAACTATAATCATTAATATAATATGTGATCTCACTGGCAGCTCAAACTGAGATGGTTTTGCTTGTCTGTCAGAATAAATTAGTACAAATAAAATAAAGTAATAGATTGAGAAAGCTTATCATTGAAAATAATTTTCTGATAATATGGAAGAAGGCATATTTCTCATGGAATGTTATTTGAATTATTTGCATAGCATAATTATAGCATAATTGTTTGTGCAAACATAAGCACAATGGATTGCTTGAGGTCTTCATCCATACATTGTTCTTGCCAGGAAAAATTTGTAAGACAAAGAAGGTGTCAAAATTGTACAGAAATCATGCTGGCGTATGTATTTCATGAAATTTACTTTGACTATCCAAAATGCAAAGCATTACTAACAGTGATTCACAAAAGTCTGAAGTTGATATGATCTTTAGCAGACCTGATTTGTGGGAATCTCTGGTAAAGCTGAATGCCTACTGATTTGTTAACTGATGAAGGCATACTTCAAGACGTTCTTACTTGCCTCAGAATTTGAAATTCACTCTTTTGAAGTTTCTTCTATGGGAAAAATCTTACACGGAGGACATCGTTACCAAAATACCTCTGAAGAGAGCTTCAGTGCATCACGGTGCAATTTCACATTCATTACTGTGGACCCCATAATGACTTCTTTTGAGAGGTAAAATAAATATCTTAATGGTGTATTGCCATCTAAATGCAAAAGAAGTTGAAATGGAGATGTGGGATGCTGTCTCAAAGCAGCGACAGCATCTTATAATGAAAAGATGAGAGGAAAAATCAAAGTGAAATGCCTATCTTTCATGGGAATAATATGCCAGTAGCTCTCCCATCAACCTGTTTCTCTATTCCCTCTCAGCCTCAGGTAAAAGCACTACCATGATGGTCTCTCGGGTTATGAGAGGAAACTGAATCAGTTGTTGATGTATTGTTCAAAGATAATGACTTCAGCCCCCCCCCCCCCCCCCCTTAAAATTTCCTAGTGCATTACAGCAGGGCTTGTAGCAGGCTAAATTTCACCTCGATCAAATGTTGTATTGATGGTGATTTTTTCAAAATTCAGATTAGCACAGGTTCTTACTGAATTCTTACATTGCTCTCTTCATTCAATTCTGTATAGTATATACAGTACATGAATACACTTGAATATATGTCACAATAATAACAAAACAAGTCAATAAATACATGCAGATAGGATTCTGAACTGAAATGTAGTGAAGGGCACTGCAAGCTACAAGCTATATAACATCAGGACAATGTAAGGATAATGTAAAACATACAGTTGAGTTTTGAAAATAAACTACTAGGTCACAAAAAGTCAACGATGAAATCAAAATTCTTTGAATTTGAGAACATTTTTAAAGATGGAAATGAAATGAAAATGTGTTATGACAAATATGAATGTGAAAACATGTGTTACTTGGCTTTATTTTGTCTTTGTTTATCCACCCTGTAATCTTGCTGCCTACCCAAAATAAAGGAGCTGATTCTGGTTGGTCAAGAACCTTACTTCTTCAGGGCGGCATAGTTGAAAATCCCTTATCCCCCAGTGGCACTATCCCAAAAAGTCAGATAAGGGCTAAACTTACTCACAGGTATTCAAGAAGTGCACTGATGCAGAGACAGCTGAGTGCAACAACACACGATCGGCATTGTGTGTTAACTCTTTCCAGCGTGCAGGTATGACTGTGTAAACACCAATGCTGAATGCATCAACAAATTATTGATTTTGACTGGAGCATGCCTTTTAGTTGCAATACTTACTACCATTGTACCTGTAATGAATCTTCCAATGTTATGCTGAACTATAAATACCATAGAACTAAAATGAATGCAACCTATATTATGTTGCAATGTCCAATACATTGTGACTTTTTTATAAAGAGAAAAAGCAGAAGTGGTTATTACGGCATGTGGTGTTGAAGTCAATTGTTATCAAACAATTAAAACCAAAGCAAAACATCGCCCCATCTGTAATTTAGCATACATGGAGGTATTGTGAAAACCAGACTCCTACTCTGGAGGATGGGGGGTTTTCAATGGCTAAGAAACTCTAAAATGGAAGGTCATGCTCCTTGCTTTTTTGTCTCTTTTCTCTCTAATGAATCAATTTCACTTCAGAAATATCTCATTTTCAATATCTCAATCTCCATCTCAGTTTTTGAAGACTTAAACTACCAGGACATCAGTCTAATTTACCTGCTGCACCTTTGCTGTATTTCTGTTCTCCGGTTTCAAAGTACAAAATTATTAAAAGATTACATTTATAGGTAAAACCAATGTGCTCTTTCTTGAAAGATCCAGTGGAAATAACATCACTTTTTCTGTTGTATATTTGTCTGGCTGCAGGGCCTCTAAGTGGAAAACTTTGAGATGTCGTTCCATTACGCGTCTCTACAGATTTAAAAATGTGCCTTCTTACTTTCTGGGATCTGGAAGGTGGGGGAAATGAATTCACTCTAACCTGTGAAACAATGCATCTCAGACCATGATATACATTGTGGAAATAAACAAACCTCTCATCAATCAAGGCTAGTGCCCAGCTGTTCATTTTCTGTCCTTTCCAGACTTAGTTGCAAGCATGCATAAGTGAAATGGGGGAAAAAAAAAAAATCTGGAAACTTTATTATTGATACGCTTCCATTGTTCTGCCGAACAAACCCGCGCAATCAGGAATACAGCCTCAAGCTTAGGTATTCTGACTGGAAATGTGCTTGGGCAACATACAACTTTTTGGCCAAGAGTAAATGGAAATGTTAATAAAAACAAAATCATGTTACAGGATATAATGAAGCATTTACAAATAGCAAAGCTAGATCTGGAATCCCAACAGGCCATTCTGGAAGAGAACTGTAGCATCACAGTGGAAAATAACATGACAGTAGGAATGTTTCAGCAGCTCCTTTGATCAATCAGGCATGAGAGTACAGTAGGCCGAGAGGACAACTTTTCACTTTTAGATAAACTTCTATTGACCTCCCCACACACAGAACCCAGGAGATTCATTTTTCGCCTGTGATTTCACATAGACAAATGGATTGAAAGAGGCATTCTATTTGATTAGAACTGAGTTAAACTCCTTGATTATAAAACACCAACAGCAGCAACAAAAAAGATTAAAAAATAAACTTGCCATGGTGTAAAATGTGTTAGTATTATATGCTTGGTGAAAACTTGAGGCTGAATCAATACAGGGTTTTACAGATGCCTTTTATCATTGTTAAATCAAATGAACAGCAACAAACTACTGTGAAATCGAAGTAGTCAGAGGCAAAGGATTTTTTTTCCAGCGTGACACTAAAAACAGCTATGGTTTTCAGGCTATTGCTGAACCATTTGCAATGTTCTTGTTTTTGTTTGTATGGTGCTTTATAAGAGTTTGAGAGCTGAAGAAAGATGTTGATGGTTATTTGTGGAGAGGGTACACCAGGGATAGAGAGGGAAGAACAGGGCCAGATGTGTACAGTGTTACAATTAGTATTTTTGAAAATCTCAAGGAATGCAGTTTTTCATAAATTATAGCTGAAATCAGTGTGCGTATATCACACATAATGTAATGCACTGATGTCCTAATTCAGTTAGGATAGGATAGGATAGGATCTACCAACATCTGACTATGGTATGCAAAGAAAAGGTCAATGGGAATCAGAGGCGCCCTAGCAGATATCTGTAACTACTTAAATACAACGCTGGCGCATTTACAAGGTAAAGGAAACGTAATGCAGGTGTACAAGAGACAGCTCCATTGATATATTAAATATAGTTCACATCAACAATTGCTATTTGATTCATAAGGCCACATCACTTCTCAGTTATAAATGCCTTTAATTAAGCAATAAATAACCTAAAAATAACAACATTAATCACTGATGGTGTGCTGTCAGCAAGAACACTGAATATGCAGAAAAAGGATGTTGACATTATTGCAAGTCTTTCGACTGTGAATGATTGTATTAATCACTTCCAGATTGTTTAAAAAAACACTTTTACATCCAAATAATAATGTGAATATTTGAAATTTTAACCTTTTAAATGAGATGTTTACACACACCATGAACAGTAAAATTATTTGCAAGCACTGAGTTGAACCATTTTTATACATTCCATCAATAGCTGACAGACATTTTGGTTTTCTGAATTAATGTGGTCTCTAGTCTCACTCTGTGTTCTCACTTTCTTGGAGACAGATGCCATGCAAAGTAATAGATGACCAGTTGCACAAATTGCAACAGAATTTGGAGTTTGTAACAACTCCAAATTTACTGATGTAATTTACTGATGAACTTTTTCAAAGGCGAAGTTGGTTCAGATAGGTGGCCTCACTTACCTCACAAATTGCTACCAGATGGGTCCTCAGCTCAAAATTCAAATATTCAAGCAAACACATCCAACATAAGGATGGGCATCGGGACTCCAAGAAGCATGTGACAGTATTTTTTCACCAATGTTTTCACATTTTTGTCTTGCTACAGGAACCATCACATTTCTAACTGCTCCATAGGTAATGGATCTGAATTCAGGTATTTGCATAAAAAAGCTTCCTACTTTCTTTCTGGACATTTATTTAATTATTGTATTTCAATGAACGTGAAAAGACTGAAAAGTCTAATGGCATCTAATTAAGGTGTACAGGTAATTAGCGATGTTTCTTTTGTGTGTAGCAGCACAGGGGGAAATTTTTGTAATTGGACAATTAGGATTTTTTGTAATTGAAGAGAAGGTCAAGGTCATTTGAGTATTTAATTTGTCTGAATTACTGCAAAATAACCAACAATTTCTCCTTGTTTTCTTCTATCACTTGCTGTTATCAAAATTAGATGTTAATGGAACTTGCAAGTGTTGCACCATGAATGACTGGAGTTGCCAGAGACTGATGTTTAGATGCTTGGATGGAATACAAACCCAACACCTACCTTACAAGATTTGAGAATAGAAGAATTAGTATGGGCAATAAACTCCTGGAGAGAAGGAACATATGGGCAAGAACCTCCCCAGAGATGTATTCCTATTCTGAGGTACCTGGTTAACTACTAGTACTCAAGAGAAGGTTGGGAACATAAGCTGACTGCCTTCTGGAAAAGCCAGAACCCTATCAGATTGGGAGGACTTGTTTTTCCCTCCAACTTGCTTATGTGATCAACAAATAACAGATGTCCCCTGTCTGTGAATATGGACAAGCAATAAGATAAACTGGGTATTGGCTTTCCAGACACAGGACGGCAGACCCCTGACAGACTGTTGCGGAAGCAAACAACTTCATATGGTTACGTGTACCACACTTCAGTGTTAAATCCAATTTTCAGAGGTATCTCTCAGCCATTTTAATATCATTTCAGACCAAACTGTGTATATTGGGTCTGCTTCTGAGAAGAATTTTCCTGGCAAGTTCCAATAAAATCTGTTTGATAGCTTCTCAGCTATATAAAGTTGAAAATGAAAGCACACTCTATTTCAGTTTATACACATAAGTAAAGTAAATTATAGTCAACATTAGTCGATGACTTTTGGCATGGATTTAAACAGTGTCACAAGTGTGTCCTTTGGTAGGACCATCTTTATAAATACAATTTTATTTTGAATGGTACTGTGAAGTCCATTTAATTTCCCTACTGTACTAACCACCAGTGCCAGCATATGGATATATTCCATACAGCCACCATTTCTATGTTCAGCAATGTGTTCTAATTATACTTCCATTATTATCGTGTTATTGACAGGCCCAAAAGTCATGGGATCACAAAAATTATCAAGCATATTGTAACTAGCAAGTTTAATTATAGTGTTGCTTGGTTAATATGTATTATCGGGGAAGCTATAACTGGTAATTTCTTGGTGCTATTTGGCATTGGGTGCACAGTGGGTGCACAGCTAATACGATTTGTAACATTAACAACTAAGTGGTCAGACAACTGGTTAACAACTAATATCAATCCAAAGCAAAGACTTATACGGACCTATTACAGCAGGTTAATCAGAGCAGTCTACATGAATTCATTCATTTGTTAGACTACTTGAGAGAAGGTTTAGGGAGTTTTTAGTAAATGGACCTGCCTAGTGGTGAGTCCACGTCTTCTACAGTGAACTACAGTCAATAAAGCAGAAAGGTGCAAGACAGCCATGTCAGAACTTTGGTCTAGTTGCATTTAATGACTCTTGTTTAGTCTTACTTTCACTCATAATGCAGTTTCTTCGTTTAATTGACTATTCGCCATTACCCTCATAGGAGTAGCACTGGGATGAATTCTCTGTGCTATTGTTACGGGGCCAAGAGCCAGATTTATAGGGTACGGAGTCAGTGTTTGCAGAGAGTCAGCATTTAGCCGTTAATTAATCCGAGTGGAGAGATGAATGCGCGGCCAAGAACAGATATGCAGGGCCGCTGTGCGTTGGGCTCCTCGGCGCTTTTGTTCGAGGAATCCAGATTTAAAGCCTCAAAGCCTAACAGAGATGATTGTTTCTCCTGGCCATATCTACAAGGAAAATGTGGGAGAACGATATCAACGAGCTGCCAGGCTTTCAGGGATGTATTTTTTTTACAACAGTTACAAATACAGTGTGAAAACCGTTGGGTCAGCGTGTTTATGCTTGGGAGGACGTGAACCAGATTTAACTAAAATACACCATACTCAATGTTTGGAAACAAGACAATAAATTAAACCCACACGGACAGCCCTATTTCTGCAAGAAGTGAAGCGTCTGTCATTTCTGTTGACCACACTGTTACAAACATCCATAGGTTGTTCTGCCTCCTAGGCACGTTACCTCTTGTGCATGGGGATGGAGGTAAGGTGGAGAATTATAAGTAAACAATTCAAGTGTTGTTATTATCCCACCTGTCAAACCTGTCTGTCTCTACAGGTATAAAAATGTATATCTTTATACTCAGGCAACCATGCCCCTGTTTATATGCTTAATTCTATCAAATTTTCTTTTTTGTTTTCACGAGTGCTGCATCCTCTACACTATTCAGGATCTATCTGGTGGTCACCTCTGCTGTTCTTGTGGGCGTCTGCATGGCAAACATCATTATCTTCTCTTACAGCTGTAGATAGTATCAACAATTGTTCAGCCTGCTCAAATGCCACTCATTTGTCTGTGAATGTGGGTTGTATGTCTGCCACCATTTCACCTGCTCACTTTCATTGTCATTTCCCTGTTATTACTAATGTTGAATATACTGTATGTAGTGACTCTTTATGTGTTTTTATTTATTTTTTTTTTGCTTGCATTGTTCTCTACTTGTAAGTCATTTTGGATAAAAGCATCTGTCAAAAGAATAAATGTAAATGTAAATATAGTGAACTGCTGGGTACTTTAATTTTTCAGTTTTTTCCCCCCAAGTCACTGGGTTTCTTGTTTTTCCTCTTTTCCTCTGGAAAACCTATCATGTACATCACTTTGTGGACATGGGTTTTAACTCCTTTGGTTGCATCTCTTTCCAAAAGCACAAAGTAAATCTGTTATCACTCAGTGTAGACAGGACTCTAATCCTGATTTGGCCTGACATTTCATTAAATCATCCCTTTACTATCCACTCCATGTTACCCTACACAAAACATTACAATGTTAACACCACTGAAGCATTATCCCCCTTGCACCTTACAATGTTGTTTTACATCTTGTAGTTATTTTGGCTTTATAAACCTTGCAAGCAGTATTAATTTTCCAACCTTTGATCTACTCACACTGTTTTCATGTATTATTGGTGAGACCCTACAAAGCAGACTCATCATACCTCTGTGACTGCTCATGTCTCTCCCAGTCTCAAAACTACCTTTCATCTCACCACTGGTTTCAAAAGCACTTTCAGTCTCCAGCCATAAATGAATGTTTTTTTAAGTGTACTGCTAGATGCTACCTCCTCATTCTCCTAAGAAAGATGTTATCTCCTTGACATTATTAGGGGAACATTCAACAGTAACTTTCCATAGAGCTGAAATACTTCTAAGATGTAACATTGCTATGGGGATCTCAATGTCTTAATGGCCAGGTTGTTAAATGTCATCTCCTCAAAAGTCTCAGGGGTACAATCAAGAGTAAACATCCACAGTCACTAAAAACCTGCTAAAGGCTACCTGCTTGTTGTGATGGTGAGGTTGGTAGGCACAATCTCCTTAGCATAAGTGCGCCCACTCAAGCATAAACGTCTGATCGGTTTCTAAATATATCACTGTAGGGCTGTGTGATATGACCAAAATCTCATATCCCGAAAATGATAAATATCACGATATAGCACGTTTCCTGTAAGTTCAATGAGTAAATAGTTTATGTAAAATGACCACATGGAATGGCCTATTTCTTATTACATTTTGAATCATATACTTGACAAATAAAAGGTACTTACTCATATTTGATTATTTTTCTCCTTTTATTTAGAACCTTTGTGCAAATTTTCAATTAACCCTTTCGCGTGTACAGTCACATCATTTAGCATGTATGCTAAAACTGGTGCGATTAAAACACTAGATTGGAAAAATTCTAGCTAATTTTAGCTTTGAGGAAACAGTGATTTAACGTAAAAAAAAAAAATAGCAAATGCTAACTGAAAACTTTGAGAAGCTTAATAATGCTAATGAAAACATGACAAACCATGTAACTTAACATGCATGCTACATAGCATAAAAATAAGTTACGTGCAAAAGGGTTAAGAATGTAACAAAATATAAAATAATGTATAAAACATAAAAAGGTAAATAGAAAACACTTTTCAACTATAGTTCTGTGTCACGTTCACTCTCCTCCATGTTTGTGTTGCCTTCATGCAAATTTCCTGCCTGCATCTGTGCTGTGTGGAAGAACGCAAAGCATCTTCCAAATGAAAAA
Organism: Megalops cyprinoides; assembly: GCF_013368585.1. Taxonomy (NCBI): domain Eukaryota; kingdom Metazoa; phylum Chordata; class Actinopteri; order Elopiformes; family Megalopidae; genus Megalops; species Megalops cyprinoides. The sequence continues at coordinate 14,125,339 of NC_050601.1, read as the reverse complement.
AAATATTGCCTGATTTGCGACACAACGAAATAAACGATAGAGCATAATATGGAACAACAGACATTTTTCTATCATCACATTATATACATTGTCATATCGCACAGCCCTATATCACTGTTAAGTACTGCTTCTTCAAACTAATGTCAGGCAGGTTTTTAGCAGTAATTACTTCATAGTTACTTTATTACTAGTTTTTTGGGGGTCAACAACCTCATCCTTGGGGCCAGGTGGGATCCCTTACCCAGACCGCAAACCCATGCTGAAATGTACCAAATGCAATTTGCAATTAAACTCCGAAATTAAAATTCTGGAGGAAAAATTTGAGATAACACGTTCACATTATGCATTCACCTTAACCTGTCAAGCCTCTTTTCTCTACATGTATAAAAAGGCCATGTACACTCTCACATCAGCTGTTCCCATCAACTATTTCCTGCTCAGTCTCCACCTTTTTCTGTCCAATTTTCTTTATGTGATTTTCTTTTCTGTGATGTCCCCATGGGTCATCAACCTTGTTCATGACCAGGTATGATCCTTATTCTGGATACCAAGGCTGGGTTGAAATTAATCAAAAAACTCCATATAGCACATTTGCCTGGGAAATTTGTCTTTCATTTGTCGAGCAATGAAATAATATATGCTATGTACACTGTGATTTCACAGGCTGATATTTGCCTTAGACTTCAGCTGATGGAACATAACCTACTATTAATGTGGCTCTGTTAGAGTTGTGAGAGTATCATTTTGGAGACAGCTTTTGTCTGTTTTTCTCTAAGCAATGTTTTTGCCTAAACAAACACAGTCTCAACACACACTGTGAAGCATGAAGGTATGCACAAAAAATGTTCATTATGTGAAACCATTTGCACAAATGTGAGGAGGAGAAAATGTATCCATTCACAGTACTAATGTCAGTGTCTGAATTTTGACACGGTATTGTCTTGATTTTTAAACTTTAGATTTTGTATGCATGTGAAGCCTGCAAATCACAAAAGCCAGGGCTTTGTAGCCAACTCCCTACAGATTTAATGTCTGGAGCTGACTGGGCTATGACTTAGTCAATGCTGGCAGCGGTGCTGATGGCGGTTAACTGCCTTGCCCTAAACACAGTTGTGTTCATCTCACACGGTGACAGAGCCTACCTGTCTCGCCCCACACGGGCAGGTACTCATCCTGCTGAATGTCCAGCATGATCTCCAGGCCGTTCCCGGTGCCCCCCTTCACCGTGGTGCGGAGCGTCTTCCCCTCCTCTGCTGCGTTGAACATGTAGCACTTCCCATACCTGGTGAACACCTGGAGTAGGAGGAGACAGGAACCAGGGTTAATCAGGGCTGTTACTGCAGAGTTCACAACCTCTTTCCTATGATTCCCTTCAAACAGCATGATATTCTGAGATTCTATCTGTAGGAACATGCAGGGTACACTAAAGTGTATTGAGTATAGTCCTAGGAAGTAAAACCATATCAATCCACACATCAAAATGTAGGAATCCTATATTCCTGTCCACATCTCACTTCATTCAGCAAAAGCTTAAACTGTTTCAGTCTATATCACATATTCACTCACTTTCATTCCACCACATATATTTGGTTACTGTTTACATCACTTATACACAAGCATTACTGGCTGCTTATTACGGTTATTACACATATGACAGACAAAGCTAAACTTTCATTTACAATGGCAATATGTTTATGTGTTTGGAGTTTCATGTAATAAGGTAAATCGATGAAACACTTAAATATTGTCACAAAAAGATCTTGTATTAACTTGCAATCAGACTGTATACACAAATACATTGTAAGACACTCAACTGATTTTTATTTCTGTCATGGGATATGTGAGAAATATAACATATTACATTAAGCTTCTGCAGCAATTGCTCTTATCCAAAGAAACTTATGTAACTTACAGTTATGTTATCCATTTACACAGCTGGATATTTACTGGGGCCATTTGGGTTAAGAATCTTAGCAACAACAGCAACAGCAATGTCCTATGGAATGGGAATCAAACCAACAACCTTAAGGCTACACTCCTTTCCACTACGCTGTCCTGCTGCCCATTACAGAGGACAATACGGCAGAGGTACTCCAGATATGATAGGTGATCGTTTGTGACACGTGGTTAGATGTACTTAGGTGATGGTTTCTGGAATAAATCAGTTTACTTTGTTAATTGCCACTCTGTTGATTGCTTTTCTTTGGCATGCTTTTGTCTTAAGCAAAATGTTGATTTTGGTGTGTGGACTTGACAGGCTGATGCAGACAGCCATTCTTGGACGATGCGCAATTTATTTTCAAATATTTCAAAATGTATTCAGTGATTCCATCTGGAACGGTGGAATGATGAGATTTGTTGTTGTTTGGAGGCAGAATGAGTTTTGAGTTTTTCATCTGAGACAGCAATGTAATATTCCAGGGTGCCCGAAGAATGTATAAATCAATACAGGGCAAATGTTGACCTTAAATGTTATTACAGAGACTACCTAAATTGAATTATGCACTTCATGCTTTTCGTTCATTTACCAGGCTTGCTTTTGCACAGGAGGCTATGGCAAAGACAAACCTATCACTAGGTCTAATGGAGCTTTCAAAGACTTTGTCTTTTCCTACCTTGCTATTACAGTGAAGTCTGGTTGGGTGAACATGCATCACGCCATGAGTGCTTTCACAGCTTATATATGTGCTTTCACATCATCAGAGTAAAAAACCCTTTATAAGCTTTATAGCACTTATACTGTGTGAAGTATATTTGGCTCAAAGAAAAGGTTGAGTCTGTAAAACTGCAGTGCAACCAGATCCCAAAAATCTTGGCAGTGTTAACTCATTAATCTTCTTATTTACTTCTTATTCTTATTTCCTTTACCTGGAAAAAGAACTGGAGACTTTCATTTTCACAGAAAAAAAGAACTACAAAAATAACATTTGTATGTAAAAAAGGTTTAAATTGAATGAATGAATAAATAAATGGATATATACTGAAAATAGACCTTTAACCCTCAGGGCTCCTATAGTAAGAAAAAATATTAAGACTTGAGCACTACTTTTTTGAATATAATGATTTCATATGTATGGATAAAAGTGTTGTTATCATATTGACAAAACAGAAAATGATTGAATGGTTCATTTTTTGTCCAGAGCTTTTTTAAGTCATGTGAAATGTTACTTTACACTCAAAAAATAATTATACCATTTCTTTTTCTTTTTGTTGCTATAGTGAGTGATTGCATGTATAACTTGTTCACATTCAGTGGACCCCTTATTACACAATTGAAGAAAGGTAATTTATGTGATTTTTCTCTTGATATTTACATAGGACTAAAAAGAAGTTTCTGCAGTAAGGCCATGGGTAGTATTTTACTTCCTCCGGCAGCTGGTTATTGCAAATGTAAAGAAAATACCAATATCACTAAATACTGGACCCTTCCTTGGAAATTCAACTGTGAAGATAGCTTAGCAAGCAATGGCCCACCTTCTGTCTCTTTTGATTCTGTCGTAAATGAACATGTCCTCTTTATAATGCATTGGTAGGTTGTGACCAACGGATGCACACACCTGGCTGGAATTATGGACGCCATGCTTAAAACAATTGGCCTGACATTTGATGCTGAATTTGGTGTAATGTCCTCTACAACACATTTCTTTTAAACCACTCACTTATCACTACTGCAATCAAAAAAGACAAAGAAAAAATAAATAAAATCCAGAGACTTTCTACAAACAATTATTCTGCAATACTATCCAAGGTAATATAATGACATTCTTTCCCATCCAATATAAACCCTGAGCATAATATTTTAATTATAATTCAGTTACAGGTAGTGTCATGATTTAACCATAAGCATGGTTCTTAAACATGGTATCTACAGCTGAGCTATAGAGATATATGAACAGAAAAATGTGGTTCAGTTATAAGAAAGCGTTTTCACTTGAGGCTAAAAGCTATTATTATTAGACACAGCACTACAAATCAAGTCCATGCCTAGTTGATGGTAATGTACAATACACTGATTAGAATTTCCCACGAAGACATGCAATGACAATATTTTAATATTGAGACTCCAGCAAATTACAGCTTGCACAAAATACCCACAAACTGGTGAATATAATTGATTTTTACTCTAAATATCAGTTTCCTGTACCACTGCTCCACGTAATTATTGCCAAATGCTGGGAAAAATTTCTATGCAATAACCCACAGCAGGTGGATTTGTAACTTGTAACTTAAAGCTACAAGTGACTACTTAATTAAACAAGCGTGGATCATCTCATAAAGTAAACAAAAATGTTCATCGCATGGTCCAAAGACATTTAAGAAGAGGTTCCTAGCACAATTAAGGAAATAAACGATAACTTCTTGATTGTCCTGCTAGAATGGATGTTTTGTTTAAGTTTGTCTCCCACCCAACAGAATGGCAAAGTAGTGTTTTAGGAGAATACTTTTATAATGACTTTCTTCTGCTTGATGCTCAAACAGCTCTTCCAGCTGCCCCCCCACCCCCCATTATAAAATGGAAGGCGGAATAATATTTGTATTGTGTGGGCATACACAATTTCTTAGTCATAAAACATAAATCATAAACATTTTAAATAGAAAACACTTACTTGCCTTAGATGCATTTGCTGCTTTTTTACCTCCCTGTGAAATAAGAAATCTCATATTGTTTTTCTTAGCTTGCATCCTGCCTCAGATGCAGAAGAACCCCTGAATAAATAATCTGGTTAAAGATTTGTGCAAACAAACAAACTGGAAAGCACGAGCTTAATCACAATCTCATCGAATAAATGTGTGCCTTCCAGTTACAAATGCACAGAATAGGATCCCTAGAAAAGAGTAAAGCCGGAAAAACAAATGTGATTTCGCAGCTGTTGTTTCCTGAAATTATTATTATTTCAGAAATATTTATCATAGGCCTTAAGATGAAAACAAATAAAGACAGGGCAGGTTGCTTCTTTCTGCCTTTAATGATGCATTTTCTATTCATTATAATATGGCAGAGTCACAGAATTTTAATTGCCAGCGAAGCTGAAGACTGGAAAAACAGTCTGATGAGAAGTCTAGGTTTTGGCTAGATTTTTGATTATCCAAACTGTATGTTTGGAAACCACAATGGTGTAGCTACACGTTCAGCTTGAAAGCCAGTAGGACATCACATTAGTGCTTATTTTATAGTTGATAACAACATATAGTGTCAATGTAAATGTTTCTGTGTCATTAAAACAACGCTATCAAAACTTTACCTTAAACATTGTAAAGATTCAGACAGTGTAAACATTTATGATGGTCAAATTGAACACTATTAGCGTAACTCTAATACTGGCAGTTGTGCTTCACATTACCAGAAATAACAATGATGTGTGTTCTTTCACTATGTGATCTGTGAGATTTATTTTTAATTTTGCACATGTGATCCACATGTCAATATAGAAGTATTACCTTATTGATTTTCTTTTAATTAACTAGCCACAGGCTATTACACTCAGATGTGATGTACCGTGTCTTTGATGTTTAATTGCCATGCCAAAATGGACTGCAGCTAGTTTAGACAGGGTCCCGTGGTTGCTAGGCACCAGTAAGCATCATCACTTTCAGCTGATTGCCTCTACTATCAGCCATATCAAGCAACGCACTGAAATTATTATTGACTGATCTTCCAATGCGTACATATGGGAGCCTATTTAATCGCGTCCACTTAGTAGTGAAGATCATTATGCTTTCAGTGATTACAATGCAGTCTCCTCTACCCCAGCACGGAGTGGCAGCTGCAGGTGTCAGTGCGTTTCATCCCTGGGCTGAGGGCACCCTGGAAGGTGGTGTCAAAGGCTTATACTAAATGTTACATTGCATTTGCAATCTTAAATTTATAATAAATTTGTATTTACCCTGCCCTCCTAGCATGGTTCCATGACATGGCTACACTTTGACATGGAACAGTTTGAAGCAGCAATTAGTCAGTTGTTTTCAAAAATGTACAAGAAATCCAGGAATCATCCACAGTTTTACCTTTTGCACATGGTATTAAATTAATTGTAATAATTTTGAGATTGATAGAGAGATTGAGATTAATATACTTCAGGTGTGCAGCACTACAGATGCAAATCCAAATGCAAGCTTTACCTTCATCTGAAGCATTACATATTCTAGCTATGGGTTTTGCCCGTCAAAAAGTCACCCTTGTTATCTTTTGGTTAGTGATTAGTAATGATATGAACAATTAGAGAAGCACAAAACAAAGGAAATGGAGGTAATTAGGCGCAACAGACAATGCTCGTTTGTATTCATCAGACCTGCATGAAACCTGAAAACATGGTGCCAGATAAAATAAGATCCATCTTCAATGTCACGCTACATGCAACAGAGTGACACACCAGGCGCTGTTATTAATGAGACCTTTTGGGTTTTTGTTGATGGAGATGTTGCATTCTAATAAAAAGGTGAATTTACTGATAATTAGTCATCTGAGTAAAACAAAGTGTCCAGGAATCTAGGGGGGTGGTGCGTGCTGGGTATTTGCTCTATTTGTGATTTGTTAATCATCCACTGAAGTGATTGTTTTAATTTATAAAATAGTCCAATGTGGTGATCTTTTCAAGTTCTTTCCTCGACAAACACTGTAATTGGGTCAGCATAAACCGTCAGAGGATTTTCTGATAGCAGAACAGCCTTTGAAAATTCAAAAAAAAAAAAAAATCAATCAAAAGAATGATTTCTTCTACCAAATGCATTTTGCCTTGAATACTTACCCACAGTATCTAATCTCTGTCTCCTTTCATATTTGATTTTTTTCTTTAATAATGTTAACTCATTGTAGCAGAGATTAGAGAAACAGATTTGCATGAGAACAGTCTCTCCCAAGCCCTTTCTGCATCTTTTTGTTTTGGTCCAAAAGTAAGCAAGGAGCAGTGGATCAAGGGCTTTACCTGCTTTATGGAGTTTGGGTTTTGATATTTATTTTGTTTGTTTTTGACTAAAGCTCTTTTTTATCATTGCTTGCCGAGTGGCTTGGAGCTCTGTGCCAATGGACCATCGAATTATCTTTCAGAGACAGAGTTGCTATCATTTCTTTATTCTGCCTCCCCCGTCTGCTTATCTCTCTCTCTCTCTGTCTGTGCGTTGTTCTGTTTGCAACATGAAAGGCCCCTGAAGAGCAGAGTGTATCAGAACAGCCTTGTCTCTTTCCCTCGCTTTCCATGCCGCTTTTGCTCTGAGAGAAGGGATAAAACTGAAAGTGTAGTGTCACCAGCCATTGCAATTGTTCACTTTCTCACCAACACCCCCCCCCCAAAAAAAATACTGGAAATCCATATTGGGTCTTTTGTCTTCTCCTGTTCTCCTTTCCTTTCTATAATTTGCTTTTTCATCACAACCTGAAGTTCTTGCTGTATACCCCCACCCCCCCCCCCCCCCCCCCCAAAAGCATCCTGGCAAATCTGCGAAGGTTTCGATTTTTTCCCCTGTAACAAAAGCTCCTTTACAATTCAGACAGCTCTAACTTGATTGCACATTTCCTAAAGCAATCACACAAATCTTACTTGGTTCTGTGGGCTGATTGTCTTTCATTGTGATATAATTACAGTTTACCTGTTGACAAAAAGCGCATTCAAAGGCAAGTCCCTGTTCACACGCAGCTCAGTATCTTGTAATGAAGGTGACCTCCAAAAAAACATTGATACATCTCTCAATCAACCATTAGGTCTTTTTCATCTGTTCAATACAAGAGATGCCAGACAGGAATAATGATTCCCACATCTGAACACCTTTACTTCAACAAGGGTTGCTTGCCCTGTCAGTTGATGAGAGGTTATAAGAGCAGCTATAATGAAATGCTTACTTGTGCCAAGATTTGTCGAGTATGCTGTTGGATTTGCAGCAAGACTATCCTATCTGATATGGATATCCTGAGTAGATCTACTCACAAATTTATGAAACTGGCGATCTTCCAGATTATTGTAGCAAGTAACAGTATAATTGAAAAACCTGTCTTGCTACTTTTGGTCTTTACTACTGCAGTCCTTTATGCACACAAATGTGGAAAATAATTTCAAACAACTGTTGATTTTAATGAGTGGAACTGTTCCGGCCATTTTATTTCAGTGAGTGGCATGCCTGTCCGCAGAGACCATCTTCAGCCCAAGGCCTCACTTGTGCAGTTTTGGTGTCTGCAATTTTGCTGAACGGCAGGATTCCCATCTGTCACACGAGAAACACAGCTGAGAAAGGTGTGCTATGATTTAAAGCTGCTCCATAAACATACTGAAAGAGGATGGGTTCATTATCACCATATAACATTTAATATTTAATATTTAAGCCTGTGTTTCTGTATTCCATATGCATGTCACATTTAACAGGTAATAAGCCACTTATCTCCACCAACCCATTTTGCTGAGGTGTTGAAAACGGAAACTGTGCAAAGTGAATTCTTAAGCAATGACAGCCAGTCAACCAGTCGATCAATTTTCATACATAAACCTGAGTTTTTACATTGCGTGAAATTTGCATGGGGTGTCCTATTGTGATGCGGTATTATTTCCAAAATGAATTTCCATTGCGGCAAATTCAGCTGGTTCAGAGGAACACAGCAGAGCCAGAATAAGAACGGAAAAGGGGGGGGGGCGTTATGAAATGCTTCCAGCTGCAGGGTGTGCACTTTTCTGCAGCCCAGCAGTTTGAGCGCGATTTGCGTGACGATGAATAATTTAAAAGGCGACAGCCTGAGCGTACCTGGCACGAGGTGGTGGTGCGTAATCTAATAGAAACTCACACTGCTTTTTGAAGCAAGCATTCTGCCCGCTCTCTCTCTCACGTCTGAACTGGGTCCCACCAGATAATTACGCACTCAGACCCGGCACGGCAGACCCTGCTATCTTATCTTTTTATCTGAGACCGAATGAAATCTGCAGTCCCAGCAAAGAACGCTTTATTTATTTTACACTTCAGACAGGGGGGGAAACTGCTGCCGTTGCGAGGTAAGCTGTGGCGGAACTGTTGCTGCTGACAGTGAACCATCGTTCACTGGGTCGTGCTTGGAGGTAAAGAATCCCAAAAGCTTATTTTACAATGTTTGTCTACCCTCCTAAAACAGGCCTGGAAATGCAACAGCTATGTGTGTGGTGTGAAGTAAAAGCGGCATTGATGACGCAGTCTGAAGCAGCTTCAGGTCCTCTGCCGTTGTCTGCGCAGAGGTGCAGCCTTAGCTTAATGGCATTTCGACAGGAGGAGCTGCAGTGTTGCCTACAGCTCTGCTACAGAGGGAGCTCATCGCTTATTGCCTGCCAATAGGCTGCAGCTTGCTGATCCATTTCCTTCGGGGCTCCTTTGAAGCCCGGGTGGAGAACAGAGGCAGCAAACACAAAACACTACTGCACTCTGGGAACAGCGAATCGAAAGAGAAAGGCACTTTGCACATTTACAGATCTGTCATCACAGAGGACTAGAATGTAGGAGCCTGAATGTCACAGAGTGCTGGGCACTTCCAGGGCTGTGTCTAGTCCCTGTGAGTTTGGTGTGCAAAATCTGCACGCGTCATCTTTGTATGAATTGGGGGTTTCATTAAATATTTTTATATTTGTTGCATTGGAGGCGTAAAGCCGTTTCTCGAATGCTTTCGACGGTGAGGAAAGTGGGAGAGGATTACTTTTTGTTACACAATGGTGCATTACAGTCTTTACTCTTATTTGCTCTGGCTGAATTGCACTTCCCATGAAGACAACTTGACAGATTTTGCGAGAGAAAGTTCAGTGAACCATGTATCACAGTCAGCTTTTGAGAGACCATTACAATGCAAAAGTGTCAATACTGGCCTAAGTCTAAGGCGTAACCGCATTCTGCGACTGGTGCATGAAGGAAACGTCACATCGCAGGTGCAGTGCACGTCACTCTCGGGCCTGATTTCAGCTCATCAATCACTGTAGAGACATTCAAGCTCATTACTGTCTCGCCGTTCATTCAGATGACCCAATTCCCACCTGTCAGGTTCCTTTAAGCAGAACTGATGGGGACGAGTAATGAGAGGGCCGCGCCAGATCCTAATCGAGGGAACAAGCAGATAGTCTACCCCTTTGTCCCAGCCTATAGGTGCTGTCGGAAATGTGCGCAACACCCCGGAGATAATGATCCTCAGTTAAGGGGATGTGCGGACGGGGCGGCCTGGAATCAGCATTCAGTCCACAGCCTTACAGCAAGGTCCCAGTCTCCATTATCAGAGAGCAGTCCCTTGTTAGTGCAAGGCCCGCTGTGTTAAAAGAGCCATGCTTCCACTTTAATGCACTTGAATGCTCCCTAGATGCAAGGGATCACATTGTGAGCCTTCTTGCAATCCCTTGCTCTTCCACAAATAGCCAAAATACAATCAGAAATCATTCTTCTTGTGGCTGTTTTTTCTATGTACTGTCCTGACCTTCAGTCTCAGTTTTTACCAAATCCCAGCCAATCTGCTTTTTGAATAATTGATCACCCCTTTGTGAATCAGAGTTCTCCACCCTTCGAGGGACATCTTCCCTACACGCAAAATACACCCACAGGCCACCATTCTTCTCTGACACTCCAGTTCCCTTAACAAACGCAGAGATAAGAATAGATCTTTAACTAAGTTTGAACACTGTCTCCACTGAGAGTACCCAACCCTGAAATAACACAGCTAAGATGAAATAATATTTGCTGACACTGATACTTAATGAGGTTATGGCTACCAGTGCTCAGAAGTCCTTTTCGGCTGCAGCTGTGTTTCGGTTCATTTATTGCCATTATTAATTGGATGTGTATTATCTGTGCTGGAGTCAGCGGAAGTAATATAGTATATGGGAGATCTAAGCTTTAAAACCCTGGGTAACATCTGCTAGGGACACTGAGAAGTGAATCCGTTTCAATGGAGATAAGTTGGACAATTTAGTCGAAAGGCTTTGCAATGCAGCCAAGGAAAACACACATTAAAGCCTGTCAAATTGAACAAAATGATGTTGGGGGGGGGGGGGGGGGGGGGGTCTCCAGGGAAAGAAATTACATTCATCTCCCTGCCCAAGGCAGATCTTTCCCTGGCACAGGTGAGTAAAATTTGTGGGCTACTAGAACATCAAACGAGGGAGATTTCTGTCAGCTTCATAAATAAAGTCAGAACAAGAAAGTGGGGTTTTCTTCATGTGATGTGGATTCCCAGACTGCCTCCCTGCCATATTAAATCATTACAGCATGCAAGGTATTTGTGAGATAACTATATATAAAGACCTTGTAAGATAACTGTAGATTTACGCCTTTACAGTAGCATGAATAAATAAAAGTCAACCTTAGCAATTATGATTAGGAGGCAGACCCAGCAGGCATGGCCCATTGCAGTTTGGAATTAGGACCCAAAGTTGTCTAGTCACCTAACATTAGAGGAAAAATTGATTCACTAGTGACAAAAGCCTTCCACTTCCTGCTCCAGTATGATGTCTCAGCACTGTCTGTAATGTAAGGCTCAGAAAAAATTGACAAAAATGCCTATTTCCAAAGAAAGATGGTGGCAGCGGCTTTGGGGGAGAAACAGATGTCACAAGCGCAAGGCAGGGTTTTTCCCGCTGTCGCCAAAGTTAAACACATTTTAACTTCTGTGGTTTTATGTTGTTAATCTGCAGTGTATTCCCCCGTAGGAATCTGCCCCATTCGAAAAGTAGTGTAATTAGCGTCTGTGTTTAATTACTGTAGTGTGTTTCCCTACTGAAATTTGTTTTGCATTAGAAACGTGCCCTAATTGGTATCCAGTTTATGTTGAGAAAGAACATGTAAATAGACATTTATCTTTTCACATCATGGATTACAGGGAAAACCTGCGATTTGAAATCATACTCAAAGCTTCAAAACATGCTCAGAAAAATACAAAACTGTATTTTCAACACAGTTAAGGGGCTTATCAAACAGATAAGGTATTGCACAAATGCTGGAAATGTGTGAAATCACCAAGAAACAGCAATACTTTAATATCACTGTCAATGCCAACTTTGCACAATTCATATTTCCTCACTTATGAACTGCCATTGTTTAGAGAAATAAATACACACATTTTCTCATAAGACTTCAAACATACCCTAAATCCTGTAAAAATATTTGGGTAGTTGGCATAGGCAGGGGAACACTGAGGCGAATGCTGAGGGGATATACAAGTCTGTACAATTAGTCCATCTGACAGTATATAATGGATGACCACCTGCTTTCTGTGTGCAAGCCAGAAGACACTTGTTTGCACATAGTTTTTTGCAAACCATTATTTTTACATAGTTATTTTCTTTGTGATGTAATTTTTGTAATTATTATTGTAATTATAACAAAAATATAACAAATGGCACACAAATGATTTACTTTCAGTTTCATTTGTCTCAAAATTCTGCAATGGAAGGGTTGAAATATTAATTTACTAGCCCAACCAGCCACTGTCAAAAGTCTAATTTTAATCCCAGATATCTTCACTCTCTTGCACATTATTATGCAGAAATCTAAGTACGGTGACAACGCATATGCAGTCTTGCATATCCATTGACATTTTTATCAGATTGAGTTGTTAATCACCATGAAACCCATACCTATGTATTGCCATGCTTCATCTCATCAGCTTTGCAATTTGTGAAATAATGGGTTGTTACCTTACACTAAATCCATCCGAAAGTATTTTTAGTACACTAAATCCAACCAAAAGTATTTTTTTACATCATATTTAAGGGCAACACAGCAACAGAAGCTAAATCCCCAAACATATATCCAGAGGGAGTGATTAGCACGAATCCACACATCTCAAAAATATGGAAATGCTTTCAGACCATATTTGCAGATTCACGCGCCCTATGATTTCCCAGCTGATTCAGCTTGTGAAAATGTTTAGATTAAAAGCCTAATATCAGACCAGAATGTGTAAGTGAACATGAATAATTGGCTGGCAAGGGAAATTTTCATCTGGAGCATGGGAATGTGAAAGATCCTGCTGTGACCAAATCAAGATCTTAACACGATGTATTCATTCAGAGAAGCAGAAACTCTTAACGCCTGACAACCCATGATGCATCTAGTATTGGCTTGTGTGACGACACAGCTCTCCTCTTCACCAAAATTGTGATTTTGAGGCTTGTTTTACTGGTTAACTATCAAAAATATTACTATTGCAATTGTCTGTGATTAACTACAGAAATTGTGCCACAGCTCATTTCCATGAAGTTGTCCAGAGTAGTCCACAGAAGGTGTGTTTGATGGTGAAGGGGACACCTAGTGTTATGAGGGAGGTGTTATTAAAAACTGTGGTGCACTGCATTTGTAAAATGTCAATGTCCAATGAAGCCATTTTTTTAATCATATAATTTTTAATTAAACAACTTTTGCAAAGTACTCTAGATGTCACCCTTTTAATGTGAGTTATGTCTGCCAGCTGTTTCACAAATTTATGAATAATAATACATGTTATTATTCAAGTAGAGTGCAGTACTCAAGATTGTGTGCTTTCCGTAAGGGGCTCAAAACCCACACCTTTACACTGGTGAGTCCAGTGATTTAACCAATAATCACTGTGGCTGCCTGAAACATTTCAAAAAAGATGACTAGAAACTGCCATCCACTGATTTTCCTGTGACAGATCAAAAATATCACCACATAGTTCCAGCAGTAAATGGTAACGCGTTCATCTCTGTATATACGAACAAGTAGAATGTTATAGGGGACCCACGTGGAATTACACCTCCACTCTGATACTACATGTTAAAGATCATCTTGTGGAAATTTGAATTATGTAAAATTGTCATTTTAGGCTTTCAGCAGCCTCACCAAGGCTGCATTTAAATAGCAAGAGTAGAAATAAGCACAACATACAGATACACAGATAAATAAAAGAAGCCACCTTCAGAGCGCTTGATTTATTGAAAGCTGCTGGCTCTGCAAGATCTTGGGGAATGGGGCGAGCTTTATACAACTCCCAAATGCCCAATCAAGGGATTTAGATTGATCTTGTTAACAGCAGCAAAGGCAGGCCTGCCTCAAGCTCAATTACATCCTATCTTTCACTTTTACCATCATTCGCCGCAAAGAGGTCACAGCACAATAGGAGCGGAGGCTGTTGGCAGACCATCAACAGCGGTGCTGTACAAAGCGACCAGGGGGAAGTGCCAAGAATTTCTGCACAAACTCCTGATCCGCTGAAAAGCTGCATCACAGGGGTGGCAGCGTGACAGGCTGCTGCCTGCATTACAAGTGGAGACTCATCTCACTCCTTTTTTCATGAGTCATTTGAGGACATCAGCTCCCTCCTGAATAGATGTTTCAGTCATAAGTGAAGTTTAAATTTATTTTGATAATATTCATTTTACGCCATCCAGGACTCATTCCCTATTAAAAGTAATGGTGGGGGGAAAAAAAAAAAAAAACTTATCGAATAACTTTTAAAATCCTTTCATTATAAATGCCACAAGGGAGCTACGTGCCTGACAGAACTATGCTTCAGTAGGTGTCTCATTTAAAATTTTGTCCTCATTAAAAAAAAAAATGAACAAAACACTGGGCAGTAATGCCTCTTGTGTGGCATCAGTACTGACAGAGTCAATGAAAACAGCTTTTAAATCCTCACCGCTTACATTATTTACTTTTCACTCAATTTAAATAAGGACAATTTCACATGGCTCTGACACTATCATATTGTGTTTGGTAGAACACAGTTGTGGAGGATGGTATTATCGGTAGAGCAGAACAGCACTGTTTTACAATAATGTGCAATGAAAAAAACATGTGTACAATATCTCTATCACTCTGTGCATTCAGTCAGCCTAGCGATGGTGAAGAGACATTTGCTGTTTTGATCCGACATCTGTCCTTGGTTAAAACAACACATTCATTTATGCTAAAGACAGCAGAAAAAGTGGTTTGAAAACTGTCCATTCTGACATTAAGATGAATTTGCAATTAACTACCCTTGAAAAATGTCATAAAAGGCTTGCAGACTCTTCAATTATACGCACTGGCAGCAGAGTCAACACTAAATGAAAAATGGTTGAGAATGCATTGCTTTTTTTCTTTTTTTCTCCCAGAAGACTTATGCAAACACCAGGGGGCCCTGGGCTAGAAAGCTGTTATAAACTCTCCACAGGACACTACAGACAGTGCACACTAATTAACACAGCGTATGTGTGGTTAGCAGCTAATATACATGGACAGCCCTATGTATGTTTGTTTGTATATATGTATGTATTTATGTATGTACATGTCTGTGTGTATGTAAATATGTATGTATGGGCATATATAATACACAAAGACAGGGAGATAAGGAGATATAGATGTAGATGAAGAAGCTATAGAATTGTGTTACTGCATGAGCAATACTTAGAGATAATAGTCAATGAACAGAAAGTGGACAATTGATAACAAACCTGAGCAGAAGGCTCAGGTATCAGGGTCCATCAGTCAACACTATGAAGGTCATTCTTGAAACCAGGATTTAAAGGATTAACTTCAGTAAGAAAATCTCAGTGTGTATTTAGCCTATTCCACCTTCTTAAAAACAAACAAATAAACAAAAAAAATAGTTTCTGTATCTATAAAAATACATACATACACACACTTGATTTTTCATTTATCAAGACAGTTCTCTGAAAATGACTGCAACTCTTTGCAGTTGAAATTATTTTTTAAGTTCCACATCATCTTAACATCACCTAATTTTGCTTGTATAATGTAGATATTAAATAGCTGATTAGATAAACCGTTATCTATTTCTGACAAATATTGCTCTGCTGTTACAACTTCAGTTACCTTGACTATCACATTGCAGCCTGATTAGGAATGCACCCAGTCTGTGAATTATTCAGCAAAGAAAGAAATCTCCATTGTACATTGTATATTCAACAAAGTATAATTCGCTAGAAAATCACCCAGAAAAACCTGAAGAAAGACAATTTCAGTAATTGTCACACATACATCATATTCTTGACTGTAGACCTGGTTGCTTCATTTTCTGGGAAGCCAAAAAAATAAAAAATGAAAAAATAAAATAAAATTGCATTGTGCTCCTAAACAGGAAAGAGAGACAGTCTCAGATGACAGCACTTTCAAATCATTATGGGATGCTCTTTTCAAACTGCATCCAAAAAGACAGAATTAAATTTCCCATAGCAACTTCCCTCATGAATGAGACAAACCATGCATTCCCACGGAACCAAGTACATGGACCTTTCACCAATACAAGCGGTCCATCTCTCTTACATGTCAGAATGACATACCTGAACATTGCGCTCAAATCGAAGGGACATGTGAGACAGAAAAAAGGAGAAAGAAAAAAACTAAAGGAAAGCACGACGGCTTTCCTGTCAACAACAGAAATGTGGTAAGTCCGTGGTGATAAGATCCATATACTTTAAATGACATGCTGGCAGGCAGTGCACAAATCAGAAGTACACTGATGGTAACTGTAAACTGAAAATTCAGCAGCAGTTGTTTTAATGGAACCTCCATTTTATCGCCTGTAAATGTATGTAAATTGAATGAAAATGGAGGGCTTGGGCACTTAATGTAACATGGCTCGACACTTGCATTGAAATGTGGGCAACCAGGCATTCATTTTTGGTTGGTTTGAAAAACCCAGTTTACTCTTCTTAATATTTCTTCGTGTTCTTCTTCATATTCCATCTGTATGTAACTCCTGCCACAGCTTTTCAGGTACACTAACCCCAAAACTAACTAACTAACTAACTGGCTAACAAGGTATTGATGTAGGAAACCTGCAAGTTGGGGAACTATTTGGCATGCTAGTTAGCTTGCTAGCACGCTGACTAGCTCAAAATGAGTTAACTTGTAGATAAAGCCATGAACAGCAACATTTTCGTGCAATATGACAGTCTCAAATTGAAAATCCCATTCCAGCCAGCTGACCAAAGCTGACAACCCTAGTAACTACAAGCTACTAAAATGCTAGACTTTTTTAAGCCAAATTAAAGTTTGTCCTGAAATTTTTGTTTCCAGTTTTTGTTCCATATGGTCTCCTTTATGCAACTCCTCCTACAGTTTTTTTTTTTTTTTTTTGGCTACCCTTATAAAATTTATCCAGTACCTTCAGGAAGCATGGTATTGCATTGATTGTGCTTTTTTGTGTGAATGCCTTTCAAGATATGTATGACTTCACATTGAAAAATTTATCATTGACTAACATGGATAGAACTTGCATAATCTGAACATTCACATGTGCTGCGACGTGACAATGAGACTGCTACAGAGGCCACAGTTACAGACCATGTCTCAAGCAAATCTTGTAAGAACATCGATAGAACATTCAGAATCTGAAAATTCTAGCTTGTGCAGTGAGAGATAATATTGTTAAGGAGGGTTGCCATTGCAAAGCAATGAGAGGGGAAAAAAATATTTAAAGAGGAAAAAATAGTTTACAGTAATTTTTTTTTGCGTATGTTTGGTTACGAAGATGGGAAGCCAGGAAACACCTTACCAAATGGTTACCACAGCTTCTTCATAAGTGAAATTTGGCAACTGGACAACCATTAATGTAAAGCCCCGCATAATGCTGTTTATTTTGGGAAAAGGGTATGGAACATGTGTACCTTTTACAAATGCGGACAGAGCCAGTTTAATGAACAATGATTTATATTTGATTTTCTAGTGATTAATGACTCACAGAGTCATTGGACGCGCTGAGGTGGAAAACGCAAGGTCGTTCCTGAATGACTTGGCAAAAGAAATCCCACCTTGATTTGTGATGGCCTGAATTATTAAGAAAGGATAGGCCCAGGTGAAAGGGATAAAAGTACAGTTCAACTCATCCATAATTCAAAGACTTTCACTCCTCAGGAAAAGACTGGTAAAAGATGAATATCATTCTATGTAGTCTCTCATCCCCAAGATAGATAAAGTACAAGCCACTCATTTGGCCTTGAAATAATTAATTCAACAAAGTAAGGGATTAACTTTGAATCCAAATTATAGCCAACCTGAAACCCGCCTATATGAATGCAAACGGTACAGATATCACAGCCACGGCGGTCTCTTACATTATCAAGTTGTTAAATATATTCAGCTGGATGTCTAATATATAGACTGACACTCCAGATAGTTTGCTTTCACTGCTTTTCATCTCCATGAAAGCTTCTTTACATAAATTATACAAGAAAATAGTAATAATATGATTACAGTAAGACCATAAGCTGTTGATCTAACCTGACTGACATACTTTTACATAAATATGGGAATGTATTCAACACAAAGACGAGTTATGGGATATGCATTGTAGCATTCAATAATTACTACATTTTTGGTAACATATGTTCATGCTTGTGTTTTATACCACACTGACTGTGAGCGTGGCACTGGTGAGTGTAACCAGCTGTTTATATCTCCCTCTCAAACATGCTACAGTCCTTATCATCATCACCCCCCCCCCCCCAACCTTCCATGACCACCACCACCATCACCATATAACAACTTCCTACATGCACCAATCACCACTTGTACCCCCACCTACCCACCCTTGTTACTACCCCTGTGATAACCCCCTTCCAAACACCCCGCCTATTCATGCCACCTCTCGACCATGTTACCGCCCACATTATGCCACATCCCCAACGTTAGGCCTCCCTCCTTGGCGCTCCTTGTAATTCGACCCACGCCGACCAATATGTGTTTTTTCATCACTTCTCATTAACAGGCACTTCAGTGCCTTTGGTGGCATGCCATCTGTGCTATACCTAATAGAGCTGAGGGCAGCAGGAATTGAGTGAAAACAGCTCTGAATACAAACAGAACAGGCTTCTGTATCTTCTGCTTAAAATGTGAACACTCTCTCTCTCTCTCTCTCTCTCTCTCACACACACACACACACACACACACACACACACACACAGCCTTATTTATTCACTTTCTTTCCTTTTTGTGCTCTGTACTTTCTGCAAATAGACTTTTGCTGCTCAGCCAGCCTTCTCTCTTGGATGCTCTTACATTACAGTAGCATTGTTGTTCACTATTCCTGGCTGAGATCTCTTGAAAATCCTTTGTTCTTGCTTACAGCTGTGCTAACCAATCAATTCCTTTCATCCTTAGCCACCGTTCTTTCTTTTCAGTCAATCACTCCAAGCATCGCATTGCTTTTCTGCTTCTAAAATGAACTCCTCTATCATGTCACTCAAAATTAGGACGTCTCTGCGACACACCTCTTTGAACAATGCTTAATTTCTCTGCATCTTTGATTTTCCTCTTATTTACACAGCACTTAGTGCCTTCATTTAACTTGTATCGCATGTCTGTCCAACACGTATGTTTTACCTGTAAAACCCTATTCTTCCAGCAGCTGTTCTGCAGCTTGGTTTTAATCTAAATGATCACATTCCTTGCTTACCAATTTTACACTGTGAGGCATGAAAATGAGCACACAAGCATATTTGTGTTTGACATATTTATAAAAGGGATAGGTAATGAGAATGAATGCTTTTGCTTATCATTTAAAAAGTACAGCCTGCACATTATTGATATGCACAATCTCAAGGCAGCTGCTTATTTAGGCAGTTCATAAACAAAAGCCACAGCAGTGATAGGCTACATATTTTTACACACCTTTTCAATATAGTTTGACCTCCATTATCAGTCAGCAATGCCAGTGCTGGACCGGGCATAGAAATCACAAGGACATTGAGTCTCCTCTGCAGAATCACATGCCTGTGGCCAGTTCCCTGTTCATTTCCAACACTGGATTTTGGCTTGCCCAGAATAAAGACTGTCTCCAGCATGTTACACCCATATACTACATGGGATGTTTAACCCATGAAAACACACCAAAAAGACAAAAATAATTAAACTCGTTTGCCTCTACGTAGGAAACAATAAAGTGAGCAAAATCAAGTGTCGCCTTTTCAAGCTTACCCTTAATGTAACCCTGTTTTGGAACTGTTAATCGAACATTAGGCACATTTGACCACAACAACCTCTGCCCTTGTGGAGGAGCAGGCACGAGATGAATGCAATCCTCCAACACACTTAACCAACATGCAGCCAACAGCTGTTTACCCCTTTACGAGTTATACAGTGCACCACAGTGAAGTGGGCACCAAGTGGAGGATAGGCGCTACTCCACTGACTTCATCTTAGCAACTTGTGCATGAAAGGATGCCCGAGAGCGGTGAGACAAGGAAACTCTGGCCAGCCTACCCACCCTTATCCCAGGTAGTGCTAAAGTAATTTGTTCTGTGGTCTTCCAGTCATTGTTGGCAGATGACAAGTTTTGAGCTCAGGCTATAGGGTTCAGCCTGCATTCAAGGTGAGCACCCTGCCAAATGTGCCACTCAGGAGACCTGCAAATGTTACCCTGTCAGTGTATTTGCATGCGAAACTGGAGCTAATATGTTGTAGTGTGTTATTTTGGTTATTACACAAGGTAGTGGTGGCCAACCTGTGGCACTCGGGCGTCATGTGGCTTGGATTAATGCTAACACTAATAATTCAAATGTTATTCTTGGTTTTTCTGAAGTGCATGAAGTCCTATTAGAGTGTAGACAATGATGAAGGCCCTATGGGGGAAAGCGTGCACAGGTTATCCTTGTCATCTCTATATGTCTGTCCATCAATCTTCTCTATCTGTCTATCTGTCATCAACAGAAGCATAAATCAGTACTTTTATGCTGACGCGTATGTTTGTCAAAATAGCCTTCCCATTTTCTTCCTCTAATATCAAGCGTAAAATAAAACAGATGTCACAGACAAATGAATAATGAAAACCTTAGACAAGTCTTAGTATAATAAATGAATAGTGGTACAGACATTTTGAAATCATTTTTACTAAGGCTGTTTGACAAAGACACTGTAAATCACAGCTTAAGAGATGCATATAAAAAACTAAGAAACAAAACTGCACACAACTAGAGGCGCATCACAAACACCTTGTGAGGAGCTCAGTGGTTTACTAGCTATAAGTTAAAACAAAAGGAGACATGCACTTGGATTCATACCATTCATACCGTTAGAAGAGAATGTAAAAAAATGTGCCACATTCAAGCTCCCACTGTTGAAGCAAGCACTGTTGTCTTCAAAATGAACAGAAGTGACATCTTGTTAAAGCAAACAACTGTCATTACCTACAAAGAATATTTGACTGAAGGCAATCACCTGGCTTCCAGCCTCCTGTGTGGATTCATCATGAAGGCAAATTAAAAGCATATGAGGTACTGAGTACTGAGTTTAGCTCAACAAGCCACAGTAAGTGAGCATTGCCCTAAGTGAAATATATTTGCAGGAAGTAAACACAGGGAATTGATTTTCCACATCAGTGGACACCAAATACCCCCAAAGGGTTTACATTTGGCAACAGATAAATAATCTTTAAAGATCGTGGAAAACTGAGAGACGACCACCACCCACAAAAAAAAACAAAAAAAAACAGACAAACAATAAAAGCAGACCATAGTCTGTCTCAAGTACAAAGTCAGACTGTTACACAGGTGTGGGTTTATCCGAGCAACTGCCAAGATGACAGGTTACAGATATACCCGAAGAAGGATAGTATTCTAACACACCCACTAGACTCCTGAAGTGCTGAAATTTCAGTTCTGCCGTTGGATGAAGCTGCATCTTCCTCAGAGCAGCCTTGTTCATAAGCCTCTTGTGGCTACCCTTACATCTTGGGACAGTGCCTTGTTGGGGGTGGTTCTCTGCGAAAATGAAGTGTTGCCCCACAAGGAATTGACCCTGTAGAGAAGCACGTCAGTTAGCAATTTCGTGTCAGGGCTTTTTCAGTGCCTGCCTTCAGGCTGTGGGCTCCCTCTCTGGGGATAGTGACTGCCATCAGTAAAACCACATATCCAGGGACTGTAAAAGAAACAGCCTGGGAAACAAGAGGATGCTTTAAAAACTGCTATAGAAAACATGCACCATCATTATGAACATGTACAGTGTTCTGGTGTAGCTATTTGAAACACAACTACAAAGGTGCAGTATTTATATACTAACGAACGACACCGTGGCTGCAGGCTTCCCTTTTCGAAATGTGCTTTCGAAAAAAGAAAAAAAATCTGTGTGCAATAATGCAGGACACTGCATGAAAAAACAAGGAATGAAACCATAAGGTAATCATACCAGCTAATCAGCTTTGGGGTAGCGGTATCAAAAGACATTTTAGGTCACATTAAAGTCATGACTTGTTTGGTACGGTCAGTGCTGCGTTCTAAATAGCGTAGCACAACAGCACGGTCACGGGTAGCGAGGGGAACGTCAGCTGCCCGGGGTTAATAGATGAGGTGTCAGCTAGAGTAACGAGTCCAGGGAGCTCAAGAACTTTCCCCATTTACTGAGGTCAATTACTCAGAGGCCTGTTGTGTAATTTCCTATTAATTAGCATCAGATCCCTTGCTTAAATCTCAGCCTACTCTCATTATGCTGTTCCAAACAAATCTGAATGAAATCATGCAGGTCTGTGCGAAAAAAAGCTCTTTCAAAAATCCTTGGAGAGGACTCAGGGCGAGTGGAACTTTTTAACTTATGATCTGGGAACCCCTTATAAAGAAACTCCTTCAAAACTATTTCAAAATTGCCTCTCTATTCATGCATTAATAACTGTCTGCAAATGTTGGATTTTTGTTCCCTTTCTTTTGTGCTGCTACTATATATTTGTGATGTACACATTACATTACATTATTGTCATTTAGCAGATGCCCTTATCCAGAGCAGCTTACATATGTTACATTTTTTTAAATGTATGTTAATATGTTACCCATTTACACAGCTGGATATTTTACTGAGGCCATTGTGGGTTATATACCTTGACCAAGGGTACAGCAGCAATGCCCCAGCGGGGAATTCCACAGCAACCTTTTGTTTACAAGCCTTTGGTTACCACTATGCTACACTGCCACACATGTGTCCTTGATTTGTTCTGTAATCTTTGACAGTTAGCAATATTGATGTTATACATCCTTTCATTTATCATTAACAATGGTGTGATACATGTGGGGTTCATACACTGATTTCTCAGCAACGCACTGTTATTAGGATGACTTCATGAACCTGGCTGCCAGAGACAAAGAGATTCTTGAAAGGATTATTTTCTGAGGTTTTTCCAACTTTAATGCATGCAATATTAGTAGCATCTATGACTCCACTAAAGATTAATTTCCAGGATTTTTACTCCCCAAAGCTTAGAAGAGTAACCTTTTGAGGCTTTCATTTGAGGATAAGATCTCATTAATTCCGACTTGTTTGATCACACCGTGAGAGAATCTGACAATATGTCCTTTTGTAATCGCGCCTGTGTGCTCAGCCACCTTGACTGAATCAATCAAAGACCTGAGCTCTGTGCTCGGTAGCGCAGTTGTAAGAACAACATTAATGTGGCATCTGTCATAAAACGGATATAATGAAAAACTCGAAGTGAAACACTGGTGCAATGTAGCTGCAGAATTTTGTGTTGTGAAGAAAATTGTTTATTACATGATTCGCTGATTAATTTTAACCATAGACATTTCAACATCGATGCAGTGCAGATTCTATTTTGCATTGTCACGTTACAGGTAATCCTCATCAATAGCGTGAGACTATTGACATTTAACTTAAAATCACACCCCTGCATTAATTTTTTAGATCACCCTTGATGAGTCAATAGCACTTCATTACAGCAGTAATGAGAAGAAAGATTAATATCACCTCTAATTACAGGATATTCAAATTCATAACAGTAGAGCGCTCACGACAGTGACTCAGAAATCTCTGCTACTTTCAGATGTTAACCCGCTGTCTGTTATGTTTGGTATGTCCTACATTCAACAAAAGATAATATAGAGTAAAATGTCTGGTTTGCTATGTATTTCCAAGTGATGATGCAGATGCATTTCTGTCAGAGGTATTAAAAATGTAATTAGTACATTTTGTTCTAATGGGTGATTTCAACAATTTACTGTAGCTCTCTCAACTTGAATCTCATAAATCACAACAACACATTATTCAGGGTTGAAGTCTTTCAAAATGTATCTAAAAACATCCAAAATATGCTGGAAAATGGCAAGAATAAGTCAACAGTTGTCATGCTATACAGCAATTGTATTTAAGTGAAGGTCAACGGCATGATTGTTATGAAGAAAAGCAAATTGATTTTAGTGAGTCCACCAAATTTCATCTGCCATATATGGCTATTATTTTCCCTGACGTTTTGAAAGCAAAATGGTCTGCTCAGAATTGTTCAGAGTACATTTGGATATGGCTCAGAGTTTACAAATGCCCAGATTGTGGGCAAAATGTACTCAGAAAATGGATTCATGAATGCACCCATTGTCTATAAATGGCCATCTCTATTCAGGGCTGTAGTACTCGAGCCCGATTGTCTCGGTCTTGACCATTGGTCTCCCCAAATATTCTAGTTGGTCTCGACCGAGTCCAGCTGCCATTAAAAAAAATATATATATTTTTTTGGACTCAGTCTCGACTAGTCCTGGTCTTGGACTTGTGAGGGACTCGACAAAGGTGGTCTTGACTACAGCTCTGTCTCTGTAGCTATTTCTGCTTGTAGTACATACACATGCAGGATGATAGCTCTTAGCTCTTGCTTGTTCTGAATTGTACAATGCAGCAGATGCGGCTTGGAAAAGTAAACATCAGGAGTAACAAAGCAGTAAGCAAGTACACAGACGTATAATTAAGCAAGGGGGCCCTGGCCTTTGGAGAGTCCACCAGTCTTTAATGTTTCTTTTTCCAACCATTTCTGACCAATCACAATTATACACTGAGTCCCAGATAGACTGCAAAACATAACTGCAGCTACCATATATATTACTTCCTAATGTTGTAACATAGAAAATAACTACTCTCTTGATTGTACTGCCATCACTTGAAACTATTTTTCCCC
The DNA here is from genome assembly GCF_013368585.1 of Megalops cyprinoides. NCBI lineage: Eukaryota > Metazoa > Chordata > Actinopteri > Elopiformes > Megalopidae > Megalops > Megalops cyprinoides. The sequence goes on along the minus strand of NC_050601.1, from coordinate 14,100,519 downwards.
TAAATGCGAAACCACCTCCACAGTTACTGAATTTCATTGAAAACTGTGGCCGATTTGTTCTTTACATTATTGAAATAGATTTCTTAGGAAACACTGTCGCCTTCTGAGCGAGAGGAAAACTGCTGGACAATGCTTATATTATAGCAGCAGGTAGTAATTATTTTTAATCCTACACTTTTTTTAGAAGTAGTTTATATGACTAACACATATCTCCTGTGCAGCAGAAATCCATGTAGCAGTTGCCATAAATCAAAAATTGAAGTGAAAGTCTTTTTTTTTGCCTCAACCTCTGCTCTTCATGAAGGCCTCCAGCTGTTCAGTCTATTCCTCTAAATGTGCTCGTTCTTTTCTTTCTGCTTGGATCTTGCCGTGTGTGTCCTTTGCTTTCTCTGTGGTTATAATCCCTTGGCTTCATCATCACCCATTAGAGAAAACGCACATTAGATGGTATAAATTGCTTGGTGCCCAGAGTGCTTGATTGCTTCTCTGCTTTTGTCCCTGCTCAGCATTCAGCAAATGGGCACAGCAACAACGGCGGACAGCAATTTCCGGAATCATTCTTCCCTCCTATAGCCCCCCCCCCATAGCCCCCCCCCCACCAGAAAAGACACTAAAGCTAAGAGAATCAACTGGAACCCAAGAGTCGCTGGAAAGAATTGCAGGTGTAAAAAGGACCAAAACAGATGACATGGCATGCCATCTCTTCCCAAACTAATATGCCACACTGTGTCCCTTTCGGTGCCAAACGCTGTATAGTAAGGCAAAACACATTAATGGCAACACGAGGCTGTCTATTTGACAGGAGCTGTTGAATTGCAGAAATGTCTGGTCACCTAACTGACTCTAACTACATGCCAAAAAAGGTAATATATGATGACTAAATTACATCATGTGAAGTAACCTGCAACATATCTGAGGAACTGATATGCAGGTGTGCAACAGTATAGAGTGCATATGCTCGATCAGTCCCTCAGAGCTCTTCTGCACATGTGTATAAGGCTGCAGCGCTAAGTGGAGGCAATTCTTAGGTTTTGCAGGCTTAACTCCTGTAAGATAGCAAAGCAAAGCCGTGGCACAAGACAGCAAGGTCCTAGCTGGACTTTGCAAATGTACACCAATAGTTTTGAAAAGAGAAAAAAAAAAAAAGGTTTTTCATTTTTCCTGAGTTCATGAAGAAAAGACAGAGCTGAGCACAAAAGCTCAAGTGTGAGAACTGGAGCCCATTCTGTGAACAGCAGTTAATATGCACAGGGCTCTGTCTACTCTGAATGGAAAAACAAGTGGTGGACATTGAACTCAATGTCGGCCTGCTCTCACGCATTAAGAATGGAACCGCAGCCAGGAGCTATGGTCCATTCTGTGCCCAACATTATTCAACTAATTCTTTCACTGCAATCCCTTCACAGATCTGTACTGTCTTTTTGAGCCGGGGTCACATAAGACAGAAGTCTCCTTATCTTCCTAGGGCTTATAACGTGGGGTGAGACAGCGGGAAGACTTTTAGTCTATTTCTGAAATTATCTGTCATCCTTTCCATGCAATAAAGTAGACCGACGGTAGCATAAACGGACCTGAAGATGACGTGGCAGTCACATCAATAGCTTTATTAAGACTTAACTGCATGAGGCAGCAAAGGGAGGCTGAAAAATGGATCTAATTTTAGATTGGGCCGGGCTTTGTGTGAGAGAGAGGCGTGGGAGACTCCTCTGTCATGCAGGGAGCCCCTGGTGTATTCAACACAGTTCTTACTGCCTGAATCAATTAAAGTTTTTGACACTACCAAGAGAACAACGTCAGTTCTGCTAAGCATCCCCTTGACCCTTGTATTGTCCTGAGTCTGGCTTTGGTTTCCACCTTCTCAATGTGGAAGTGAATGGAGATTATATGTGTTGTGTGAGCGGGAAAGAAAGAAGTCCTTTCAAGATATTCCTTTCAGCACCTGTATGCCTTTAAATGAAGTTTGTATATTTGAAAAAGCACTGTTCATACAGGTTGTTGAAGAACCTATGTGCTAACTTTACATACTTTTATGTCTTCATACACCTTTAATGAGTCACACTGATTTGACTCCTCAAGCGATAAGAACTGGAAAAGGTGAGCAGTTAAGGCTCCTTAGAGCAGCTGGCTACTATTCTCTAACAGTGCAGTCCTAGCTGCAAGCCAAAAATTCTGTTAAACACACAAATTATAAAAGGAACATAGTGAATCACCTTTCCTAATTGCAGCAAATGTTAAAATCCACTGTGAAAATGACACCTGTTATTATGCATATACAGTGAACTCTAAAGTTACCCCCTAAAATGGGAAGACTATACACAAAGCCTGCTGTAATTTCTAAATGGTTCATCCAATATGGATGGAAATACTCTCAAATTAAAGTTGACAGTCTGCACTTTAACCCCACAGCATCATTTCAAGTAAAAAAAATCTGAATCCACTGTAGCTAAAAGTCTACTGATTCTACTATAACAACAAAAACTGCTTCTAGAGCAAGTAATATAATATATTCCTTGAGGCTTTCTTATTTGTATTTGATTGCACCCCAAGTTATTACTTTATCAATATTGTTACCCTGAATTCTAGTCTAAAAGGTGCATCTTTGGAAATATTGGAAGGTCACATACAAAAGAAAAACCTTTTTCAAACAGTTCCTATTTTCCCAATTTCTTTAAAGGCTGCATGCACCCCTTTGAGCTGCCAGTGTTGGTGATGTTCAGCAGACATTGGGGAGAGACGCAGCAGTGAAGAATCTGACAAGCTGACTCTGATAAAGACAGAGCAGTATTTAAATAGACATAGAAAGGATTCAGAAAAAAGTTCGGGGTTATTGAATGAATGAAAGTTTAACTGACTCAATGGAACACCAGCAATCATGATTATCAAACGCACAGCTCAACACAGAGTTACAGCTGGGCGTTACTGAAAATTGCTTGATCACTTAATAATAGTCCAATGGATGATAATAATCCACGATCCATAACAAATTGTCATTACTGACATAAAAAGTAAGAGTGCCTGGTGCAGCTAGCTAGAAGTACCTAAAACAGAGCACTGATTATACACATTTAAAAATGTCAGATGTTAAAAATATTATCAAAGTTACGGCACTAACTGCAGTAAGCATTCACTATAATATTGAACAAGTGCTGGTCTTAGCTAGTTATTGACTTTTCCCACTCTGACCAGAGCTAACTATATTTCTAAATTTAAAGAATCAGAGCTGGCAAATTAAAGACTTTGTGTAGCTTCTGGCCTTGACTGTCAAGCTTGCGACTGCTTCAAGGGGGTGAGTGGATCAATAAATCACCTTGCGTGGCCTAATGATTGTTGGCCGTTGGGTGCGCACCATGATTCTGCATCTCTGCAGCTTCCCAGCTGGATATTTAAAAATCACTTGTTTGGGTTTATTAATGTGTCGCTGATAACTAGCTCTTGCATTTACATTTATTTATTTGGCAGATGGTTTTTATCCAAAGCAACTTAAGTGAGGCAAAGTACAACACAAGCAAAAAGCCTTATAAGTAGTCAGCGATATTAGAAGTGCTGCATGACCAGGCTTCAATAGCTTGCCAGACAAGGTACAAGCTGGGTGCTAGACATATTATACAAGTGCGTTAAAGCATTAGATCTGGTTTTTTTTTCCACAAAGTTTAAGACATAAGAAATTTCTTTATGTGGTAGTGTTTCAGGTGATCAGGTGAGCACAGAAGAGCTGTGTCTTCAGATGTTTCTTGAAATTCTCTTTATGTTATTGTTTCAGTGATTTATGTTAGTTAAAACTATGCCATATGTAAAGTGGAGACATTTATACTTTCCACAACCCTGCAAGTGCTCTGTATCACTGGATTACAAACCAGTGTATTCATACCAGCAAGTGGCTGCAAGACAAGGAGCTCCATTCCACTGAAGGCACATGGCCAAGCAACTGAACGTCATCTGGAAAAACTATACCTTTAATGTTAGAGCACCAATCAATTTGAATATAAATCAGAAGCAACCTAAGTAGCTAAGTTAGCTGCACCTCTAACTAGCTGTTATAGAGGAAAGTAGGAGGTGTGCCATGCAAAAATACACGTGTTGCTGATCGCATCACTGTCATGCCCACAATCACAATAACACACACCCTCTTGTGTATTATTGCTTTATTCTCAATTGCATCATCTTCTGACTGTTTACAGGTCAGTGCTTTCTTACTCGGGTAGGTCTGCAGCCCAAGTGATTCTTACAGCAATCACTGATTCTCTGCTTATGTGGGGGAGATCTAACAGCAACACGTGTATCTCAGTGTTCCACCAAACACCTCTCTTGTCCAACAAAGATCCATTCATCTAGTCTTGTATCCAGCCTGTGGTTGTGATGGCAACTCCACTTATCAAGAATGCAGTTTCTAAAAAAGGACATGAGCTGCACCTTTGGTGGTGCAAAGCTGAATGTTCTGTTGTCAACACTCTAATTGTCTCCCTGTCTCTGATCAGCATGGGCACCTTTTGGCTCTTTTTTGGCATTTTAATTGTTGTTATTGTTCAGCTTGAGAAAGTCAGACTGCTGTAGGAAACATCTCCACTGCCTAAAGCATCTTCCTTCAAAAATGAATAATTACTTAAACATATGTAACACTTCACTGCAGTGCTTTTTATTAAGGGGGAGGTGGAAAATAGCAGTAGAAGAAGTCACACAAGTGATTAATGCATAGGGCCTTGGTCTCTGTGACTATTTTCCTGTGCTCGTACTAGTGAAAATATTTACCCAGTTTTGACTGTATAGTCCTGATTGCTTTGCATTATGTCTGGATGGTTCCACCAGTAACTAGCCCGATAAATCTCAGACTGAGAGGAAGAAGGGCATTCAGCACTTTGGCTCAAAGATTGCGCAATGACTGACGGCTCATGAGAAAAACCTAGGCTGACTATCTCACACCATTGCCAGTTCATGTAATGAGTCCAGACGTATGAACCAAACAAAGAAAAAACTTTGAGCATTTTTGAAAAACATTGCATTGCGGTTTGAATGCACTATGGCCTGTCAATAGATTTGTTCTATACATCAGTGCGGTCTTGACAATTGTTGGTCCTTTTGCACATGTGATAAATAGACACTGAAATGTCCTGTCAGTCTATTCTCCTTTCCTTTTTCCTTAGTCTTTATTCGATCTAAAATAATTTCTAATGTGAAAGAACACACTTGTGGGATTAGGGAGCAATAATCAAAGGCAAAAACATGGACTACTCCAAGATATTGTACATCTGCACCCATTGCTCAAAAGTATCATGTTTACAATATTTGCCATATATGGTGCAGAGCTCATTTCCAAAGACCCTGGCACCTCAATAGACAACACACTTGACCTTCACCCAGAGGACCGATGCTCTTCATCTAGAACATAAGAAGAATGGGGTTACACATGGTCTGGTGGTGAATGGCCATAATATCCCCATGTCTGTGTTGCATCGAAACAGAAAATGTTCATACCTTGTTGATGGCATGCTTGCAGAAACACTTTTTTTTAATCAAAAGATTAATTTTCTCAAAAATATGCCATACGTAAGCTCGACATGAACCCAGTGTGCACGGAGAGCGCGCGCTCCTTAAGCACTGAGTTGATGTCTTTCTGATAACGTAATAACCTTTGGCTTCGCATCAGGCGGTGCCAGGGGGCTGAGAGTGAACAAAGAGCCCTGCAGTGTCTGGGCCTTGCGGGTCAGCTTGGACAAATCCATTTAGACACATTAGCATCTGCGTCATCGCCCTGGCAGCGGGGGACCCTGGCTGCTCTGAAAACCCCTCTCCCTTTGCCATGACGCCATTACCCCTTTGAGTAAAAAAGGCTGCCACAACAGAGCAGAATGGGTCATAAAACAGACCGCACACTCTGCGCACAGACACCACAGCGAGAGGGAGAGGAGCAAACGGCCAGCGCCGCTTGCTACCGCTGCTTCCTTTTGGCCAAAGAGGCAAATTCAATCCCAGACACAATCAAATGCGTGAGCGGGGGCTGTGGGGCCGACTGCGCCAGACGGACACAGGAGGTCAAGGTCACAACAGCTTTTCCACCCCCGGCACCTCCAAGATATATACATGCACGCAGAACATTGCAGCTGTACTGAGCTCACTCCTTTGTTCTCAGCGTGAGGTTATGAATGTGTTGTCTCAGCGTGTGTGATGACGACGATGATGATAATGATGATGATGATGGCAGTCATGTTGACGATGCCTCTTCCTCTCTCCCTGCTGCATATTCCAGCACTATAGGCTTCTGGGTTCATACGTTTCCTCGCCCCCTCACCCCCTCTTTGATGTGATAATGCCAGACTGCCGGAATGATATTTTTCAAAATAATATGAAAATGAATTATTCATACATGGAGAATAAATGAAGGAAGTGGAGCTATATTTAGAAATAATGCTTCACAAGTGTAAGGTTTAACAAGGAGAGCAAGGGGAGCCACAGAACTCTCTTGACGCTGTTTGAACTGTGAGAAAGCCCTGATTAGAGATCCTGTTACCTTGGTTATAAAGTAAACACCGTATGTTCCTGAGAACAAAAAATGATGAAACTAGGAAACGACTGCTTAGGTATTAACTCCAGCGACTCAGAAACGAAATCATTAAGTAAAACATTCATGATCAGGTCTCTACCATGTAAGACAGTGCACAATGCATAGAAGAGAGGAGAAACATTTTATCTGAGATTCTCACAAAAGACAATAGATGAAGAGTGTAGTTCTTACATGGATCGAGCTCTATGAAACAAAGCTGGCCACTTCCGGTTCGAGACTCATGGGAGACCACACAGCAACATATTTGTGCAGTTACTGCAGAATTCTTTTATATAACTCAATTTGAAGATTCTGTAATCCAAAAGGAGCAAAAAGGACGGAGGAGGGCTGAAACAGTTTTACTGTTTGTGTTTTATTAGAGACTTATGTATACAAGGTCCTTGATTCAAGAGGAACATCATTAAAATTCATTCTTTTCATCTTTGTGTATACTATAGTGGTAGGAGAATAGGAGAGTATGCCTACACAGTTATAAACATAAAGAATGCTGGCTGAATACTGTGTTCTTCTCTCTGTCCTTCTCTCCCCTTTCTTTGTGGGGATGAGAGGAGGAGAATATAAGCATTTTCAAAAACTTTTGCTTTGCTCCATGCTTTGTCTAGTGAGCCACAGACAGGCTCCAGAGAGCCTAATATCAGGTAAAGTCAGACCCCATGTCCAATTCTGTTGGAACGTAGCCCAGCTCTTCCATTCTGTGAAAGCCAGATCCACCAGCGAGCCATATTAAAAAGCCATCAAAGTAATTAAAATGTAATAATCCCACACACAAGTGCACTTGTTGTGCACTCAAATTTGTTGATTGCTGCTGAAAAAATAAAAGGCAGTGAGAAATCTCTTTACAATTTTAACTCTTTTTTGGGTTACTACAACATCAGTCATCCTGCTCTATCTTTGGCATTATTGAACTATGTTTCCATCATGAGTGAAACAAACCCTTGAAGTATGTGTCACCAACAAATAATGAGCATATGTCACTCTAAAAGAATTGGTGACTGCACTCACTACCAAAGGTGTGAAGAAAAGATAAAAAAAATGGTCCTTTCCAGTGCATGTGCATATGTAAGCAGCTCGTCTGACATACATCACGGTTGAGTCCCATTCACATCACAATAGTCTTCTCTGAAACAGAGTGGTTTTCTACAGCAATTCACTGCACTTTCTTTCATGTCAATGGGAGCTGAAACACCTCTCTTCTGAGTCCCAGCAATTTTACATCTAATATTGGGGCTTCTGCCTTAGGTGTAAAGGTGAAGTAAATGAAGCAAAGAAAATGCTGCCAATGTGAGCTCTGTGAGTTTACTCGATTAACCATTCACAGATCTTCAGATGAACAACTTGTGAAATAGGAAGCAAAAAGGACACTTCCTTCTCTTCATTATTTTCTGTTAAATGCCACCGCAGCCAATGTGATTTGTTACACTGTCAAACACCACCCCTACAGTGAAGTATGGTGGTGGCAGCATCATACTGTGGTGCTTTTCATCAGCAGAGACTGGACATCTTGATAAAACTGAAGTTAGAATAGATGGAGCAAAGTACAGGGGAATACTGCAGGAGAACCTGCTTCATCCCCCTAAAAAACTGAGGTCTGGGAGAAAGTTCACATTTTAGCAGACAATGATCCAAAGCACAAGGCCACAACAACATGGGAGTGGCTCAAGAACAAAAAGGTGAAAGTTCTACAGTGGCCAAGTCAATGCCTTGATCTCAATCCCATTTATCCTATTTGAAAATTGCAGTCCACAAGCATCATTCAACCAACCTGAACAACCTAGAGCAAATCTACCATGAAGAATGGGCAAACCACTCCAAAACAGTGCAAAGCTGGTAGGTACTTACCTCAAACTACTTAAACCTGTTATTGCAGCAGAGGGTTTCTCTATCAAATAGAGAAATCATGTGTGGGAGTTGAATACTTATACAGACAGTATATGTTAGTTTTTCATTTTTCTTAAAACTATTTTCATAACATAAACCAATTCCAGCTTCCAGTGTTTTAAAATACATCACACAGAACAAAATTTCAATGTATCATTTGTAATTCAGTAAAATGTGAAAATCGGTGTAGGGTCTAAATACTTTAGCAAGGCACTATAAATCACAAGTATCCACTTTACATATACTTTTTTTTTAAATTCTATACATCACATGTATTCATTTTATATTTTTAGCATCATGCCATTATAGATTGCAGTCCATTAAGTATTCTCCATAATAACCCTAACTGCAAATTCATCCACTGATTCTCAGCAACCCTCTAGGTTTCTAACAAACAGAGGGTGGATTACCAGTGACACATTAACTATAACATCAGTAGTATACCCCATTCTCATTCATACCCTATTCTGATCTTCTTCTGTGGCACATAACAATACGACACCATGCCTAATATGCTGACCTAGTAAAACGCCAACAAATTAGTCCTCTTCTTACAGTATTTATACACTGTTGTACCTTGCAAAAGATTCTCATGTAAAAGCAACTGACCACTATCTGGATTCGCTAAAGTATACATTCGCTAAGGCTTACTTCCTGACCTGTCACAAGCCATAAAAATTATTGTTCTGCCTAGACAGTGATACATATCAGTACATCTCATTCAAGATAAAACCATTGCTCTTCACTTAAGTGAGGGTAAGCATTAATAATGAAAAATAATGGTTGGATAAAAGAGTAAGAAAGTGTGTTTTTTAACATGCACTAAATGAGTATCTGAGTCTGGTCTTAAAAAAAAAAGAAAAAAAAAATCCAAGCTATGGCACACTGTCTGCATACCAATTACTCCGAGGCAACATTATGAAAGATAATCAAAGCTATTTCAAAATATGTTCCACTTAGGTGCAATGTTTCCTCTTCTCTGTGCACTTTAAGGAAATAAAACCCAGGATTGAGTGGTAATGATATTGTGCCAGCGAGCTTGGTTGAGGGAGTCTAATGCACACAAACAATAAAAACAAAGGCGCAGAACATGATTAAAAGAGGACAACCATCCTTATTCCTCCATCTCAAACAGCTCCAGCAGCAATTCATCAGCAAACACAGTGCTTTATTGTTTTTTCCCTACTGCCATCATCAAATGGGATGGGTAGAAGCATTTTTAGAGGAGCTTCTTCAGATGATATCATTGCAATCGTGGCAAGAAGACTAAACTAATGGCCAAATCATAAATGCGCACACACACTTGCACACACACGAACACACACGCAAACACACACACGTCTAACTAAAACATAAGCGTCTCTGCATTAACCTTGAGGCAGAGTGGGTCTCCTTCACTCTTCTTCTGCTCTATCTAATTTTTGCAAGCCCTGCTGCTGCATCACCTGACCTTCAGTCACTGACCGTTGCTGTCAAGTGGAGCGTTTCCTGGGGCAAAAATAAACAACTAAAGATACAAAATCAATTGATTGGCTGCAGTGTCAGGCGTGCAGGCCAAAAGCTCACTGAACACAAATGGAGAGAGAGAGAGAGGAAAAAAAAGACAGCGATGTGAGTGCTGGTCCCCTTTCCCTGTTCCCCACCCTGTCGCTCCACAGCGCTAGTTCACGGTCAGCATCGGCTGTCCCTGAACCCTCCGCGAACTGACATTTAATTTGCCCAGACGTGACAAATGCCCCTCTCTCAGCTTTTCTGTTTTTAGACATAATCCTGGGGGCCCCGTGGGAGCACCAGACAGTGCTTCTTCCCATCCTTTTTATTCCCGGATAACAAACGATCATTTTAATTTTGTTTTATTTTATTTTTTTTTAAACAGCACTCCTTTCTAATGGCCATTAGAATTAGGGACAAGCTGAGATGGATTTCCCCTGGGTTCCATTTAGAAATATAACAGCGACAACAAGGCTCTTCCGTGTGATCACAGCTGCGGTGGAAGGGGATACACGGTGACATGGAGCAGCCAGGGCCCCTCACCCTCTCCGCTGCCGCTCGCCCACTCGCATTGACCTGCTGACAGCCAGCCGAGAGCGATGTCCCCAGAGGCGCGCCGCCGTCACTCAGATCAGATTGCAGGGGACGTATGCTTTAGATGCACAATTGCCTTTCATGTAACTGGTTTCTGATTTTCTTATCACTTTACATTCACTAACCTTCTTTAGGCACTTCTTTAAAAATCACAGGGCTGGGTGACGAGGAATTAAATGAGCAAAAGTTGTTTTGGAAGAACAGAGATAAAGAGGTGCTTTGAGAAAATGAACTAAAAAATTGCATAGCCAGATGGACATTTTCTCTTTGTTCTGCTCTTGTACATTCTCTCTCCTGTAGTACATAGACACTCTCTCTCTCACACACACACACACACACACACACACACACACACACACACACACACACACACACACGCACACACACATACACACACACACACAGGTGTGCTTTTGCAATATGAATTACTGCGCCAGCAGCAAGTGTTCTGTTCCAAAATTTGACAAGACAACGGAGAACATAACTGCACAGGAGGGTGGCATGAATAAGTCACAAGTAGAAGGTTGTAGCTGGAAAATATACTATGCTATCCAATGAAGAAGGTGTGTGTGTGTGTGTGTGTGTGTGTGTGTGTGTTCGCGTGTGTGTTCTCAGGGGTGAGTTTGTGTGTTCTCCACCTGCACACACTCCAGATAAATGAGGAGGACAACAAACAGGTTTGTGTGCTAATTAACCTTGGGTGGAATGCATCTCCACTCTGACAATTGCCAGATGGAGAGTCGATGACACTCCCTGAACTTGCCATCACACAGAAAAGTGGAGAGTTGCAGCTTTGTTACGTATGGCAACAAGTCTTTAGTGAGCTTGAAGAAACACATTCTAAATTTTTCATTAGGTGCCAGCTATCTCATATCCCTAAAATGGATTATCATCCTTAAAGCTCTTTTATGATCTCATCTTTCCCCTTGTTTCACTAACTATGGAGTTGTGAGCTTTTAACTCAAGGCTAATAGTGAAATGTGGAAAAACAACTGCCAAGAGAACTTCAGATTCCCCCAGACTCATGAAACCTCCCTCAAATCCTGCCTCTGGCTCTGTGACTAGTCAAGTTCCTCCTTCTATTTTTTGACATATCTTATATTGTCTTGGCATCAAAAGGTTGCGTGAGTATGACAAGGAAGTGTCAAGGCAGCTTTCAAACTCCAAGCTGCCTTGACAATCAAAGCCCCCTCACTCCTGCATTGTTATTGTAACCACATGACCGCAACACCCCTCGATGGAGTTTAGCGCTGTAAGCTGAAAAGAGACGTCGTTCTTCACAGTGAATGCATAAGACCTCAGGTTGCTCTCTAAATGAGATCCCCATCTTATAATTACTGGAAGGACCATAGGATTAACCACTGCCGCACATCACATGACGAGCTCATTACTTCAGCAGTAAAGAGGCAATCTCAGTAAATAAAATATGCATGTCAAAAACATATTTTTACATCCTGTTGCCAACAAACAGCCTTCCATAAGAGCTAAAAAACAGAACACATCATAAAGAAGACCTTGTAATCTATGTTATAATATGGAGTGTGTGAGCAAAAGTGGAGACAAAAGTGCATATCAGTGACAGGAGAGGGATGAAAATTGCTATTGATTTAACTGAAAAGTAGATAGCTAGAATACTAACCAATTGTAATGAGGAGCTAATGTCAGTTAGAAAATCCATTTACACTCATTGCTAGGCCTCTTGCCTTAGCATTATAAGTGTATTACTTTTAAAATACAACACAGTATCCCACCAGCCAACACGGCCATTTTGTACAAGAATATATGAATTGTGTTATTTGTCAGGTAATGTGACTAAATTTCATGCTGACGAGAGCAGTTTTTTACACAGTGAGCTCATTCCAGGAAGTGATCGCAACACAATGCTGGCCAGCAAGTCAGCTGAAGAAAAAAGCTCAGACCTGCTTAAATTGGTCTAGATCTTTTATCCTCTTGATCTTCGGGGAAATTAAAAATAAAACCTCAGGCACCGCTAAGCTCTCGTGCTTGGAATCATTGGAAACACAAACACTGCCACAGACACGGTATGAGTGAAAGTCCACTCTTTGTTTGGATCTGTCCCGATGCTCTGACATCAACACTTCACCGGCATGTTTCACCCCACATCGCGAGCCTGGCAGAGTGTTCCCACTGTCTGAGGCCTGGCTTGGTGTGTTTTCTTACAGGTGCCAGCCAGGCGGCTCACAGCAGATGACGAACAAGTCAGTCTTCACACTTCTGCCTCCTCCTGAATCTTTTTCGCTCCGCCAACACACAGATGCAACCTCGCCGCTCTGTCACCACTTAACGCCCTCGCTACTCCTGAGAGGTGAGAAGTTATGTCATGAAGTGATGAGTGCGGGCCAGCTTTCGGGCTGTTCTTGGGACCGCCAATAATCACGGCGCGAGTCAGCCCCAACCTGTCCAAACAGGACAATGTCAGGGAACTTGGCTGGGGGGCAGTGGGAGTAGTGAATGTGGAAGTGTGATATCATTATGCCACTCTGCAGGGGATGCAGCCACACAACACACAGGCTGTGACCGTCTCGCACACGTACGCACAGTGGCCATCCGTTTCAAGCAAGTGTCACTCAAAATGTGTGCTTTTTGGGGTGGGATTTCAAATGCTTTCAAATAACTGTCAATAACAAAACGGCAGACTCTAAAGAACGAAGCCAGGGAGATCACTGGAGGAGGAGAAGCATCAGCATGGAAGGCGTTACACCACAAGCACTGCGCAGTGATACCACTGATATGATTCATTTTTAAAACACAGCCATAAAATGATTCAGCTTCCACACATTCCTGCACGGTCATTACTGAGGGCATTTGTTTTACCACCTGTCATTTTCTCCCTCTGTTTTTGAGTGGGAACAGATCACCAGTATAGTGTGCATGAATTATTTTATAAACCATCACAAGGCTGTGTCATTTACCGAGGACTGTATTTTCCACAGGTAATTAAAGCTTTTGAGGAAGAGACAAGCAGGACACCATAATTGGCCGGCAATTTCAGTGTGGATATCGATGAGAGGCAGCCCTCTCTCTTTTCATTGCTCAAAAATCATTTCTCGCAGCCATTTTCTGCTCTCCTTCCCAGCAGACTGACAGCAGTGTAAAACAGTGCCTTATTTTTACAATTGCATTTTCTCTGTGTGAAGAGAGAGGGCTTGATTTTCAAAAAATCTGTGCGTACAAAGGCTATGTAGATTTCCATATCTTTACATCACATGGATGGGTGATCTTATTCACTGAGCCAACAATATCTAATCTACATACTATTAAGTTCTGCTTAGCGTTTGTGCACAGTCAGGGTAACTTGGTCACATCCAGAGTATGTGATTCAGACCTGCGCTAACAGTATTTTTTTGATCAATAGTTCATTGCTCAATATCAATTGAGCTTTGTCCTTAACATTGAACGACATTTTTTTCTTTTGGTGGTAGCTGACAATAATACTGCATGGACTCCTCATAATAACACTGTTGTTGATAAGCACATTACTGCTAAACTCAGTGTAACCTAAACATCATGTTTATTACCCTTCTGTGTGCTACAGCTGCTGCTGTTTCCTAATTTGCATTTCATTTACACTGCAGCACTAATAATCTTGCCACTCCAAAGTTATAAAGAGACAGTATAAATCAAGGTCACTCAGCTCAGGTGCAGAAGTGCCACAGTTTGTTACCACGTCTGTTCCAGTTTGGTAAACCATCTGATTCGACCACTAATCATTACAGTATTCTTTCCATCCCTAGTTCTGAGAGTGCAGGAGGTTTGAAATGATCTGGATGATGCACTGGACTGCAGCCCTCCAGGACCAGGGGCTGAGTAGCTGTGATACAGACAGTATTCAAAATTGGGTCAGCTAAAAGGGATGAGCAGCAGAGCCTCCCCCCCACCCCCACCCCCCCCAGTCACAGCAGAGCAGTATGGGGTGGACTTCAAAGGGAAGGGGACTTAATTGTTTTTCATTTACAGGAGAGTCCAAAATCTTGCGACTGTAGAGTCCGCACCTCAGCAAAAGCAGAGCTGTCAGAGCAGAGTGACGAATCCACCGCCCGTGCGCAGCGGAGGCTACCTTCTGGGGACCGGCGCTCTCCTCTCGGTCTCCTTCGTGCTTGTTAGCAGAACCCTGATGTGCGGAGGGGAGAGCAGCTAAAGACTATCAGCACACAGCGCGGTGAGCTCCTCTGAGTCAGGTTCACATACCATACATTCTGCTTCTTCCCGCTTCACTGGCAGCTGCAAGCCATCCAAAAAAATGGCAAATTTTTCATTTCTTTAAGTCTCCTTTCAGGAAAAGGAAACTCTGCTTCGCACACTATAGCATTTCAGATTAATCACGGAAGTCAAATGTGTCAAAAAAAAAAAAAAAAAAAAAAAAGAGAAGTGAGAAGTGAAGGAAGATGTGGGCTCACACAAATATGTATCTCCGGAGGACGTGGAAATATATTGGACAGCCTCTGGGGAAATTATTTTTCGGCTCTTCCCCGGGTGCGGCTAAGGTCAACTGTAATACTCTGGGGCAATTTCCTTTCACAGCACAGCAGCCTTGGCCATGACAGTTGTTACTGGAGGCGCTGCTATGCTGAAAATATGTGACCTGCATACATGTGCTCACTTGTGGTCGTACGCATGTGTTTCCATCATGGTGACAAAAGCATTTGCCGACTCTTGCTCGAATGAAACAAAAAAAAAAAGGTTGATCTTACGAAGCATGGAGACATTGATAAAACGGACCCATCCGTGAAGGCTTGGCTGTCAACTCAGTCATCTGAAAAGCCAGCTAGCCGGTCACTAAGAGTGAAGCCCTTATTCCTACCATACATCATATGCAGATACAAAGGGTTTGCAGAGATGTGTGACCCAGAGCAGTGAAATGAGTCAAAGTGGGGGAAAAAGTACACTGCTTACTTACATCACTGAGTAATGGGAGGGCACTGTAAGATCTGGAATTGCAGCTGTATTTAAAGCCATTACAGAGGTATGACCAATTTAAAAGAGATTATATTGCTTTTACATTTTTCTTCTTGAGACTAAATTAGTTTTCAGTAATCTGCCTACCTTCATCTCAGTGCAAAATTCTCAAACCATTCCAAAATGCTGTGGCTATTGAATGTTAGCATGTTGTGGTAAAGAAGAGTGATGTTCTATTTATTGTTCATGCTCACATTATGAATTGTAAGAAGTCACACTTAGGTCCAAAAGGACATAACTCTTGTAAAGGACACATTTTATTCCTGCTGTTCGAAGATACTCACCTAACCTGATGTTCAATCAGAGCTTGATCCTAGCCTAATGGAGTTAAATTATAGAGACGACAACATGTATCAGTCAAGACCTTCCCTTTCCTTGGCAACCCCTCCTCCTACTTCAGAATCAGAATCAACTTTATCTGCCAAGTACGTTCAATGCACAATGAATTTGCCTTGGTAGAATGGTGCTAGCAGACACAATATTACACACAACACACACACAAACACGTAGGGTGTGGGTTACTTCACACGCTAAGCAACCTACACCCTGTGCACATACCCAGAACCAAACCAATAGACATCTGGAGCACATCAATCATAAGAAGGAGTAAAGCAGAGACACAAGAGACTGGCCTAGACAAAGTGATGCCAGTGGCTATGCTGGCAAGCGAACGGCATTTCACTATTTAACAAAAACTATACAGTTAGGTTTAGTCTAGCAGAATGGGTTTAGCAGAATGTGTTAATGTGCGCTGAGACAAGTGATGGATATGACAGCTCCTATGTTCCTGTCATGGTTGTGAAAATTTTTTTATCACAAAATAACAAAAATGGGGAAAGGCCACAAGAATCCCTCTTAAAATCGCCAAAGCCAAACCCACCGTAACATGTGTAGACATACTAATGCCTTTAATCCAAATAATTTCACTGTCCCAGGTCACATTTGACATGAGCAGGAATAAAATACACTGTGCTGCAACAATAGCGTGGTGGGAAATCTTGTTATGTTTCTGACCTCACACAGTTCACCCTTTTTCAAAAGCAACTTAATTCAGTTCAGAACATTGATTTGTCAGCCTGACACCCACACCTTCTCTCTTAAGCTTTTGTTGAAAACAAAACTGGAGCAACCGGGTCAGGAACAGTCGCAAGCTATGGGTAGTGCAGATCAATGTGCTGGGGCACAACATGTCCAAGTGAAATTGATTCTACAGTATATTGCATAAACGTTTATATAATGTTAATGTTCTTCAGCCAGGTTCCTTAGGTTATCTTATTGCTGCCATTTAGTTGAGATTAGTTAAAAAAAAAAAAATTACACATTACATTACCTTCATTTAGCAGACTCTCTTGTCCAGAGCAACTTCCAGAAACAGTGTCAGACAAGGCTAACAAACACTCCCAGACTGAAGGCTGAGATACTATGGCTGTGCTGGGACATTCCAAAACACTCACAATGGTATGATATCTTCACAAATATCAATTGTGTAGATACATCGGTGTCATTGTGACAGTTCCGCGGCAATATGGGGGAGTCCACCCTCAGTGGTAATGCCCTCTGCCCCCAAACACACTCTTGCCATTTCAATAACAGGCAAAGCACATGAGAGTATTGCCATTATGTAAGATGAAACTCCTACTAATTACAACTTTACGTTTTCTGAGTGTGAAGTAACTGCAGTACCAAGGCACACAAGAATATGTGTGTACTTAAAAGATTCTTAATACGGAAACACAAAGCTGCTGAATTTCAAATTTAATCTTGTTCCACTCCTCTGCACTTTCTCTCATCCAAGCCTTTGAATAGATTGCTGTGTTCTTAACTTTGTTGAATGTCATAGAAAATAGATGGTGATAATGAAAAAACAAAAGTACTACAACAGTACCAGGTTGTGCTATTAACGAGGCAATAAATGAGATTGATCTGTCTGAATTATCTGGTTATAAATCAGAATTTTCCGAGCCCATATTAAAGACATCTTAATTACATTCTTAATTAAGGGAGGGATTTGACTTGACAAATCATACTGTTTGTATAAAGGAGACATGCTGTGCTCCTAATGACATTTAAGGATAAGGGTTTTGTAGCTTTGCGAGCTGAATAACTAACTTGAACTAACCTTGAATGGCTGCATACAATTCTCTATACAGCCAGTTTGCCCCATATATTAAAATATGTTCCATTATATTTCTTTATAATGTCCTGTTAAGTTTATTTACCCCTCATTATTTTACAAGGTGATTTCAGTGAAGTTCAAAATCTCTTTTCCAAGAAAGACCCGGCCTACAGTGCAGTGCAGCTTCAGAGCATATGGCACGTTTCAGCCGATAAAGTACAGATAAGAACGAGCACATGAAAAACATACATAATTTAAAGAACATGCGTATCACGACAGCACAGCATGCTTTTAGATAAGGGCAACAGCTGGATAGATAGGAATCAAAATTTTAAATATGTGCCTTCCGGAGTTACAGTGCTGTGTATAATGCATGTATATGCATTCATGGAAATGGGAGACGATAACTCAAGCTGGTTTTTCACCATATTCTAAGACCAGGGTGAATAGCAATTCAAAGCTGATTACGCCATGCTCAGTGTGAGAATTAGGAATTGTTCACTGGAGTACAGTAACTGCATCCACCACAGTGTAATGGAAGGACATTAGGGAAAAGATATATATACAATATAGTAGTTATATTTATTTTATAATTAGTATCATTATCAGTATCATGTATGTATATAAACTGGAAAGTTTATATATCTATGCAAATAGATGTTCATCAAGCTATATCCCAAAAGTATTAGTAAGACGACACATGCTTGGAGAGACAAACAGAGAGAGAGAATGTCAGAGGGGGAGGGAGAGAAAGTGAAAAGGAGAGATAATTGGGTGACTGGGAGGCTTTGATGCAAAAGTAGCCAGAAGCATGTGATCCTATTGTGGGATTTGCCTTCTGCCTCTGTACATTCCCCACAACAATGTTGAAACTTGATGAAACAGATGTTTGATCTACCATAGCTATTCAATTAAAATTCCATGTGTCTTACGGACATGGTACATTGATTAGCCACTTCACTGCAGCACCCTCAGCAGAAACACTGGAGCACAAAAGGATCTGCATGGAGGCAACTCCCTGATGTCAATGAAAAGCTGCTTGCGTGTTTCCCTCCTTATTAATATTAAATATGGACGCCCAAAATGTCTCCCTCCTATTAATAATACCTAATCCTTACATCGGCTACACACATTTTTCTTTGGAAATTTTTCTCCTTTTTTTCTGTCACACCATGTTTTTTAGTTAAAGTCACTGTGCAATGCACAATTTAAAAAGGCTGCATAGTGAGGGTTATTGTGTGACTGGAAATTTGAGAACATTTTCATATGTGAACACCATGCATGAATTCTATATATTCTTACTCCCAGTTCATGGAACAAAATGGCATCAGCCATTTCGTAGGCTGGTTAGCGCTGAAGAGCATATTTAGTGATTATATCCTCCATAGATTTCTTAATAATACTCATTTTAATCTAAATCTAATTTAAAACGAAAAATTAAACAGGGGAAATTCATTCAATTAAATCTGCAACAAATTCACAGCCACAGTTGCTTGAAAACAATTAGCACCTATTTCATTTAAAAGTCCTCATTAAAATGCAATACATCTTCCCCTGGCTGATTTTTGCAATGAAAATATTCTTCCAACTTATTTTTTTATCATTATTTAAAAAACTTAAAGGCTTACAGAACAACTGGAATCCATCAATCTATAATTAAATGTGTAAAAAATAAGTTCCACAGTACATCATAACCAAATGGGGATGGCTCAGAAAACTAAAGGTTCATCATTTTTAAAAGGCAAGTATTTTATCTTAAAGACATCAGCAGCCAACAATCACATTTTGTAGACTTTTTCATCCATAAATGTAACCCATATGAACAGAAGGTTAAACTTATAACAGGCTAAGTTCTTTTCGAATGCTGTACCAAACAATTTTCTTAAGTTGCATTGTAATGCTGCATTTTAAACAGTTTTGTGGAGGGTACTTCATAGTTAATGTGTATAATTCAAAGCATTGCTTAAATAGCATATAATGGAAGCACTCCATACTGTGCGTCTTACTTGTTAGCACCCACTTACTCTGGCTGTTGGTGCATTATGAAACTGTCAGGCAGCATGCTCATTTGCAAAGATGAGGAACACCTGTCTGAAACACAAGCAGCATTGTAGTCCTCTCCCCTTCTTCTATAGAGGTTAGGAACGCAGTGTAATCACTGTTGTGCTTTCTCAGACAAACTGCAACTTGCTGTGGAGTTCAGACGAAGGCACAGGCAGCAGAAGATGAAAACATCGCACAAACATAACGGCAAACTAACAAACCCTCAAACCACAGGATAGCTGTAATGTAAAAATTACACCAACACGGAGGAGGAACACACAGAATTGTGAGTTCCTCATAAATACAGGCTCTTAAAGCTGATGGTCCACTCTCCACATATCTCTGCATAATATTGCCTTAATGCAACATGTTCAACATGACATGTGTATTTATTCTGAAATAAGTGCAGAAGAGCTTGCTTGTATAGGAATGTCTTAGAAAAAAAAAAACACTGGGTAGCATCCAAGAGATGGAACAAATTTTCAGTGATTCAACACGTTGGAAAAAAAAAAGACACCAAAACATATTTTTTAAAAGGCTTCTACAGTCCCATTTAGAAGACAAACTGTAAACATTAATGCAATGCAGTATAATGTGCACACTAAAATGCCAGATCCCCAAGATCATGGAACTGTAGAAATGCAGAGCACAGGTCCACCCCTCCATCAATTACTTGACATTCCTAATGTAAATTAGGGTAACACAAAGGGATGCATGAAAGAGATGCGTCTGAACGATGCAATGGCCTGGTGTGTATAAGGCTATAACACAAGCCGTAACCTAGCTGTTACCCCAACAATAGCAGGGCTGTACATCATTAGTCCTGCAGGGATCTGAAGGGACATTTTATGGAGGTGGGAGGAGGAGACACCCCCCACCCCTACCCCCAGCCCAGGCAGTCAGATTTTAATGATCACGGAAAAACCCCCTCTGCTTCGCTCGGATCTAATTTTCTCCAAAAAGGCAGGAGTGACAGTAGGTGTCTCTTTTTACTCTTGCCATTAGCACTGGCTGCCCCTGTCCATCAGGCACTGCTTGTTTTCACTGTTCCTGCTCTCAGAGAAAACACCGGCATGTCAGCATGCAGAGAGGGGAGGCGGGAAAAGGGGAATCACTCGTCACAACGGCAGGTCACTACTTCAAACTTAACAGACAACCATGGCCATCAACACCAACAGTGTGTGCTAAGGAGACATTGATTTGGTGGGAAATATTTCTATCAAAGAGAGTGGGGTAAGCCTAATCAATCCCATGCTATGGTAAAACCACACAGGAGCATACATGGACAGACTGCAGGTGATTATAGGCTGTGGCGGTTACAGGTGGTCTAAGCCTACAGACAGATATGCAGCTTTCAGGAGGAAGATGGCTCCCTTGATGATGGAAGAAACCACACTTTGCCTGCACTCTTTGCCTTTTCAACTTCGCCTGCACTTTCAAACTCTCCAGTTTCAATGTTTCTTACAATCACCCCTACCAAATTATTACCAAATATTTTTTTTTTCCTAAATACATACTACAGTATTACATGCATGCTCATTTATTTTTAAAGCTCATTAAAAGAACATTAAAAACATAGATAATTACCCTCATATCTCTTTATTGTCATGTTTTAATTGAAATTTGATAAGTCTCTTTTCTCATTACAGGGATTAAGGTATTTGTAATTGTTTGATTCACTGCGTAATTTATAATTTTACAAGACATACTTATGAGATGAAATCTAATTTACAAATATTCTTGCATTCCTTCTTCGTTCAACCACATTTGTGAAATTAAAAAAAGAATCTTGTACTAGAAGTGAATTGAAGGAAAACATGCCTGCAATACACAAGCTCATGCATACATTTTGCTTATTAATAATTTCATTTTTTTTAAAAGTTTATTATAAACCGGCAAAGTTGAATTGGTCAGTGGTTATATTTAGTAAACTTTACATATATACATCAAATGAACACAAAAAATTGAGAACATCCAGTAATATTTTCATTTTTTTATGTGCCACTGCAGCTTCCAAACCTCAGTGTGGGGTAAAGTCAATGACATCTACTGATATGCCTTTGAGAGGTAGCTGTTGATTGGCTTGCTGCTGCTGTTTAGTCAAACATTTCAACCTTGAAATTGAGCACTGATAACCACCCATCACCACAAAGAACATTGTAACAAAATTCATTTAAAATGAAATAGCTTGTGCCTTAACTGTTAGCTGTTCTTATTCTCCATCTGTGGTCAAAAGCTTGGCGTATTGTTCCATGTTGAGGGGAAAAAATAAACTGGAGGAAGATATATGCATCGGTGCAAGTTACTGTATGAAGATGAACAAAAGAAGGCTGTAACACACCACAGCGGCCTTAATGCATTAGTTACTCATCACCCTCGGGTCAGCTCCCAATCCTCTGCTTTTCTCTCTCAGGACACAAGGTGTTATTTTGAAACCTGTACTTCAATGACTGAATAACTGATTTTTTAATGAAAGAACTGTCATAGAGGGAGATGATGAGATGCTCAAAAAACCTAAGAACTTTAATGAAAAATGAAAGGTGAATTATTCTATCTGCATTCAAATGAAAATTATCATTATTGCATTGATGCCTATGAAACATGGAAAATGTAGAGGGCAAGGCAAGGGTGGGATCAATTTAGCTACTGTATATTGTATGCTTTGTGAGGCCATTCTGTTAGGATCAGAGAATAATTTTCCAAGCACAGGTTGGAGAGTGTGCAGGGAAGAATAACACATAAAGACCTCCAGTTAAGTATGGGACTATTGTTGAGGCACTGAGGTTTTGCTATGACAGCTGCCGTCATTATAATTGAATCTATTCATAAGGCCATCAGCAATGATTCTGGAAGGAAGATTTCTTATGGATAATGCAACTTCGGTGCCTCGAAGGAGGCCAGGAGTTTACACTCTGCTATCAAGACACTCTGGTTTTGAATACAGAACACTAGCTTCCCATAGCTTTCTTGGAGCTCTACTCTAGAATTTGTGACTGGAATTACAAAATACCTAAGAAGCATGAGCTCTGTGGAAAGAGTTGATTATGTCAGGTTCACAATGAAATTATCGAACCCAACAACAACAACAAAAAAAAAAAAAAAAAAGAAAATCCAAGAGCAGTCTCTTGGGTTTGCAGGAAGTGATCTGTGATCAAGGACGCATCCCGTTCAAAGTTTTGTTTTCATTCGCCTCAGTAAAGCATGCTGAGCGTGATCAAACACCGACCAAACATTCGCTCACGGAACAGTGGTGATGCTCCATCAAACACCACACCAGCAATACCACCACCAAGGCAGTCAGAAGCAGCTTACTTGACTGTCATGAGCACAGTGGGGCTACTGAGCAGACTATCTCATGAGAAACTGAGTTCTTCATTTTGGGAATAATGACTGTCCAGTAATTTTCCAGCATTGCTTTCCTAGTTTCATTAAAGTCCCAGCCAATAATTCTGTAAAAAAATGAATAAGAAAACAGTGACAAGTCAAAGATAGTGAGAGACAGTGATTGCTTTTCGAAAAGGAGTTCCTTTACATGGCTGAACAAACATGAGGCCAGCCCTCTGAGGAACTTGAGAGAGAGAGATCATTAGATTTTGCAGTCTATCACAGGAAGTCTCAGTAATGATTCCTTTGTAAGGTGTCTGTATACTATACTGACACCCTGGTCCATATTCATAGCCTGCCAGTAAGAGGACATAACAGAGGGATATATATTTCACTCCTGGGGATCTCACAGCTATCAAGCTGATTTCTTGTCACCTGATCCATTAAAAAAAAACAACAAAAAACAAGAGGTAGAGAGGATCTCCTGCAGTCTCTGTTGGGATTACCACCTGTCCTTCAACAGGACCAGGCTCTGTTACTGGTTTGTTTTTTTTTTTTTTGGAGATGATCCCACTTTCCTTGTATGGAGTGGGGGGGAGGTGCAACCTCTATTTCTCCTCATGATTTACAGTGTAACAAGGTTGGTTTCAGAGTTACCCCCACTCGCTCCTTGAAAACACATTACTTTAAGGTGTTAGGAGTAAGCTTCTGGGAAGATGTCTCTGCGCACGAGGGCATCCACAGGTCAAATGTGGCACAATTTTTTTTAAAGTTTTTGTAAAGGAAGAAGAGCAATATGATATAAGGCTTCAGCCTCAGTTGAAAGCACCATAATCCCTTTAGACATATAGATATTTTCAGTTATTTTAGTTTGCAAAGAGAGGAAGAGAACACTGCCGTTTTCAACATTTTAAGACATCACACTTTATTGCTATTTTTCCCTCCCCACCTGTACATACTATATACTGCCTCCAATAAAATTCACATTGTGAGTAAAGACTACATAATATTGATTGGTTAAGGGGGCACACTTATCCATCAATACAGATGACATATTCTGTCTCCAACAATGTCAAGGAGGAATTTAACAAAAGCATTGTATTTAATGTAACTGGGGAAGGCAGGGACTTAAACTATGATCCTGGGGTCCAGACCATAGCATTGCACATGTTGTCTGTAGTAAAATCGACACGGGACCAACACAAACCTAATAGTCAGATAGGTTAAAAAAGAACAGGCTCCGGGCAAAGAGACCCATATGCCAAAGGTACCATGATCGGATGAATGACTTAAAGAGATTAAAAGATTAAAACATGCACGGCCTGAAAAGCAATAGCGGCACACCCACCCCAATCTGCCATAAAGGACATATGATTCTGCCATTTTTTTTTTTAGTTATTTTTGTACCTAGCTTGTATTTTTTATTTATTTAGTGCGGGATTATTTTGGTGGAAAAGCCGGTCCCTCTGTGGCTCTCGCCTGGGACGCCACAGCGGGAGACGAGCTAATAGGGCCGTACTGTGAGAGGCCGTGACGGATGGAGGCGAGAAATAAAAAGCGCGGTAATGGGGGATGCGCCACCTGTGCCGACAGGAGCCAGGGACGGAGTGGAAATTGAGACGAGAGTCGCAGGACCCGCGCGGCAATCTGTTCCGTCTCAGCTGTGCGTTCCCGCCGCGAAGTGGTCTCCTTGCAGGGAGCCCGGCTTTCAGATCTCATTTGCCTCCTCCGACAGGCATCTGCGAAGGCACGGCGACTGCATCTCCCCACTGTACCTTGGATTTATTTCAGAGCTGAAGGTTTCATGCAGGTGACCATTCCTTTTTATTGTCACTTTCCTTTTATCTCATCTCAGAAAAGACTGTACTTCTCTTCTGGCATTTTTTTTCTCTTTTTCCCCCAAGTTTTGGCAGTCATCAGTTATGCATCTAAGCTTTTCACCACCATAATGACAACCACTGAACCCATGTATGAGTGTAGGTGCTGGAATCCTCTGACACACACACACATGCATGCCTACTGTAACCTTTCACTGTAACTACTGTAATTTTTCACACTACAAACCCTGGTCATAGGGTTCAGCCAGTGCTTGAAACAAGCACCTTTGCTGTCTGAGCCACTCAGGAGGCAGAAAACACTATAGTACTCACCTGCTGGAAATAAACATTCCACTCACAGACACTAAATACTCCCTTTCTTTTCCTTTTTAACTTCTAGTTTTTCATATGGGAGAAACATTTCCCGACAACATCAGGGTATTAGATCTTTAGGCAGTTTAACTATGTATTGCAGTTTTGCTTTCCCTCTGTTTCTCTCTCACATACACACACACACACACACACACATGCACACACGCACACATGCATGCTCAAACATGATCTGCTAACCAACACGCTGCAATGCCTCGAAGACCCAAACAACCGTGAAAATGAGCACTGGCTAATTATTATCATTTAAATGGAAAACTAATTGTCTAAAACTATTATCTGATCCAATTACATTGAAATGCAGCCTCACATCTGAGTAGCTCGCACATTTGTTAAAACCACAGCAATCTCATGCGTTGTCAATTTTCCCTATGTGTTCTGTGAGGAAAACACCATGTTCTTCTTCCATGCTTTGCTCTGGTCTCACCCTCTCTCGCAATCTTCTGTTGCATATCTGAACACAAAACACATTTTGTTCAAACCGATTTGCTCTCCCATGAAACGCGATGCTGTCATTCCGCTGAACGCGGCAGAACATAAAACGTCAACGCAGTACGACAAAGCAGCGTGACCAGTTGGCACAGTGTAAGGCACTGCAACAGGGACTTCCTTTTAAGTCCTGTAAATTGTAGCTGTAAGTTAATTACAGCAACTTTGGCCCACATTTGATCTCAGTGCAACATGTCCTTGACTCTGAGTAAAGAATTCCACAGGCTGTTTTTTTTTCTTTTCCTGATTCATACATTTTTCATTCATTTCAGGGACTTGCAATGTGTCTAAAATGAAAAAGGAATCATTGAATAAATTCATTATTCAGATTTAAGGATAGAGTCAACATATTTTGGCTTAACTGAATCATAGCTAAATCTGGCTGATCACTTAATTGCAAATTTTTGAACTGACAAAAGCTCACGCTCCGGGTTATGATGACAATAGGGTTTCCAGTGACTGACACATTATACAAGTTCCTCTGCAAGCAAAAAGAGCCAAATGAATACCCAAGCATTTCTTCCTTTACAGTGTTCATAAAAAGGATAAAAGGAAATAAAGGGAAAAAGTCTGAGCTCAATAGAAACACAGTAGATACATTAGAAATGTTTGGGGAAAAACGGCACAGGCTGATGCCTTTGATATTATTCAGTTTCCATTTCCTTTGGTCTCTCTTTCTCTTCTTCCACTCCCTCTCCCTCTCCCTTCCTGCAGTCTCTTTTGCAGGACTGACCATACAGAGAAACACCTGTATCTGTCTGGGTAGCTCAGTGCCATGAAAGAGTGGGAAGGACTGTTTTAGATTGATCAACGTATCAGATCATCAGCTCATCAGCTCTGAATTTTGTTGGTGCATTGTCTTATGATATGATATACATACAGCTCACATGTAATAATTGCATATGCTTGGAAATGTTCTGATGGTACACGTTTAACTGGAATAAGCACTGAGTAAGGTCAGTGGGGTTAATATGTGATTCTGTGGAAGAACATGCCGTTATCAGGTGTGTGGTTATAGGAAACAGCCAATTCGGCAGCCTTTTTGTTGTGCTGTATTCTTCATCTCTGTCGGATGGACAGACAGCATGTCAAATTAGTGTGGACAGATAAACAACGGCGGTAAAGGTGAAGGAGAAAACCTTTACAAAGAGCAAACAGGCCTTCTGGGAGTTTCTCTTGGGTCCAGAAGCGAGAGGGTCGGAGGGGTGCGGGTGTTGGGAGGTGACAGGAGGATAGGCCTGTCTCTGTCTGACGGAATCAATGAACACAGATTCAATAAAACACAATCATCAGCAGACCGATCTGGACAAAGGGTCATCTACTCCAGACACTCTCAATCTGCTTCTCTGACAGGCTTGCGCAGAGCCGATCGGACACATCAGCTCAGGACGAAAGGAAAACAAACAACTGTGTTTTTCAAGCACACCAGGTTCTATTTCCCTCCCTGCTTGGGAAAACAGAGATGATGTAAATGCTGCAGAGCACTCCCACTTTGAAGTCTTAATCTGGCTTTGAAAAAATGAGAGTAATTAAAAAGTGCTAAAAGCCAATTGCAGTAGCAAAAGTCAAGAGTAGCGTGTGCAGCATTTTAACTAGGAAAAAAATGGAATCTATCTAGATGTATCTCTTTAACATCTTGATGATTTTTGCTGTGGGAGATAAACACATAATTATTATCAATTAGTATGTGGCTATGGCCGTGTGCTATCAACATCCGGGACATGGTGGATGTTGCGTAATACAGAAACATCCACGAAAGATTGGGTTGGAATATTAATTGTGCTTTCCTACCTGATTTTATATGCAGGAGAACATGATGTTATTTATAAAACAGGAATTTCACTGGATCAGTTGATACCCTGGTTGAAGATATAGCTGTGTCTTATCCAGGATGCAGACCCATAACTGTCTGGCCTGGGGTGCACTGTTTTCATACTTTGCACTGCCCTCCTAACAAGTTCAGGATGGTCATCATTAGATTGCAGGAGGCAAAGTCTCAGGAAAGGAGGAGACATACTGGTGTGTAAGCAAAGTGATTTCTGACAAGAGAAACAGGAGTTATCAAAATGCGCTGATGATGTGCATTTTAGCAAGCCACAGTAGGAATCTGGAGCGGCCGAGTGGGGCACCTGTAGTGCTGAGGGTGCGGACACCATGCGTGTGATGAACAACCCCAGGCTACCAGGGCTGGAGGGACGTGTCCGTTTACTCTTTCGAATGGAGGGGAACATGTAGGCGACTACCGAGCCTTTCGGTACATGCTCCACTCCCTTGGCTTTGGAGAACGCTGGTTGCAGTGCCATCCGTGCTCTCCCGCTGACCCACAGCCACGAGCACATGCTATGCACAGCTATTGCTGCTGATATCCCCAATCTACAGTACATCCCTGCCTCACGCATGCATGACATGGAGGGAAAAAGCAATCCAGATGGCACGTCTTTTGCCGACGGGGAGGAAACCACCAGCAAAAACTGTGATGCTGGGTAACCCCTGGGTTGGGCTCTGGAGAACAGCAGTGTCCTGAATAGCTGTGCAGTGGAGGAGACACAATGTCATGTTTATTTCTCTCTACTTGAGAAAAAGAGGTTTTCACTGCCCTGGCACCAAGCTGTCATTGGCAGAGATCGGTTCTACAGAGAAGAGAGTGGCCTCTTCCCACCACAGATATCAGCGACTACCCAGTAGTGCTGAATATGATGGCATTAAAGGTAACTCTGTCTTATTTTGAACTGACGCCCAGGGATGCCTTGAGAGAAACTGGGTGGTGTGTGGGAGTCCTGGAAAGGCAGGGCGGAGTTCTGTTTTTTTGAAAGCGATGTATTTTTCAAATGTACATTGAAGCTTATTCCGATGCATATTTGACTAATGCTGCCATGAGTTGTTTTCTGTCATGAATCCTTTATTTTGACAGGTGGTTGAACTGTGATTCAGGCTCCCTGTTTCTCAGGAAACTGGTCAGTCGCATAATGCTTTAGACAGTGCAGTTAGATGAATTACACAACAGTGTAACATGCAAGAAAATGCATTTCACAAACAGAAGGGGAGAACAACAGTATAGGTAAAAGGTGAAAATCATTTTGTGAAAAGTCATTACATCAGACCTTTAAATGCATGCATTAATCAGATATGCAACAATGACTCGTGGTTTATAAAAAAACCAGAGATATAGGGCTCAATTTTAATTGTTTTTGTAGCAGGCTCTGTAGCCATGCTGCAATACAATAACACCGAGATCTTTTCTTAGCCACAGTCTGTCTCTTTGACCTATAAAAAGAACGTATCTGTTGAGATGATAGTTTCTAACTCGCATAACAAGGGTGGAATAAAGACAGGAGGGCTGCTTTGTACAGCGGTGAAAAAAAACACCTCAGCCAATAACAAGTCAAAATCCCATTTTCTGTTTGACCAGGTACAGCTGCACTGTTGTGTGGCTGCCTCCAGGGGGCATTTCCTCCTTTGACTGGCTGAGCATGCACAGTGGCACATCTTTTGTTCGATTTGGCCTCCTCCTCCAGTAAGGACTCCTGTATAAGGGATTTACTTCCTCCACATTGACAGAAGCTCCTGTACTGCGAGTTTGTTTTATCTCCATCGCAGGGGCAGTGGCAGTGTAGCATAGTGGTAAGAAGCAGGATGCGTAACCGAAAGGTTGCCAGTTCAATACCCCGCTGGGACACTGCTGTTGTGCCCTTCGGCAAGGTACTTAACCCAGAATTGCTACAGTAAATATCCAGCTGTATAAATGGGTAACGTAAAAACTGTAACCTATGTAAGCTGCTCTGGATAAGACTGCAATAATGTAATGTAACTCTCTGTAATCTGTTCTCCAGTCTAATGTACTTTTAAATGGGCAATTACTGTATCTGCTTAATTAAATTAAAGGGTTTCAAGGAGATGACCCCATATTCAACAGCATGATGGATCCCTGGAAGAAAGAAATTTCATAAATTTCAAGTGAAATGACATACTGAAACATAATCAACATGTCAACAAGTCTTCTCTCCTCCAGTAAAGTTATCAGATAATGTGCAATCTGCAGTTCCCAGGTTTTAATAAGAGGTAGGATAGTCTATTGATTTTTTTCATGCACAGCGGTAGCTTCTAGGTTTTGCGCAAGCTTGACCCTGTGAAAAGCACCTATTTAGTATTTCCGCATTCAAAACATGTTTTATCTGACATAGATTAAGTGAACTGACCGCAGGCCTTGAGTCTAGTGAAGGAGGGATGCTGTGTAAGGTGCTGTTACTGTATCTGCATACAAATGAAGTCTGGCATTGCCTGCACAATGATTTATGTTTTTAATATACCGTGTAAACAGGACAGGACCCGAGATTGCGGAGCACCTTTGGTTATTCTCCGAAAATTACTTTTAAGGGCATACGTGGATTCGCATTGTGTTTCTGTTGGCGAGATTTGGAACTCGGCGGCTTCTCTGTGTTTATCCATCTCTCAATCAATAATTTACGGCCCCCGGTAACACACTTCTCTGCAAGGTCAATAAAAAGAACAGCACAGCATTGTTCATTATCAAAGGCACCTCCAGAGATATTGAAAACTTTCATTGCTGCAGCGATGGGGCTATGAACCTCATCCATCCCACCCCACAGCATACCACTCTGGTACTGATGGCCTTTCGTTGCCCTCCATACTCACCCCTCACAGCTAAGAGCTGCAGTTCCCCACACCCAACGCTGTAGATGCCCTGCCAAAGGCCTCAAGGGAAGGGCAACTCAGTATTAATGAGTAAGAAGGTGAGGCTTCTCGATGCATGAGATGCACGGAGCTGCCGTGCTCTGTCAATCAGGTGTTTGAACGTCTCAAAAGAAAGCACTTGATAGCTCTGCCCTTCCCTGCTGCTCTGCTTTCCCTCTAGGCGTGGAACCTCTCTTAAGAGTGGGAAAAGGAGGAGCCCAGGGGCCTGACCTGATACAGCACACTTCCTATTAGGGAGAAGAGACTATACATGTCATAAAAGGGGTTCTTGCATTGCTTTTTCAAATGATGTGTAAATGTATGTCATACGTGAGCACATTAGTTATTTCTCCCTCCCACATTTGTGCTGTCAAGCAAATACAATATTTTTCACTGCCAAGATTGATTAATGTTCTTCTCACAGAAAACTACAAAAGGTGTTAAGGCTTGCTGCTGCAGTTGATGAGAACGAATTAACAAGTTAATAGGAGAATGACTGGATCCGCCTCGCTAACAGGAATAAATGAGAAAGCAGAGTGCCACATCACAAACCTTCTCCACAGAAGAATCAATACACCACCTATCTAAAACAGGCAAGTACAGCGTCCCTCATGCTGCTCTGGAAATTTCACATTCTACACAAATCATGGGGAAGGCACACTGTGACAGTTCATACAACTTCCTGGTGGTAGGATGGTCAATCCGGTCCTCATGGATGCTTGGCATCAAGTCAAGTGTTTGTGTGTGTGTGTGTATGTGTGTGTATGTGTGTATGTGTGTATGTGTGTTGGGGGGGGTGGGGGGTGCAGAAGTAGTTGGCTGGACCCAACTACTGGACCTAACCAAGCAATCTATACTGGCGACATGGGGCTGTGCCCAGAGCGGGATGGACCTCCATAAACTACAGCAAACATCTGATGGATTTATTGATCAGAGGGACATTCAGCCCCTGTTTGGCGATGATAGATCGTACGTGAGGGGGGCCTTGCTGGCGGAGCCCCGGCTGAATCATTCCTCTCATTAGGATTCTCTACAGCACCGCGCCTCCCTCCTGCTGTCGCCCCCCCTCTCCCCTCTCTGTCGCTCCACTTTGCGGTTCAAAGATTCGCAGTGCTTTTAAGCTTGCCACAACCAACCTTTGTCAGAGCTGAAACATACATTTACATACAGACTCTCTTATGGGCACACGCATGCACATATTCGCTTGCACACACTCACTCACTCGCTCGCTGGCTCGATTCTGTAAAGGCGTTATCTCAGAAGTAAATACCCACATGTGTTTAAACCATTCTATACAGCTACTGTTGTCAATGTACACTCAATGCACCGCCTAAGGCAGTGAGCTAAAGAATGCCTCTGCTGTTTTTCCACAATCTGATTATTAAATTAACAGGGACATCCATGGATGGCCGCAACATTTTGTCTCTGATAAGAATAGAGGCACGTCAAGCACTTGGCACCATGGCACCTCCAGGGGACAGGACAATCACACGTCTCACCCCCTCACGCCCAAAAGCGAACTGTGTACTGTGCCAGGATAACAACAGTCTACTTGTGAGGGGCCACACATGGCCGCAGTCAACTGACTGTCCACCAATACATTTATTCCTTATCTGTTAATCTCGAACTGACCATAGCAACCATATTAAAGACCGTACAAGGCATTGGATCAATTACCAATGCAGAAATTAAACAAAGCGAAGTTGAGAAATATAGATACACATGGAGCAAGCCAAAAGTTCAACAGAGAAAGCCATTCATTTCTACTGATCAATGAGAGGAGGTA
Source organism: Megalops cyprinoides (assembly GCF_013368585.1). NCBI lineage: Eukaryota > Metazoa > Chordata > Actinopteri > Elopiformes > Megalopidae > Megalops > Megalops cyprinoides. The sequence continues at coordinate 14,068,366 of NC_050601.1, read as the reverse complement.
TAAACATTTGGCATAGGGTACATTGCTTAATAAACTTGTTTCCACGATGAAGCTTGTTCTGGCCAGGAGACCAGGAGTTACAAGAGACTGATGACTCGATCATTACTGTGCTTGTCCTGGTTAATTGAACGTCACCTAAATCTAATGAAAGTTGTCCATTTTTATCAAGCAAATGACACAGATGGCCAGCCACTGCAAAGGAAATTCCTGAATTGTAATAGTTTGATGGCAGAAGAAACAATGTCTTCATCATATCCTCATTTTAACTCAGCAAATTTTTCACAGGAATTTGTTTGTTCCAATGCTTTCAATTTATGACATTTTTAAAGCTTAACTAACAGACAAATACAGAATTTGAATTAACTGAAACTACTGAAACTGAATCAAAGTAATACTTTGGTTTTCCTGAACAATGTGTTATGAAAGGCGTGGACATTAGCTATATTAAAAGGCTGCCCTGGCAATCCTAACCCATGTTTAAATTCCTTGAAACTCAGAAGGCTGTGAAATCTATTGTTCAATGACTGACAGATGTTGGCCACAGCAGTTAGAACTCATATATCACGCAGTTACTGTTTCAGCAAACACCAGCCCACTGCAAATATCACATGCAGCACAAGCACAACAGCGGTAATAACTTAAAATAAGGTGCCAAAAATAACATCTTATGATTATTACTCCAGTCTAGAGCTTATACACAGACTTGTATTTAACATTTCAGTTAGATGGTAGCAGCATTAATGTGCACTGAAAGAAAATGCAATGGCCCAGGTACATAGCTCCACAGTTAAACGTCATACAGGTAAAAAGTCATACTGAATGTATACAGGGCACTCCATATTTATTCATACCTTTGATTAAATAGAAACAAAAAATTTAAACATGAGACAATGAAAAAACGGTGTTCATAGATAATTTCTTTTCCATAAAATGTATTGTTTGGAAACAGTCTCTTCGTGCTCTGTGCAAAAATATTCAGGATAAAGAACACATTTTAAAACATGTTTACCATAGATTGTCTGTTGTGACAGATTTAAAATGATACAGTATCTGGTGAGGCTGATGAGGAGAAAATTAAGGTCTCATTCGATACCTCTATTCTCTTCACTGATTAGGACCATCTGTCAGTGTACATTCTGAAAAGGACATCGGTACCTGTAAATTGCTTTTGATGGTGAAATGCAACAGGTAGGGTTCTGTGAGCCATCTTAAATCAGCTAGTACTGAGCAAGCTGTCTGTTCCTCAGCTTTGGTACAGTACAATTACATGCCATGGTAGTGATTTAGGGGACCCGAACAACACTTGCTCAGAGTGTAAGCTCTAAAAAACTGAAGCAACGACAGTACACTTCAATGTCTTTCTGTTACTGAGGGAAATCCATCTTGCATTGTCACCAAGGCACCAGGAGCCAGCAGGAAGAAAAGATCAGAGGGTCTAAACCTTAGGCAAAACATAAGGATTTCAGAGCAAGGCACACCAGTTTTTGATAAGGAACTGTTTCAACAACTTCAGTAAATTCAGAAAGTCTGCCAAGCAACCAGCTCTATTTGTATGTATTCAGTGATCAAGCTGTAAAAGAGAAGCAAACACACACAGCCATATTCACTTTTTCTGAACATTCACATATTCAGAAGGTTTCAGGTTTCAGGTTTCTAGAGCAGTATCTGAAAATTGTCACCAGGAAAAGAGTTGGGCTGAATGTATCCAAGCACATATCAGGTCATCATCTCCTACCAGGCTTCAAAATAAATTCTTAGTACTTCCAACCCAATACTTTCCCTGGGTCCCACTGTACTGTCTCATAGAACACCCTGACACCTGCTAGTAAAGAGAAGGAGGGAAACAAAGAAAGAAAGAGTGATGAGATATTAAGCTCAGACTCACAGAGGAGAAGTTCTGTGGTCCACACACCTCCCCCCGGTACTTGCAGGAGAGGAGCATGTCGTCCAGCTGGTGGCTTAACCTGTCCATGAACTCCAAATTGGTGCCCTCAAAGTTGCGTGGGGGCAGAAAGAGGCGAAAGTCAGACAACTTGCGGAACCAGGCTCTCTGGTCGTCCTGCAGCAGGTCCAACACGACGGGCCGAGCGGTCCGGTTGGCCAGCAGGAGCCCCAGCCAGTGTCCAGCGAAGTACACGTCGCTCTTGGTGAGCTTGTAGAAGCGAATGGGGTTGTTGTTGCAGATGGTGACGGCGGGGAAGGCCAGCTCCTTGGCCCACTCCATGTGCACCTTGGTGTAGGTGGGGAAGGAGAGCCAGTAGAGGAAGCGGTTGGAGGACCAGGAGAGGAGCAGGCCCAGGGAGGTGCAGAGCGCCAGCAGCCAGAAGGCTCGGTGCCTGAGGGAGGCGCTCTGTGAGCATACGTACTTCAGCCCGTGCAGGCGTGTCCTGGCCACGAAGGCCACCGTGATCCTGCCCACCCCCTGGGCCGCCTGCTGGCGCCTCCTCCTGGCCAGCGCGCCGCTGGGAGATCCCCGCTTGGGACAGCGCCTTTCCAGTGCCATGGCTGCCCACAGCGCTCCTAGTGCAGAGGAAACGGTGTCATCCCCCAGCCTGGCCTGGAGGTCTGAGGCCCACATGAAGCTCCAGGGTGAAAGAGTCTCCAGGGGATTAATCCACAGCTGTAGGAGTCGCGCGCTTACACACACACAGACACCGACAGGCGCACGTGCAAACAGGCACAAACCCCTCAGCAGCTGCCTTAAAGAAGAAGTGCAGCACCAAGTTTCCAATTATTTAGGTGATAGAGCTCCAATTCATCTTTTGCAACTTGTTGTTTTCCCTCTTTCCGCACGAGTCCATCTGTGCTCCTTGCTGTGGTATAACTTTGCTCGTCTGATTCAGCAGAAAACAAACCAACCCAATTACCCATGCACAGCAACGCACTAGGGACACCCCCTGTCACTGCTGTCTCTGCCCTGGGCTTCCAGTGACGGGGGGGGGGAGAGAAAGATGAAAACAGAGGAGAGATGAGCCAAGCCGTTAAGACAAAACTCAGAGCGGGGAATTAAAAAGAAAGGAAGAAAAAAAAAAACAAAGGGAAACAGGGAAGTCTTTGAGATGAATCTTTCAAAGCGTCTTCCGCGTGGCGCCTCCAGCAGGCTGCGTCTGCACCTCTGGTTAGCTGGGTCTCACCAGACCTCGGCCCCGCTCAGCCTCCGACAGCAGGACAGCGAGAAGCTTGAGTCGTTTCCATGCCGACACTAACCAGAGCCCCCACGCATCTCTAATTGTCTTCCACAGACTCCCGTCTTTCTTCTTCTGTCTCTCCAAGTGCCGGCTCTTCGCAATAACAGTTTCTACTCCTGATCTCCAGCCCCCCCTCTCTCCCTCCATCTGTCACCCTCCCTCCCTCCCTCTCCCCCTTCCTTTCCTGCTAACCCCTGGAGGAAAAGCCGGTGTCCTCTCCTAAGGGTGACGGGAAGTCGCTCCTCGTGGGAATAAAGGATACATTTCACATGCACACGTGGCTACTATTCCTTTCCTTTTTTTGCCCTTTGCTTTAAAAATACCGAAATATCAGCATATCCAAAACAAATCCATCAAACTTGCCTTCATATCCCCTCTTTATCACTCCAAACCCCACCCCCCCCAACTCCCCACCTCCGGCCCCAGCTCTCCCTCCTCCTGGAGTCCCCCGCTCACCACCTTGCGCACTCACTCCTTCACCTCCCTGCCGCGGAGCGCGTCACCAACGTTCGTCAGCCTGTGTGGCTCTCCTCCTGCATGGGCTCCCTCTGCTCTGAGCTCTGCTGCCTGTCTGTCTCGGTACCATGTGCTCAGCATCAGAAAAATCCCCCCCCCCGTTTCATCTGCTGAAACTCCACGCGCTGGTGCGTCGTGGGCAGCGAGTGTGTGAGGCAGAAAGAACCATGTAGCGCTGTCAGTTTCTTCCCTGAATTTTTCTCTCTCCCCTCTCTCTCTCTCTCTCTCTCTCTCCCCTTCTACCCCTCTCCCTCTCTCTCCCTCTCTCTCCCTCTCCTCCACTCGCTCTCCTTCCCACAGCTCAGTGTTACTGTGCTCTCAGCATTTTAATTTCCAGTCAGTTTTTGCTACATAAATTATTTGGGTTGTGCAGCTGGGAACCAGAGATGCTGCCACAGATAGAGAAAGACAGAAGGAGAGAGAGGGAGAAAGAAGGGGGGATCTGGGGTAGAGGGGTAGGCAGAGGACAGGGAAAGGAGAGGGAGACTAAAAGATAGGAAATGATGCAATGATCTGGACAAATCAAGCACAAACGACCGACACAATCTGCTGCCTTAGTCCATTTGCACTCCATACTAAGCCTGGACATACAGCACCAAAGCGGTCCCTTTCTGCATCATCTCCCACTCCCACCAGCACAGAAAAGAGCACAAGTGACTTTAGCTTCAGTCCTTCACTGCAGTTTCTGCAGAAAGTTCCTCCGTCCTCATATAATCAAGAAATCACCACTTGGCCAAGTCACTATTTCCATCTAGTGTGACATAGAGGATTTTCTTAACTATTAATGAATTCCTAAGTATTTTCATAACAGACCAGAGCAATAAATCCCACCAGGTTTGGCTGCTGAACCTGCAAAGCTGAGAGGCATTTGAAATCTCTCCACATTCATTTTTAATTAATACTGTATGATAGAAAGGAAAGAGCACTGAAACACGGTAACATTAAATGACATGATAGCATTAAATGACAACCTACAGAAATATTTTACATCTCTATATTCCCTCATTCCAAAACATTGCGATCCATTGATATTCCATTTATTTTTTGACAATTAGTAAATGTAAATCTAACACCTCAATCACAACAGCCTACTCATTTATTTATTAACATTTTTAATAATTTATTAAACAGGCTGGCATACTTCATACGAGAGGTTATTATTTTATATTTGAGGCTGATGTTATTTAAAAGATGGTAGCCTTTCCAATGGGATTCAACTAGTTATATATATTTTTTTTACCTGCACTAATGACCTGGAGACCATTACTCTGGTTATGAGGGTTTTCTCACACACATGCAATGTGCACTGTGATTTTGAATTTTATAACTGGCTCGTGTCAAGTGATCTGAAAGCCATTGATGGAGTATGATAAATGGGCTAACATTTCCACTTATTGACTTTCGAAAAAAATAAAATAAAAAAAAATAACATTGTGACTGTAGAGCAATATTTACCATGAGTCATCATTTCACACACACAAATGAAACTCACTGTTTTTCCCCATCCTTTTTTTTAATGATTTACTTCACTCCATAAAGTCATCACTGCATCATCAAGTTATCATTATTGGAATACAGGAAAAAAAACTCCACTCTAAACCAATGAGAAAGACGCAATGTTTGTTGTGATTTCATTGCTATTGCTATGCTTAAGCGTGGGGTTAACATGATTGCTTTTGACAGCCTGTTCATCTAATTATTTCAAACCTAATATACGCAGGCTATCTACTAAAAAGCCAACGTTCACACACAACAACGCACATGTCCCTAGACACACCAACAGCCCAGCTACTGGAACAAAAAGTGAATGCACATTCACACACAAGCGCATGCAGGAATACAGCCTGCCCTCCGAACAAAAAGCAAAGCCAATCCTCCAACAGCAAGATCTGAAGGAAGATGATATATATGGGCAGTAAATTCATCCGTGCGTGGAGAACACTACAAGGATCAAAACAACAAAAATATTGAATTAGCTAACGTGACTACCAATCGGGATGATGGAAGGTAAGAGCAACTGACAATGTAAGATTATGCAACATCGTTCTGCTGTTTAAACCACAAGAAAGATGAGAGGTGATCTCCATCTCAAATGCTCTCCCTGCCTGATTTTGTCAAAACCTGTGTAGCGTTGATAACACTTTCAAACAGATTTACCCCTGAAGTGACACTCTGGTGTAGAATTATGAAACAGAGATACCCTCAGACCGCCATCGCGGAATACTGTAACTGCCGTAATAAAATGGACTGGAGTGTTAAGTCATAAATATACAAATTAAGTCAATATCAAAGATGAAGGTATTAGCCAGTTCCAGTCAATTGTTAAACAAAGGACTTGATTTTCAACACAGTGTGACAATTTTGAAGGTTATTGCACTGGAAAACTATCACGTTCCACCCCCTTTTCTAGACCCACAGCACAGTGTAAATAAAAAAGAAGAATGGAGAAAGTGAAAAGAAAAACTACATAACAGAGGCTCAGACTCAAATATATTGCTTGAATGAAGATGCTGCCAATGGCAAACAATCGATACATTTTTTTTCTGTTTCATGAGTTTTTTAATCTCTTTGCAATTGCACACGTCTGGGAGAAAAATGGCCTGGAATGTGTACAGGAAGGATTTGCCACTTTGAGGAATGCTTCGTTTCAGCTGAAACGAATGGCGCGGCTTTTACTTCAGACATCACGGTGATGGATTGCGTATTTGCGGCAAAGGAGAATGGTGAATCCTCGCTGACGATTTGTCACAGTGATGAATACCCCGCAATGGAATGTTGATGGCCGGACGTGGGTGATTAACAATGGCTGGACATGAAATAATCATGAAAGTTTATAATAAAAAAACGAGAGGGTTGTCATTCCATAAGTCTAAATTTTAGGTTGAAGGCTGCATAATCACTCCCACTGTGTGTGCGCACGTGTGTGTGTGTGTGTGTGTGTGTGTGTTTCCTGTTTTTAGTTGCACAGGCTAATGAAGGAATATCCAGCAACAATTACAGTGCCCTCCAGATTCATTCATATCCCAAAGAGACAAGAACAAAAACAAAAACAAAAATGAAAAATGTACATACATTATATATTATATATGTTCTATTTTAATCTTCACAGCACTGCACAGAGAAAATGCAGATTGTTTAAAAATGAAAATGGATTTCATCCAGGAAAAATGAGGGTCACATTTATACACACCTTTAATTAATCTTCAGAATAAAATCTACACCAAGATTCTCTTTTTTGGAAGTTCAATGGAAGATTCTGAAACTATACAGAGGTAAAGGCTTCCTATGTGACTATGTGAACAACACACAGAAGACATCCATCAGTAGCATACATTATCATGGTTAAGGTCACTGAGCTCTCTTGAGACTGCAGGTAAGTTATGTGACTTATGTGTGCTGGGAGATGGCTATAAAAGAATTCACAAAAGGCTGTATCTACAACTTTCCACTGCAGTGTGTGTTATCAAGAAAACTCAAGGCTGCTGAAACAGTGACAGCCTCGCCAGGAACTTGACACCTTTCTAGCTTTTGCTGCAAAGTAGTTTGGGATGAAACCATAAATCCAAAGGCAATCTAAAGGAAATGGCATCATCATGTTAGCATCAAAGGGAACCATTCAAAGTTGCATGCATGAATCTTGTATTCAAGGCAGGGTTGCAAAGAAGAAGCCTTGGCAAGCCACAAAAAGAGGTAACTTAAAAATTACATCTGGATGGTAACTGGAGGCATGTCAGGTGGGCAAATGACTTGAAGCTGAACTTTTTGGACATGTTCAACAGTTTTATGCTTGGCATAAAAGGGGGAAGCTCATGCTGGCAAAGAACTCATGTCCACTGTGATATATGAAGAAGCTCAAACCTGGCTCATGTAAATAATTATACTGGTATCATGATTATGATGGTTCCACTCATTTACATTTTAGTTTATTTATTGCTGGTAACATCACACCTACTTCTGAGTACAGTCAATACTTTGTCTTCACTCAACATTAAAAATGGAGTATAGACTGAAACAAAGCTCAGTAAAACAATTGCCCATGTGTCATATTAGATACATATGAGATCAGTTCATTAAGCCCCCAAATCATGGAGATCTTGTAAAGAATACTCTTATTACAATACACAGAACTTCAAATTACACTACAGGATGGTCTTCCACAACTTTACTACATTGCAATAAGTCTATTTTACGGTCACACCAGCATATGTTGATTTCACTTACACCACAATCCATTTTTTAATGCTTAATTGTATAAACGACTGGAGCCAGCATAGCTAAAATGTGTGTCACCTGTGCAAGACTTTGAGCATCTGACAACGGGACAGAAAAAAAGAATCAGGCAGCAAAGCAAATTACCCTGTGTATGCAGCCCTCCAGAAAACAGATATCCTCTGAGAGTTAAACTGAAAATGGAGGTGGCACTTAAGGAAGATGGCATTGCTGCTGTACAAAGATATGCATGGGGGCTGCAGCATGAGAATGGATGTATCGGTAATTTCTCAGAGCAGGCTGGCAGGGTATAGTAAGTAATGGAGGCTGCAATGTGAAGTTCTCACTCTCTGAGTGAACGTAATCCCTAAAGCAAACTGCATTGGCTGGGTCATCCTACTGGGCTCCGTTGCAAGCATCTCAATACTCAGAAACACAGACATTATTAACAAGTGAGTAAAAGTAATTAGATACGCTGTATACAGCAGGCTGAGTAGAGGGAGATAAGTGAGGAAGGAGCTTCGTACGTATAATGTCTCTCACTAGGGCCAGCTGAGGGTGCCAAACAGCTCTGTGTGCACAGCCATTGCTGCTGTAAGCTGTCCGTACCATGCACTGCTACATTTAGCACACTCAGATAAATGCTAATGTGTGTTTTTTTTTTTTTAAACCCGCTGGCTACCTGCAAGACAGGATGAAAAATCATCAGGGTGCAATTCCAAGCTCCACCCCATTACAATCCGCTTCCAGTGTAACTGATGGTTGGGCGAATGTGATAACTAAGCACGCGCGGCACTCAACCTAATCATTCTAAATGCGATTTCTCTTGTCTGAGGCACCGGCACTTAGTCTCAAAGATAGTACCAGCGCTTCAGAATGATAGTGTCTACTGCTCAGGCCAAGAGACTGCTTTGGCCAATAGCTGAATGCATGAAGACGAGGCCCTTGGAGCGCTGTCAACAAACTGCAGAGACTGCAGATAGGGGCAGAGAGCCATAGACCGGCAGTATAAAGGACACATTTGATTTATTTACAGTACAGCACCTGCTATAGTGAAAGCCTTAGTATCTAAGCTTTTGGTTGGTTATAGCTGAGGACCAGAAAAAAATAAATGAATGAATAAAAGTTCATTTACATGAATGAAATCATTAATATCACTGAAAAAGAAGCCATAGAGTGTCAATTATAGTTTCTTTATTGCCAGTGATGCTAAAGATATGGTTTGATTGTTGTCATTTGAAAACAGCTTTCAGACCTCTGAGAAAACAAAATATATTACTAATACAGCATCTAAATTATATTAGTACTTCTATCCTACACTTTCACAGGTAAAGTAGCTAATATTGCTGAATATACAACACTGAAAGAGGAATATGCATAGTTATGATTCACAATTATCAGTACTGCAGTAAAAATGCACTTATGTTTTTGCAATGCATCTAGTTTTAAGCCTGTTCATCATCCATTACGTAGTACAAACACAAGCAAAAAGCTTGCTTAAAAGCAGTCAGAACTTGGATTGGTCCAAAGCGGTGAGTCATCGATAGAACATGATGGCTCCACTTATTCCGGGGTCACGCAGCCTCATTCTCCCATCACTAGTAGACTGACTTTTTTTTTCCCCCCTAGTGCCAATCCACATTCAGACAATTGGTGGAGATAAAGTGTTCTGGTGAGGGAGCAGCAATTGTAGCGTTTTATGCCACTCATGCAGATGCAGTTAATGGAATGTTTCTCGCAGTGGGATCCACTGTTCCGATTCCATATGCGCTTATCGGGGGGAGTCAGGGGGAAAGCATGATGCAGTGCTGATCTGTGTGAAGGGACATGGGCATTCTGGACTCAGCCTGCAGCCACAGCCATATTCTTTTGCACACTCTTGACAGACTCTCTTTTTGAAACAAACCCTTGTTCAACAGATGCTTTAATTACCCTGATCCTCTCTCCCAGAAGACGTCTCTGTTGTTCAGAAATTGGTTAATGCTGTGATCGCAACGCTTTGATGATTCGCAAAATTGGGCAAACAAGTGAACAGGTGAGGAAAGAAGTGCATCATCCTTTCAAAAAATCCACCTTTCCCTTTCTTTCTTCTTCTTTTGTTTGCAGGACTCACTGCCTGTTTTCTAAATCAAAGGTGTAATCTGTAGAAAAAGCCTGACAATGCTGCAACCATTCAGTGGTGGGACATGACAGTGCTTGTGGACAACAAAAGATTGAGGACTGGCTCAGTGAGTATGTCACCAAGCTTCTAATAAGATAACAAAGGTTATCCGTCAGGGCACAGCAAGCGAAACACGACTGGGCAAGATGCAGCTCTGACTGGCGTGACCTGAATTTCAGTGAGACGGTTTTTCTGCAAACACACTCAACCATGACAAATCTGAAAAAGGTAAGCAGCAGCCAGATCTGGACTTCATTTCCCAGAGGGCAGTAGTGGCTTCTGGAATTTTCCCACCTGTTCATTGAAGGCACTGGTAAAACAGTGCAAAAAAAAAAAACAAACTCACAGCTTCAGGCTTAAAAAACCTACATTAAAAGCAGTAATCACAACTTTGATGAAATGGTAGGAGGAATTACGTGGCACTTTGTTTAAAGCACTGAGTGTTGTATAATTTATTGCACTTAAGGGAACAGACAATCAATGGTTTATTCATCTCTATTAAAAAGGGGGATTAAATGAAAATAATTGAACAAACAAGCACAACCACTTCACTTTAATCAGTGACAGATATTGACTGATATAGTGATCAAGGCCCATGGGCTCACAGAACTCTTATCTATGGTAATTTTTAATGTTCACTGGGTAAGCAATGCTTCCAAGCAACAGAGACTAATAAAGGTATTTACTGAAATGTTACATAAAGAAAAAGGTACCTTGTCATTATCTTGTAGTATTTTTTCAAAGTATCTTGTCAGCATTTCCTTGGCATTAATAGGCAGAGGTTTCCATTTCAGTGTGGGCTGACCATCTTTAAAGAATGTAAGACTTGCAATGAAAGTAAAAATAAAAAGCTTTCCTTACAAAAACCCTCACAGAACACAGTTTAATTCTGAGTTGAAAATGGCCCAGGAAGCATTCAATTATAAGTAACATGTTGCTACCCCCAACTTTTGTTTTTCCAATTTGTCTATTCAGAGACAGCCAACATTTCAGAAATGGTTGTGTTTGTTTGGGAATTATTAGGCATTGAGGTTGATTATGTTTACCATGCTGTTCGGAAGAATTCAGTACAGTAGCATATTAACCCAACATTTTGAGTTCAAGGGACTGTTTTTGGCTTGATTAAATGAAAATAAAAAATTTTCATTTCACATTTTTAGCTGTTTTGTGAGGTTCAATGATACATTCAGCTGTCTACTTTCAAGGACAAAAACATGGAAAGTGCTGCCTCAGCCCTGCCAACACAAATATCATATTCTTGTCATAAATCACATTCAAAAAACAGCTTAAGTCCTAAGGAATAAGTTTTGGCCACATTATAAAGTCGCACCAAACAAACATGTCGTCTCTCATTTTCCCTGACCTACATTGGTTGCTGTGGCTCTTTGTCTGCTCTCAGACACACACACAGGGCACATGCTTAGATGCCAGTGACCCTCAGGGCTGCCGCAGTGCGGGCAGAGCCTTGATCTCCATCCGGCAGGGGAGAGGGGCTGGCACTTTACCTCCCAAGCACTCAGCTTGGATTAGTCCCTCAGATACATACTAAATATCAAAATAAATTTGTTTTTAACAGATGTAGGTAGCAGAGGTACATTTTTCAAAACAATGACTTCCAAACAACTTCACTCACTCTTAAACTTGATGTTTATTACCCAGGCAACCATTTTACAATGTATTTATTAACTACTTAAAAGTCTTAATTAAAGAACATAATGCAATGTACAGTATTTGTCAACTGTATTCTAACGGCATGCGACTGGCTTGGCTAATGCAAAGCAGTTTTATCCTTGTCACTTTTCTCCTACAGCCACAAAAATATGCTAATGTCTTGCCTTGTAGAAAAAAATAAGCAGAATCTTTCACTCTCCGTACACGCATATGGCAATCAATGCCGAAGCTACTGAGCCAGTGAAGCAAGCTCACAGAGTAACGGCAGACTCGTGTTAACTGCAGATAGACAGGCAGAGCACATCCTCTCCTAACTGCCACCATTAGATGGCTGTGATGACAGGAGAAGGACTGACTATTTTGACTATTTTGTCATGACAACAAGCTATTCTGAGTATGTGAACTATTTTTTTTTCTTTTTTCAAGCAGCTGTCTTAAGGGAGTTTTGAAAGGCTGCTCTTACACTTGCAAAGGGGGGGGGGGGTCTCTTATGACCCACAGTTTTTTTTTTTTTTCCTCCTCTCATGACATCATCTCTCAGGAGCACTGCCACAGTAATAGGGCTCCAGCTGTCCACCGCAGCATCTAATTGACAGCTGTAGGCTAGGTTTGTGAGATTTGTGCATATGTCAAACCAACGTCTGCTCAACTTTCAAAAATACGTACGGTACATAGACACTGATGTCCAGCTTCTCCCAATTTCTGAGAATTTGCAGGAACTGTCACAAAGATTCTAACTGTGTGATTAACATTTTCATTAAAGATAATTATTCACAGGGGTAATCATCCTGATCCTCTGTGGAGGGTGCAGGCATCACTCAGAAGGAATTTGGCACGCTGTGCATGTCTCAATATGACAACATTAGAGAGGGGCCTATTAACAACTTGCATCTACCACTGTCTCCTAGGGTGTGACAGTGTTTTTCTCCCCATTTACAATAAAAAGTTACCGATCAGCATGTGCAATATTAGCATTATGGATCTCATGTGTAGGACCCCGCAGGCGCATACTGGGAAGCATTACAATGCAAATGTGTTAGGAAGATAAGAACGGATTAAAATTACTGGACCACACAGAGGATACAAGTAATCAAAAAACATAAACAAAGGGGTCCTCACCCCATTAAGAAATTGCAGCTGTAAAGACCACATCTTGTATAAAAAATTGAAATGTGTGACACTGTAATTCCAATTATTTGCCATCACTTGTTTTTTTCCTGTTAATGTAAATACGCATCCGCAACTCTAGTTCATTTTATGACAATCTTGCCATCGTGATCAAGCATACAACATCTGTTTCTGCAAGCACATTAGTTTCACTGATCTTCCTTAGTTATATAGATATGATAACTGGATTAACCCTAGACTACGCATATTTTCCCCACACACACTAAAAGAATGTTCTATACTGAAACTGAGGACTACTTTTAGCTATTTGTTAGGTATGTTACATTAGCTATGTCTATTTTGTTTTCAAAATGTAAATTACATCTTTACCATAACTGTCTTTCCTGTCACAGAGTATCTAGGTAGATAGTAAGTTAACTACAGGTACTAGGTAGCCTTTTTGATTTGCCACTTTTCACTTTTGCTGGATCATTGTATCGTGTATCTAACCACTAGTTCCTTGGTCATGTTTTATGGTTTATCATAATGTATTTTTCCTGTTTGTGGTATTCTATACATTTTGTCATATTTTGTCATTTGTCATCTATACAGTTTGGCATAGTGTCAAAAACAATACAAACAGTAAGGAAATTTGTTAATGGTGTAAAACAACAAAACAAATGTATCGTGTCTGTATGTGCAAAACATTTCCTAGCAATACAAAACCAAACTGTGTACTCAAAGGGGTGTAGAAGAGACAACACCAGTAGCAGTGTCCAAACAGTTCACAGCTCACTGAGGGGGACAGCAAACTGATCAGTTTTTGCATTATTAGCAATTGTCTTGATGTTGTGTTACATTAAGTCACAACTTAATGAGTTACATTAAGTTGTGCCTGATAATCACCTGTCCCCCACTTTCTACCTGCCCAGCAGTGAGATATGGTTAGGTGTTATGATTCCCCAGCAGTGCCATGGCAATCCTTTTTGCACGATTTTAATAACATTCAATTTGAAATAAGGGAATTTTGGTCTTTGAAAGTCTCTGAAAAAAACCTCCCAATATAAATGTTTATGCATCACTGAACAATGTATATGTGTTTTTATTTCACACCACAATTGATTTGTGCATATCTACCCTAAAGCACCTTCATCATCCAGGGATGCACTCTTAACAGCACTCTCAGTTACAGAACAGTAAAGTAGCACTCTGCCCTTGGCCTCCTATGGGGTCTGGGAGTCAATATGAGACTGTGCATACACTAAAGCCTGCGGAAGAGATGTACTGGGGACTGAGGCTGTAAATGAAGGAAAATGCTGATACCCTGAAAATATGATCATGGACAAACTGCACATTGATTTTCAACAGAGGCAGGTAGGCTGAATCTGAATCCCCAAGAGTGCATCCAAAATTCCAATTCCCTGATGCACAGAGTGCAAGGAAAGGTAACTAGGTAGCCCAAGGCTTTTGTGCTTAAGAACTGACTGGCAGCTCACATAAGTTAAAAGTTAATACATTTGCTGACAAGGGACTTAACTGTTTTCCACTGATAATCTTTTCTGGACTTGTGGAAACAGTTGTTGATTCTGGTTACATTTTCAGACAAAGGCCTCTGGGTTCATACGCAGCGAGGAGGCAGTTTTGCCGAAATAAAAAAGAAAAGTGGTTATCTGGTATTTATTCTTTTTTGTCGCGGCGAAATAAGGTGCGGCCCCCCTGCGTTCGCCACAGGAGATAAGCAGATGGGGGCTGGCCGCACATGAGAGAGCCTCTGAGACGGCGCGCATGTTTTTGAAAGATAATGCCCGCCGGCATGCCACGTTTAATCTCCTCAGACAGGAAATGTCACTGTCAGGGACCCCAGCTGTGCACAGTGGGTGCGGGTCCTCTCAGTTCTCCATGCTGACGGAGGACCGGTCCCCCTACAATGCTGGGGGAGGTCAATCACAGGGGCGGCAACATCCATTCAGCTGGTCCATGCCAGGCTACTCCCAGTGACAACATCACACCTTCAGTAACACGTTCGCACCGACGCAACGTGGAAGGACACTTTTGATTTAACAAGCAAATGCAATGTTTTTCGCTGTCACGCTAGTTTCCTGCTGAATCTGGCATCCAACAGTACAGCCAAAGGACACTAATGCTCCAGTCTTTGCTGCTCCGGGGTTTGAGGAGCTTTGCACAGAAAAAGCAGGAATGATATCCCCACAGACTTTTACCTTGTGACCCCCGTCAGACACACCAGGCTGTAGGGTAATCTCAGAGCAGTGAAGCAGTAATATCTCATGTCACATTATCACCTAGTGCTATGTCAGGCCCAGATTTGGGGAGGAGTTGAGGAGAGAGAACAGAGGGTGACCTATGCCCAGCTGTTTCTCCAACAAACTGTCACCTCTTGTGAGAATCTGTGTTTAAAAGCATGAGGGACGCTGCCCCAGTGCTATAAGTGTCTATGAATAAAAGATTAGCTCAAATTATTCCAGCAGCTATCCAATTGACTAGGATAGATTTACAATTTGCATTTATTTGAAAGCATATGAGCCTCACTTCACATACTGACAGAACCACAAGTTCTTGATGTATTTCATGCCCAACTTCATCCTGATTGCAGCCAAAAGCTGCCTCTCCAAGGAATACCAAATTATGTGTTCTCTGTGCCACCAGGAGCAAGTTCATCTTGTTGGAAAATGTCACTCTATCTGCTGTGAATATGGTTAGAGATCTGAAATTACATTATATTCTCTGATGTGCTGCGATAATTAAAACTCAGATGTAGAGGTCGTGTTCCGCGCGTTCATGATTTTCATGTCATTCTGAATTTTCTTTTCCCAGGGGGGAGACAACATTGAAAAGGCCAGTGCAAATCACAACAGCCCAAGACTAATGAGACTTCTGAAAGGTTACTGGAATAACATCAGTATGACCCAGCTGCTATTTCTCTCATAGGACATAAAAGGAACAGGCCAATTTGCTGCTCTTACCCGTCATTATCATATGGCCTTCTGGCTCACAGTCTACAGGAACTTCAGGTTTACTTCATGCTATTGAGTCCTGACCACAACCGTATCGCAGCAGGAACACACTGATGAGATCTTAACTATCTTAACTGATGTCAAAAGGTGATTCAGGACCAAAGCTTTTCAACATGTTCCTGGTTTTGTCATAGTAAAAGGGCAAAAACCACAACAGTGTGCCATATTGCCTCACTGGACTCACTTTTTTAAAAACTGCTTTAGCAGCTTCTGTTTGACTATTTGGCCCAAACTGGCTGGCCCAACCTTGCCCTCATTCACATTCTGTGATGACAGTCTTCATTTTACACACTGAACACCCTCAGGCAAAATTGCCAGAAAACAAATCACAAACTGCACAAAGACTAGTGTTTCCATCAAAACATATTTTGTCAAGATGAGCAGAGGGATCGGCTTTCTCTGTAACATGTTGTATTCTGGGAAAGCTTTGCTGAATTGTAAATGTCAACACCGATGGCTGAAGGTTCTGACATTTTTCTCAGAAAGATATTAGGAAGAATTGCAGTGCTTATCTGCAAAGAAAACTAACTGCTCAACTATCTACTGTTGGTGTTTGGGTGCATACAGAGAATGCTCAGAAGAATGAAAAGAAGATTCAGCAAGCATCAGTAATGGATTATTTAAACATAACATAAGTCATCTTGTATAGCTCATATCTGACACATTGACAATTTATACATATAGATATTTACTTAAATATTTCAGGTTAAGTATCCTATTCAAGGGCACAATGGTTACCTCAAGCTTACCTCAGGCAACTGCTTCATTAAATCCAATTAAATAAATACTTTGGTATTTTGTTTCAAAAAATCATACATTTTGTCCATTATGAACCCACTCTGATAAATTTGAGATCTGGCCAGTTCCTTGATACAGAGTAATATTTTTCTTTTTTCTTTAATGTGCTCATCTTGAAAATAAAATTTGAAAATGGGACTCATTGTGATTTCTTTCTCGGTTAAAACGTATATTTTTAATGAATATGTCACTAAAGAAGACAGTTCTAGATGACTATTACATAGCGTTCTTTTCCTAGAATTTGTTCATTTTAAGTAAGGATGCCTAATTTTGCATGCAAATGTGTCACGTTCTTTCTTATAGAACTGTTCTTGTCATGCATTGCAAATGCAAGTTTGAAAATAACTCCAGTAATCTAAAACAGACTTGTTCCATACCAGCTGCAACTACTATCATTTTGTAGATTCATTACATGTTGAGTACACAATCTGTCAGCTTGCTTCCCTCTTTCACTTCCTCCTTACAGGAAAAAATTATGAAAATGAGGTGTCTGTTTTAAAGAAAGTACGAAACGTTTCCTGCTCCATGTTTCTGAGACCACAAGCAATTGAAAGGTTGAGGTTAAGGTCACCCTGGACAAATTAAAATAAATTTGCTGTTCCGTTGGTCTTTAAAGAATAACATTTTACAACTGTTTTTGCCTGTATTTACCTTATTATCTGTACACGCACATTCCTGAGTGAGTAATGCCAGGTCAATACCCCTTACGTGCTTAAGATAAGAGCCTGAAGGATTCAGAAAAAAAACTGACCACATGATTAAAGTGGATTGCACTCAAAAAGCTCTTCAATGCCATTAGTAGAGCACATACTGGGCAAGGTCAAGATAGAAATGAGGACAATTCAAAAACATGTTCAAGAATACATCACAGTATACTTTTTCAAATGCCAAAAGGTTACTTTGCTGACATTATTTTCATACAGCAATGTGAAATATAATTAGGCTGCGTTACATATTCATGGTATGGAATGTTTTGACAAGACCATCAAAATTCTAAGACACAAATTGTTTAAATTCTCGTGTATCAGGCTGTAGAATGAAAAATGTTCAGAAAATATTTCCTCAGCTCCACAAATTCAAACCTTTAGATGTCATATACACTCCACAGCATGCACTGTACATCCAAATGCATTCATATCCTTGGTTTACAAAAACTCAAAAGGATGTGGCAGAATAATGTGTGTACAATAACATTTTATATGAATGAATGAAAATGTGTAAATTTCAAGTTCAGCCAACACCGAAGAGGGCAGCAGAGTATGGTTTACAAGTAACTATAATTAAATAAATTTCATTCAATTTTATGCACATTATGCTGGATTTAGCTCTGGGGATTGTCATGTTACAACTTCTTTCTAGGCTCAGATGCATTTCTTGGACCACTGCTCTCATTTCTGCATTTATCTTGTTAGCAGAAGGGAATCAGAACATCCCAGCGCACCTTCACTGTGAAAAAGCCATCCAGGGCCAGAGCTGGTACATGTAAGCAACCGTAAGAAAAACAGCTCCACCTCCATACAATGGGTGGCTTTCTTCCCAACACGGGCTTCACCATTTCTTGACCGACGCTGAAGCACGCGAACGTCTCTGAAGACCAACGGGCAGGGGACCCTGCCACACAGGCATTGAGGCCAGAGTAGCTGTGTCCGCTTTCATTTCCAGGCCTTTTCAGAGGCCCCCTCTGTTAGCCAAGTGTCTCCATCACTCCCTTTCTTCCCACATGGTGGAAACATCAAAGGTTGACTCCTGCAGAGGCGCATTATTGTAATTACAGCTGAAAAGGCAGTGTACCTGCATGCCGCCCCCGGCCCCAGCACACACCGCTTTATTAGTCAGCCTTTTGTTGGGTGCCATTTTTTTTTTTTTTTTTTTTTAAACATCCCACTCTATTAAATACTAGCGGGTTTGAGAGCTGCTTAATGAACCTGAACAGATAATGACAGTATGAAAAAAAACAGGGGTTGCATTTAAAAAGGAGACATTATGCACTAAAATAGACCTGAAACAGGATACAAATTAGAGGAAAAACACATTTTCTCTGTGCTCTCTGGAAGATTATTCCCAAATCCTCAAAACAGTTCCATGTCACAGTTTTGGATCTGCCGCATCATTGGCAAAGATCTAAGATTTGCAGCATGGCCGTCGTGATGGATTCGTATCTGACAAAGAATCACAGCAGAAATCAACTCATTTAAATCCAATAAATCCCCAGGGATAGATGGTACTCCAGTCAAAGTGTACAAAGCATTTTCACATAAATTAAAAGCCTTTAAGCCTGCTTTAGTTTTTCTTTTGAGTGGGACATGCTATCAGGAATCCAAACAGAGAGCCTAATTCCATCATTACCACAGAGCATTCACAAGGTCTGCATAAATACCCTGGCCATCTAAACAGCTGAAGACTCCTTACCCTTTTATGCTGTAATCCCCACATTTTATCAAGATGCACTGTTTTCATAGGTAAAATTAATGAAGTTTTATTTATGACCACATGCAACACCTCCTTGAAGTAGCTGAATCTCATGAGAAGGAGCCAAAACCAGGATTACTCTTTACTGGTGACTTTGAGAAGTCATTTGATGAGGTAAGGTGGGACTTCATGTAAGAAAAATTCTTGAACAATTTCCAGCAAATTCTAGATAAGGTGGATGAAAGCATGTCCTGTCAGACATTTTAAGCAATCAAGAGGTGTTAGACAAGATTTCCCATTGTCCCCCAATCTACAGTATTTTCATTAACAAGTGACATACTTGCTGTACAAATTAGAAACAATACCAGTACTTACCAAAGTTTACTCACCACTGGTTTAGAAACGAAGACCTCATTATAAGATAAGAATACCACCCTCCCTCTAAACTTCAGTGCTCCTAACTCAATGGACTCATTAATGTCCATGATAATTTTTCAACCTTGGTCTGAAGACATGAGAACCTATGAGAAATACACCATTAAGCGCCTTCAGATTTTTGAATTGTGCTGCTTTGCTCCAATTAAGTGGCCCAGTGGTGCAGTTGCTGTTTTTGGGATCCATATTGTAAGAGAAATCAATGACCTTGTACAAACAAATTACTTTACAGAATTTGTTAAAACTGATAAAATATCACTGCCCCGGAAAGGGAAACCACTAATAAACAAAATACATGGGAGCAACACAGTGCAATAATATCACTTTATGCATTACATCTTTCATAATAAACATTATAAATATATATTTTAATGGAGGAAAAAGGAAAAAAAAAAACATTTTAAGTTCAGCAGAGTGCTAACACGTAACAGGGTGACAGATTCCATTAAATCTAAAGTCAAAGCCCTGCAGAAAGGGCTTTTGCCTCTAACCATGTTCAATAGATCCAGGTAGTCCCCTAAACTTTTGACCTTATCAAAACATGAACATTTACATACTTTCCACTTTTTAAAAACTGACTCTTGACTGAGAGGCAGGCTGACACTATGCTGCTGTGTAGTACGTATTTTGATACAATGTTGTAAACCTTGCCTTTCAAAAGGGAACTTATAGGACACAAGGGACCATTTGCGTTTAAAATTTCTGAGACCATCACTGTCACATCAGACCAAAATGTTGTCTGGGCTGGTCTGTGGTATAACCTCCCCACAGACATGCCATCAGATCTGTGAGTGGTTGAGACATTTGTGATTGTGATCTTTTTAAGTCTGGATGTGATAATGTGTGCCCTGTGAAGGACCTTCTGTGCACGGGGCTATGACTGTTAAATCTCAGTGCGTTTGACCTTTCATTTATGGTGTCATGGATACAAAAATATATCAAAATTTATATCACTTTTATTACCTTCACTTCTCATTTTCTCTGACTACTTCTATAAGGATAACAGTATGTTCTTCTCTCTTACTGCAGCGTACACATCCCTCTGTCTTTGTGAGCACTTAAAGCAAAAGTAGGCAAATTCAGCTAGGACTTGAATGTAGCATATGAAATTACCTGCACCACTGGCTGTACTCAGATGTCAGTTAGCAACACTGCATGTTAAATGATAGGACGTCCGGGCATGTTTCATGTTTGCCACTAATTAGATGTGCAGCAGGAATGATTCAATTTTCATATACCGTGAAAGATACTGATCAGCAGGCCTACTTAAGAGTCCTTATGGACCCCGTAATCCTTTCTGCTAATTGCAGATTTGTACATTAGTACAGTATATACTGAATGGTAGACCTCACATGAGATGGGATTTGTAATTTAGAGAATTGCAGCTGCCCCTCTTAAGTCAGCCATCCATGAAAGTGCAATGACAACAAAGCCAACGTGGTGCCAGGGCTCTGACTTAATGCTTCATCAGAATCTGATCTTCCCTCATTTGCAGTGACATGGGAAGTGTCTTAGCACAGTCTAATGTACTAAAAATGATAAGTACAACAGTAGCTACAGTAAGTATTAGAGAATTAAGTTGAATGTAAAATTGTTCCAATTCCAATAAATGGAAGTGTTCTCACCACAATGATATAATTTACATTTAAGAGGCGCAAGTCATCAAACCCTAGGTAGGAAGTGTAGGGAGTTCAGCTCCAATCACAAATGGGTTATGGAAGAGACACATGGAATCTTCAGATTACTTGCAATATGTTCAAATACGTGTGACAAAAAATGCTGAATGCCTCATAGCCGTGGCTATGGTGTGTCTGTGTAGCTCAAGTGCATCCAGTACTGACTACCATACTACCATATCGGAGCATGCTCAGTAATATCAGCCAAACTGTTGAACTCCAAGGCTCTGAACATCCACCAACGGCAGGGCTGCTTGTGAGGATGGAGGATGTGCCTTCTGTGAAATGCTTTCTCACTAACGGACCTGGGAGTCCCAGGCAGCAGATTACACCCTGATGCTTCACAGCAAAAACTGGCAAACAAGCAGAATCCAAGGAGGAGTACAAATGACTCCTTTCAGACATTGCTGTTGTTTTAATTACTTTAAACCCACTATCCTTAAAAGGAAATGCATTAGCAGTTAGATTTAGTGGCCTTATTTCCACTGATAGCCTTTGTAAGCTGCTACTTTGTTGATCTGAACATAGTCCGTTCATCTTGTCACAAGAGTCAGTGAAGCGAGCAAGCAGTTGCCATGTTACTATTTGAGGAACCATTTCAAAGTTTGGTGAAGCCTGCTGATTCATCTGGAGGGGATTTCTGATTGGAGAAGCAGAAATATACCCCCAGCAACAGATGTGAAAATTAATGTCTTTATCAGAATATCACGAAATGAAAAGGCTAATAAAAATAGCCTTTGTGGAGATGCTACATTACTTATCTATCCATACAGTTTTAATGAGGCTGTTGGCTTCAAATAAAATGTATATGACCATGACATTGTATTCTAAGACACCTGTACCAATTGCAAAGTGTTAGTAACTGTCTGTTACAGAAGAAGAGCTGTCAGAGAATTTATTGCAGTATGTCCATTATGTAAATTACTCTACTCAACACAAGTGAGCGTGTCACTGAGCTGAGGAGGCCACAATTAAACAGCGACATTTTAAATCACAGTGAGAACTGGAAGACTCCAGAAAAAAAACAAAGAAAAAAAAAACATAAGTCGTCAAGAAAGAAATTCCATAGCGCTGTTATTAGGAATACAGTTTGCTCAATGTTCTTTGAACTGCTGGCACATACCTTACTCTGGGTTCATTTTAGGTACTATGCATTCTCCTTCCTCTTGAAAGGATTAGGTTGGGGGCGATGTGGGGAATACAGATCGCTGGCTGAATAACATATTATAACATCCTACATCTATGAAATATTCAGTGCTCCTGCGGTGTGTTCGTGTTGAGTTATCCCTATGGTGCTCATGCATGTTTTATCAACTCCTGCGTCAAATCACTACTGTTTACTTCTGAGATAACGAGACTGTATCACTGCGTGGCATCTTGCCCTCATCTGTGAGTTATGATCCTGAAAGGCCGAAGGACACGCCTCATCACAGATGCTTGGGGCCCGTGGAAGACTCCTAATGAGGGAGCCATGCTGATCTCCTGTGTCCTGGTGGTGCCAGGAGAGAACAATGCCGCAGAGCTGGTGAGCACATGACCTTTTCAAAACCAGTCAAATGCTTGTCATAAAGGGCCCGCGTTCCCTCTCTCCCCACTGAGGCCATAAAATAATCATGCCCCAGATGTGCTGGTGATGATAGATATGTCGCTTTATTGGTGGCAGTAAGATGGGCCATTACTCCCCAGAAAGAACGACCCAGGCAGATGTCGGATGTAATCTCCTTTAACATTCCTGGAGCAGTGCGGGGGCACGAGGGCCACAGTCGCACGTGCTTTTAAGCCATGTCTGAATTTTGAAACGCTAATCCGATGAATATCAAGCACAGTGGCTGCCAACAGTACGTTTCTGGCTCATCTAAAATCTTTCTGGCCATCCAAGTCCCAAAGGAGCTTTTGAGAGGGAGCACCGTGGCGAGGCCTCTTAGCCCACTGTGTCCAGGTGTTTCCACACTTCCGCTCCCTTCATTTCTCCGCCTATTTCCCACAGTCCTGAAGTCCTCTGGGAAACTAGGAGTTTGAGCAGTGCCTCAAAGACAGTGGCTTTGTGAGCGGACTCCTCATGTTGGCACAGCTCCTTCAGCTGCAGTACCAGACAGACCGTTGTGGCCCTCTCTGCCCCCTGCATGCAGAATATGGGCCTGCTGACAGACAAGCACATAAGCAGCTTGATCCAAAGACAAACACCAGCTCAGGGACACGTCTGCTCCTCACTGACAAACAAAACTCTGCTAATAAAATCCTTGTTTTTTTCTGTCCAGGTGAAGAGAAAAAATAGCCATCAAGAAATGAAGAAGTAATCCTTTGACCTTAGATGTAAGCCCAGAAACCGAGAAAGGCAATTTAAACATCATACATCAAGACACAGATTAATTTGATTAAAAAAAATACTCTGAATGTAAACAGAGAATAAAACATGAAAAAGAAGGAATAGGTTTGCTTAGCATTTGTGTTCACACGCTGTATTTAAGGTATTTGGTAGATATGAATTTCTATACAATCAAGGTTGTTGACCGTTGTGGACATCATAAACAGAAAAAGAAAAGGAAGGAAAAGAAAGGAGGGAGATGGGGTGGATGGGGGATGATGTTAACAGCTGAAGCAGAAAGGAAGTGGTGAGTGGGATATACAGCTGTGGATGGGACCGATTTGTAAGGTTTGGTTGATTGCATAGGGATTGTCTAGTTTAAAATGCTGGAACTTGATTTGGAACTTCAGTTCAGTAGATATGAATTTCCCTACAATAAAAGTGAGAAGGTTGCATTTGATGTGGTTATAGAGGTACTTTCATTGGAGTCCAAAGAAGGGATTGCACATGGAGAGAGGTGCAATATTGCAATACTGAATGAACATGACAAAGTGGATTCTGACAGAGCAAGACATGAGTCCTCATCAGAAGCATGGAGCAGGAGATCCATCCGTGATGAGTGAGTGTTGTGTGCAAGGGCACAGGCAGACAGAGCGAACTGAGAATGCCATGAACAGCTAACTTGGAAAGGAAGTGGTAAATTGGATTTTTATAGCCGTGGAAGGGACTAGTTTGTGTAGGTTATATTAATTGCATAGGGACTGTCTGAAAATTCTCCTCCTGAATTGTATTTAGAACTTCAATAAGATGTTCAGGTCAGGTGGCCGGGCAATCGAAGGTGACAGTCCACTTACCCCAGTATCCTCAGAGCTATCCCCGTTACTCATAATCCGCACAAAATACCATCTATTGTCTGTTCTACACTGAAAGCCTCAAAATACCCTGGGATCTCATTGTAGGGAAAAATAATAAACAGGAGCAGCAGGATATTTTCTCCTTTCTTTGCATGTCTCCTTTCCTTGTCCCCTGTGTAAAAGTCAATTGTTTCAATAGCTACTGAGCCACTAACTGAAGGAGAAAAAGTCCAAACGTGTTCCCTTGCCAATGCAACTGTAAGATAATGGGAGACTTTTCTTCAGCTTGGCAGAAGGAAACCTTTTTTTCTTTCCAATTAGCCAGTACAATGAACTTAAAAGCTACTGTTTTAAGCCAGTTCTCATCATTAAGCTGTTGAGACGCCCTCCCAGATCACCCACGTTTCATTAAATTGCATCTGAGAGTCTTTTTGTGGGAGAAATTTGCCCAGGTTCTGTGATAAAGTAGTGAAAGATAGCTTGGGTTGTTGTCTGTGAGTTTTGTTTTTGACTCATTATAAGATAAAACGCAACATAAAAAAGAGTCTCTCTTGTTGGTTGCTGGGAGGGAGGGTGTGTGCCATCCATGGCTTGGAGAAAATGGGAAGACATGAGTGAAATAGCCGCTGAATATTGCATGCCCTTGCATCAACTACCTGCTGAATTAGTGCGGTCTCAGCACTGCCACAGTCTGTAGTGAGTACGGGCCCAGGGCAAGCGGGTGTCCCTCACTGACGCATCTCAAAGCATGTCACTGTCACTGCCACCGTGGAATGGTGGGATCAATATCTCCCTGCCTAGCCAAGCCCTCGTTTGTTCTCCAAAATATTCATGTTGTCTGCACCTCCATGTCGCCCTTGCTGGTGGTGGTGATCAAAGCAACCACACAGCCAGCTCGCTACGTCTAGGCAACAGAGGCAAAGGTCAGCTGAGCCCTGTGTTCTCACTCTGCGGCACCTGTCGCATGGCCAGCTGCGAGTCGCTTTCCTCCGACACCACACACACACACAGGCCCACACGTGTACATACTCACACAAATACGCCGGCCCATACTGAAGACACCACATGACTGATTCCATTCCCGCCACCGATATATCATACATCAGGGTTACACAGTCCGTGGGTGAGAGAAGATGAACCTGCAGTGGAATTACAGGGCCTTGGCTTGATGGATGAAGCAGTTAATGTCTTATTTATAAGGAGGAGGACTTTTATGAGAAAGTGGCTTCCATATAGAGAATGCTAACTGATTCCTAACGATCATTAAAGGAAGTAGGAGAAAATTAATTATTACTGCATGAATCTTTATTAAAATTCATAATGTGTGTCCTGGAAAGAATATCTGGAGGTCTAGAGCTCTGGACATTTGCATAATTAAATAAAATTTATGCAACATTTTGACATTGAAATTACTGGCATGAAGATCAACTGCAACGAATCACTCGCTGTTTCAATTATTCCAATCACAGAGAAAGTTGTCATCAGCAAACAGAATGCTCTGCATATAAGGTATGTGATTAATGGGTGACTAATATTACAATTAAAGGAATTCTAATTCCTTTAAGGTAGGAATTCTATTTGACCTTTTTTCATTCTATTTTCATACACAAACATGCAAACACTAATGACTCCTTAGCACCTTTAGGGGAGTTAATCCAGAAAACATTGTGAGACAGATCAAAGCTCTCCAACATTCTTTCCCAAGTGCCTATTTTACCGGTTGTGTCAGATTGCTTTAATAAAGTATTTGCTGTGCAGTATAGGGCTAGAAGCTGCTGGCATTTCTAAGGGGATGCCAGGTTATTATAGAGGTAAAGCTTATTTTTGGGGAAGGCCTGAGACCAGGAGCTAGTCTTGTCGGAGGGCTCAGGGGGACCTTACTTGTGTAAAGATACTTACCCCATTAAGGTCCTCATTAACCCCAGGGCTCAAGTGTGCCTGGGTGGTCATTTGGCATAATTGTCTTTATATGTTGGCTCCTTTGCTCTAGGCGATTTCAGACTCCTTAGACATGTTCTTTGGAATCATGGCACGTGAGTCATCATGGTGGCCACTGTCTGCATATCCTGCTGTCTGCATACCAGACAGGGATCCTTAACTGTGACAGAGTTCAGGCTCAGGCTAGCAGGTCATGAAGGCACAGACCTCCTCACTCCCTCGCCTGCATGTGTACTGCTTTGGTGGTTTTGTTTTATAATGATTACATTCCAAGTCTTTGACATATCTTGGAAATAGCAGTGTGTATTAATACCTAAAAATTCAACTGTGATTTCATAAGACATACAAGTGAGATTAAGGAGAAACCCACACGTTCAAGAAATAACAAGCAAACTGTTCTCTAGTGCACTGGCCCGAAGATGGAAGATACAGACTTTGCAGACTTACAACATTTCAAACAGAACTCTTTGTACTCCATTAATAAATTAGCTGCTGCAACCACACAAGGAACAGGCAAATGTTTTGCCGACTCAAGTCTTTGTCAGTGTCAAACAGTGACATGCCTCACAGCTGCAGTTCCCATTGAGGCATACGTATGGCAGCTGTGTGATGACTAGGATGTATTAAAAGAGATGCAAAACCTTGAATGATCTTCATTTTTGTCATGCTAAATGCGTCTTTGCCAAACTGCATTCACTGACACCTCTTCAACGTGTTTAAATGTATTTGCCAAAAAAAAACCCCCACTGTATTTACTTAACCCTTACACAACTTTAATTCAGACTCATTATACCAACAAAATCTTTTTCCTTTAGTAACAAAATTGATATATACATATTATTCCAGGTGAAATGCCAATGAAATGTATGCACTTTGAGTTAATGAATAATAAATAAATATCCAATACATTCAATAATTCATTGTATGCCTACAATGATATACAGTGCAACGGCCAAGTGCAACACATTTCAAGACAAAGCAAACACCCCAAAGGTTTTGAGATTACGGTTTCAGTTGAGAATGTATCTCTGCTCTGTGTGTGGGGATCAAGTGCTGGCAGAGAGTGCTCTGATGGAAATGACCCCTGTGTCTTGACATGCTGAAAGACAGCAGCTCCTTTACCCTGGAGGTGCTCCCGGCTCAGCCGGCCCCAGTGATCAATCCTCCTACCCTGGCCCTGCCCTGACAGCCCTGAGCCTCCGACTGTTGGCTGGCCCAGGGCTCTGAGGCGCTCGCTGCTACCTGACAGCGTGAGCCACGCTACCTGCATCTTAAACACTGCATAGGTCACAAATACACGCCAATGTCACTGGCGCCCGCGGCTAGTTATGCTGCTGCATACGGAGCCCTTTACATCGAAACCAGTCAGTGCACATCGCTGTATGACAGGTACACTGTCTTATGGGAATAAGAGCGAAAGGCCAGTGGTGAATGGAATTGGGAATCAAATCTGATTCTGTGGTTTATCATTCATATATAGAGAGCAATGGGAGAATTCTCATTAGGACATAGAAGTTACAAATTGATATGTTGACCCAGGGTAGGGACCCGGGGTAGGAATTTTTTTTATTATTTTTTTTACAGAAATGAGTTGGTCTGAAAATGGCACTCTGGGAATGCTCATATCCCAAGTTTTTACACCAGTGTATCGATCACAAGGTGATACATGTAACACTGTGGTAAACATGTTATCGCTGTCCAGAAAATTTCCATTTGATTTGATGTGGTCGGAATGGATTTTATTGTATCAAGTGGCTCCTTAAGGGCGCTCTCTTCTGGACAGACAGAGTTAAGCACTTCTTGAGGCTTCTGGCTGATTTATGTGTCATTCTGGCATGTATTTGGTGTTAGTCATTTTGGCACCTTTTGTTTTCTTTATTTGCAAAAAAGGATGATGATATTACCAATGTTCTGCCCCAGAGGGGATGTGTCATGACTGAAATACGATATTTCATTCCCAGTGAAGCTAAACCTTGAAATCGATTGAGCGTATAGATCATTTTGTGTTTTAAACAAGAAAACATAAACTACAAAGCCACCATCCATAGAATCTTCAGTATAACAAGCCATAAAACAGTTTCCTGTGAAGAGTGCATGTGTTTCCATTTCAGACTAAAATCAAATCACAAGAAGGAAAAAGACTGCAAGCACAAAACGTCTGGGTAGTAAAACTGCACATCCATTACAATTAACTTTTATTATCATACTGATGTTCCCTTTTAAAAGTGTTATTTTATACACGTAGAGACTGACAAAGCAGTGAGCAAGTGATAATTCTTTTAAGGCACTGAATTGTTTAAAAAAAAAAAAAAAATCACAGCATTAAGGCTCATTTGTACGCTGTGCACCAGACTTCTGAGAATCATGTATGAGGGTCTCTCGCCAGGAGTTTTTTGTGATGGTCAGTGACAACTAAAAGACCCTAGCCTGCCCCTCTGAGCCGGTGCCAGCTGTCATACTCTTAAAGGCAAAGCAAAGTCATTGCAAAGTCAGCATGTGGTCCCCATAAAGTCCTGCTATGCCTCAGCAGGGAACCAGAGATGGGAGTTTTGTACTGCATGTACCTGTGGTCCCACAGGAGATTGGCTGTTGCTGCAATCTGCGTGCAGATGAATACTTTTTCTGAGGGTCGCCGTTGTGTCAGCGACCACCTGAAGGTCAGCAGACTGTTGCCGCTTGATTGGTTTTTCATTATGACTAACACCACTGCATACATGGCCACTCAGTGATATGTTAATGCACAGGTCATATTTTCATATCCAAGTTATAAGCAGTGTATCACCAAGGAAACACAACTTTGGTTTTGGGAACCTGTCAGCCAGTTAGCCTACCTGTAAATGCCATCCAATTAAACTTTACTAATCCACCTGCTCTGTTTATATATACCTCATCTTTGTGTCTACATTTGCATCGTCTCTGTCTACAACAGCATTGCCTCTGTGTCAGTCTGAACTGGCTCGGTCCGTCCCTGCATTCGCTCTGTGTGTGCAACTGTTCAGCATCTGCTCTCGTTTGCATTTTTCCCCCATGGCCTCTCTGTCACACTCGTGTGCCTGGCCCGCATCACCGCTGCTCTGTCATTCTGCCTGCGTCGTTTCTGCCGCCCAGTACAGAGCTGATCCGGCGCCCACCCGGGCCTCCGCAAAGCCCATTCACTAACAGCTCACACGTTTCCCCTTATTATTCCAGGCACTTCGCCTGCCATCTTGATCACGGCTCACAGCGACCTGGCTGTCGAGTGAACAAATGAACGCCGCTGCTCCAAGGCTCAGGACAGGACTTCGGCTGTCGAGATCTTAAACCCAAGAATAAAACCCGACCGCAAGCAGGAGAGATTTTCAGAGAGGCTCCTGCTCTAGTCTGCCAAAGGGGGCAACACCGCTCTTGAGATCTGAAGGGAAAACACTTGAGGGGACACTCTAAAGCAAACTCAATTTCATTACACAGATCATTGACTCTTACTATCTGGGGAGGTAGAGCCACTACAACAACATCTGATGTCAACTAAAAATAGAGATCCTGTCCTATAGAATGTATATAACTCAATGTATTGCCATAATTGCCATAAAGCCAGAATCTTATTTATTGATGTCACTTAGCTCTGCATTAACAAAGAAGAATAACAGAGTGTGGATATGGATATTGTATGTTCAGCAAAAATACTCAATGTATTGCAATATTTAGAAAGTGAGGTACACCCTGAAAAAATGATAACCCAGTTTTGATTTTTAAGCTGACGAAGGACAAATACATTCTAAAGGTTATGAGAAACTGTGATGTCTAGGTATGCTCTCAGACTGAACACTGAAGGCTCTCATGTGTGACTTGAGACAATAAAAAATTGTGAAATGAGGGTTAAACAGTGGGTCACTTCCCCAGTGGTGAACCCCCATTTATTCACCTTCCTGTTATTCTATTATAAGAATTGTTCCCTGCTGCAGATCAGTTATAACTTAGAGTTTCCATCAACCCATATCGGCCTCCTTTTGATATCTTTACCACTGTGCAACCTGCATCGAATACTGTGCTCATGCACATAATTTTGGTAAATGTTGTAGGCAATGCACAGGATAGCTTGTTTGAGTACACAGAGCTGCTACTGGTTGAACCTGAACCTGAGCATCTACACTCCAGCGGGTTTAGCCACTGTTTTTTATGAGCGTGTTGCAGCATCCAGGTCCGAACAGAGAAATGGAAGGGCAGTTTGACTGCAGACACACTTGAATGATTACAGTCCATTTTTCAGGCCTCAAGCAATGGTGAAATGGGAAACCTCAGATTGCTGTCATGTCAGGAAAAACCCATCCATGTCTAAAAACAAAAAAGCCCCTTTCTTGCATCACGTACAAGGGATCTAATTAATGTACCATGTTAAAAACATCCGGGCAGACCGCCTGCTCTCATAATTAGAGTTTGCATATTATATTGCCTCACAAAAGGAGGATAATTAATCTGAATTTGTCTGGGCAATTTTAGAGGAGAGTAAATCAAGGTAGGAATTTCAAACAGAAAGAGCAATTGCTGTTCAGCTGCTTTAATAGGAAAATACCACAATGACTTCCGGTGGGACCTTGCTGTTCAAGATTAATAGTTCCTCGTGCCAAACTTCTGTAGAAAATTAGGTCTGCAGCGTGTGTGTGTGTGTGTGTGTGTGTGTGTGTCCATCCTCTGGAAGCATATTTGTTCTTATTTAAATATCTGCATGTATAAAGTCTGGTGAGCTGACAGGTGGCCAGGTGGTGCATCCATACACAACAATAGAATAAATAAAGATTCATACTGAGTCTGCCTGAAATTGCTGTCTGAGTCAATACTTCAGGAAAAGTAATTGCTAATTCTTTTCAAACTGAAAAGGCAAAGAGAAGGCATTGCTATTTAAGGTGTATTCAAGGCTAACTGATGCAAATGCACTATCATTATCTGAGCATAAAAGAGTAAACCTCTGTTTCTGTTGCACAAAATGTAAGAATTACATATTTACTGTGTTATAGTCTCTCTCTCTCTCTCTCACACACACACACACACACACACACACACACACAAATAGATCTCATACAAAAGCCATGGTAACATTCAAACACCTGCCATGGAAACACACATAGAAGATTCCAAATCAAATCTGTGCTCATTCTCGTGTCTCAGCTCACAGTGCTGCTTCTAAAAAAAGTGTTGTTAGAGGTACGACAAACTGTTCCACCAGCAATCCTTTGACCAGACTACATATTTCAAAATGTTAACCTGCTACCGTAGTCATAGGATGTCAAAAAACCTAATACATTTCCAAGGTCAATGGTTTCTTTGTAAGTAAGCTACTGTGACAGATACTTCACAGTAGGTCTGTTAGAACCAAAAGGGGATCAGTAATCTCCTCAAACCTCATCATGGAAAAAGGCAGGAAAAGCAGGACTGATGATCAAACCAAAAACAACAAAGGCAGACAGCCCTATTCGCCTCGGCACCAATACCAATGCCAAGCAACATATGCAAAATGCAACATGAATGCAAAGCAATATCACGCTCCCTATGAATCCCCAGTCTCCTTTTCAACCTGCAATAATTTAGAGGACAGAATTAACTGCTGGTTGAAAAAAAACAGCAAAGCCTCAAAACCTATGAAAACAGCCTATAATTAAATTGAGAAATAAGATGTCTTTCTACAAGCAGCAGATTAGCGAAATAAAAAGGTTAGTCATTGATCTGGATTTGGACCGAAGACTGTTTTTTGGTGGAGCGGTACTTTAAGTAAACAGTTCCTTCTGTTTCGGAGGCAGCAGCCTCCATATGAACACATTAATTTACACATAATACGCACTTGTTTCTCGTTTTAAAGTGCTTCCACATCACTGAAAAAATACCGGTCTGATCTGCCTCTCTCAGGTTCACAGTACAAACAATCACAGCAAACTGCTTTGGCACAGTGAATTGTTAGCAGTGGCATTATTCTTGTCTGGACGCATGCTATTGGCAGACCATTGCCAGCAATGCAGCAATTCATGAAATAAAATCAAAAAGCATGTTGTAGGTTTCATCTGAGCATAGTCACGATTCATATTTTCCTCGGGTCCAGACTGAAAACAGCACTGGCCCAAAATAAAATTGGCACAATTACAATCAGCTATACAGTAATCATTTTTTAAAGGGCTAATGAAATAGTATTGCTTTTCTCATATGGTATTAATTAGCAACTGTATTATGCAAATCATATTTTGCCTCAGGACTCAGTGAGAGGAGTAAGTTCCCTGAATACGTGCTAAAGGGAGGGACTGATGGTCCACCCTCATGCTGTGAAAATCATAGATAAAAAAGCTCTGTGCTATCCACAAAGTACTCTGGATTCCTTTTTTTCCATCAACGTGCAACTGCAATGCCCTAGTCACAGAATCATTTTCATTCACTTTCAAGAAGTGAAGACAGAGAATGATAACCAGAATGATTGAATTAATGTTAAAACTTGTTTGCTTAGTGCTGAGTGAACTGAAGCCAAGAGGAGCATCAGTTACTGCAACACTAATGTATAACTTTAAATCTCTGAGTACATTTCAGAATGTTCCTCAGATTTAATATTTTGAGACAAAAGATACCATCTACTGCATATTTTTATACAAACTATGTCCGAGCAAGCTGTCCCTTTAAAAGTGTCAACCATGTGTAGGAGACAAGCACAGCCAAGGGAAAAACTCGGATTACTTTGATCTTTCACGGCTACTCCATCCATTGCAGAACACAAGGACACGCTGAACTGTGAGCAGACTGAGGCATCAGTTGTGATATTGTAGTTGTGACACTGGAGTACTTATATGTAGTCAACACACAGGGGTTGGATAAATCAAGTGTCCTTGAATGTTTTTCTGAACTTTGAAAAAGAGCCAGTTTCACTTCATTGTTAAAACAATGAGTCCAATGAGTTGTGTCTGGTCATAATGTTATCCTCATATTAGTGTAAAATCTGAGTGCTGATGTCTGATAAGAAAACACATATGATACATATATGTTACATTAATTGAAGTATAATTTTTGGTGGATCACATCCCTGTTGTAAACCCAGCCATATGTTCTGGGAATTTGAGTGTACATTTGCTCTTAATGCCAAAGACACGACTTTAATGCATAGCATACAGGCCTACTGTATTTCACTTGAAAAGCATTTCTTTTTACTATTGAGGAAAATACTATCTTTATAGAGTTTATATTATTTTACATTATTTCACATTATCTTCAATGATAATGAATTTATCTTTGAACTAATGGAGAATCAAAGGCAGGAGACTAAATACTACTACTATAATACTACTACTACTTACTACTTCTATTTGACATCTTTTCATATTTCATTTACTAAATAAATGCATCAGTAAAATAGTAGACAGCATTATGCAAGAGGCTTCTGAACCTCAAACTCAGATCATTTCATGATTGCCAAGGTTATTACACCATCCAATGTAACATTTATGAGGTTATTATGATACTGTTGTTATGGCTTATATTCAATAATTTATCTCTTCATTAATCAAGAGGAAAATATTGGACCCAAACTGTAAACAATGATCTCTGAGCAGGAAAACACAAGCAACTCTTGAGGCAAATGGGAGCTTACTTGGGACAGACAGCAAATCAGCAACCTACATCTATATTCAACGTGTAATCAGTTACTGTATGTTCTGATAAGGTATAAAAATGGGCCCATCAAACAGTTGTGCACAAGAACTCAGAATAATGTAGTAGACTGAACCTGACCTGTCCACATATCTATATGCCTGAACACAGGTAGCAAAGTTCCAGCAGTTGGATTTATCATAGGACTAATGGTAAATTAAAAGAAAGTAGAACAATGCACATACAGATCAATATCTTGCCTCACCCTGAATACCCTGCAGCCACAGGGACTAAAGAGAAAAGCACATTTTTGTGTTCACTCACCAAAATGTCCTGTTTCTTTTTCTGGACTCCTCTCCTGTGTCCCTGTGACGTAGGATATAGCCGTTTGCCATTCTTCAGCCAAGCTCCCAAGTTGACAATCCTGTCTAATTTCCTCTGCAGCCCTGCTTCCCCCTATCGCCATCTTCCAATTATATGCCATCTGCACATTTAACTCAAAGTCTAATTGCCTCTCAGGCTAGGTCATTCATATAGATGAGGAGGAGTGAATCTAAATGGCGAATTGTGAAGGCAGAGGATGCTAAGGTCGCCACAGATATGCAAGGGTTCAGCCACCGTAAGTAACATATAACATAATTATACCTTTGAGATGAGCTTGCAAATGACAATGGAATTTATTTTGGGCATCTAAACTGTGTGGAGCTAAACTGCTACAAGTCTACATGTGATTGCTCTGATGATTATTGATAAAAGCTGATCTACCTTGATGGTTTAATAATTGGCAGCTAAAAATGACACTTGTAGGAGTAGGTGACTTAAAACTTACACAGGAAACATCTTTGGAATGTCAGGATGCTGATAAAACTGGTGTTGGTGGGCTAGTAAAAAGATATTTAGTCAACATGTTTATTATCTGTCGCTTGAACAAACTTAGGGCAGCTACCTTTAGTCATTAAATGAATTATTCTCAGCCCTGCTGAACAGCAAAGCTAAATACCTATCTGTGGTGTTACTAATTTTGTTAAGGTGTTAGACTGTTAAGGTGTTGGTCTGTTAGAGCAAATATGGTTGCAAAACCCCGTATCCACAGTATGAGAAAGAAGTCAGTGCACATAAGCTTGCTTTTTAAGCAATGACAAGTCCAGATCAGTATTCAGCAGAAACTTCCCTTCACTTGCCAACAATGTGTCAGGCCCGTCGTGTTCAGTAACAGTCAAACCTTATTGAAACCTCTGCTGGATACCAGCACACATGTTATGCACAAGGGCCAGGATCTGAGAAACATTACTGTAGGAGGCATTGTTTTTTACAAGATATTTGTGTTGGTCACTGTGACTAACTCTGAAAGTCATTGCTAGTGCAGAGTTTTATTGAAAACAGGAAAAGAGTATAAAGTGGATTTGCTGTGTTGATCTATGGCCACAGAACAGTAACTCATTCATCATTTATGAACCTCAAATTGTCTGCATTAAACATTGAAATGGAGAACATGAAATAATAGTACATGCATTAAGAAACTAATGGTAAATTACACTGCAAGTGCAAAAATCCATGAATACTTCATAGCAGTTAACTTTAAAAGTATCCATTTAGCTATGATAAAAGATATATCAATATTTAATTGGGTGCTTTTCACAGATGTTAATAATAATCCAAATAATTATTAATTTTCAGCAGAGGGTAAATGGCCTATGCATTAAAGGGGGTTTGCACAATAAAACAAACAATATGATGAGATATACAGATGTTGAATATATCTGCACGTGGACGCTACTGTTCACAAGAACTAACACATAAATGAGTATGCATAACCGTTTGCATAAAAGCTGCCGTGATCAGAACTGCAGATACCTTCGTTCAGCAATACATAGTATATTTTCCTGGCACTTTGACATTTGCCTTCAGAGATAAAAACACCAACCACAACACCCTGATTCCTGTTTTGCATGTTATTAAAGTGATGAAGATCGCCACAGTTAACGTTGTCTGCAATATTAATAAGGAAGTGTAAGGTGGATAGCAGTTGATTATCGGTGCATATTGTAAATATGTCTCATGTCACTCCTTGTTGATCTTAAAGATGACTGAATAACTATGTTGTCAATATGGCTATTCTCACATGTGACACCGATTAATGGGGTGACTATAGTATTTTATTTATTAATACAAATAGTCAATTATATATTAGCGGGGCACCATCTTAGGAATTTCACCTGAAAATTTGATTTATATTTTCAAACAAAGAATTAATAAGGGAGGAGAGGACAAGGGACAGTCAACCTACTGAGTAATCAGGCCTGACTCTTCAGTATGGGCTGAAGCAGGACATGGCTGGGTCCCTTGCTCTTTGTTCCCCTTTTAATACAAGGTTGGGTTCTTCTGTTCATTGTTGTGCTTCCTGGTTAAACTCAGAAGCAGAGCTCTGGGTCTGGATGAGCACAAAAGTCTTCCATTCAAGATAAGGTTCCACAAAAGTCTCTCTAAATGAGTTTCTCACTGAAGCCAGAATGCTGAACAGAGGTTCGCAAAGTCTCACTTGGATTCTTTCCTTGCAAGTTTTCAAGACTTGAATTCTTGCTACTCCATGCACCAGATGCTACTTGTTCAGGTGACAAAGGAAACCCCTGCTGTGTAGTGGGGACTGGGTCCCTTGATAGACCCAAGGAAAGGAAAGGAGATGTTAAAAAAAAAAAAAAAAAAAAAAAAAAAAAAAAAAAAAAAATTCTCCCTTATCTCTCAAAATCTCTCCTGGAAAGGTCTCATAAAAATTGTAAAATAAGGTCAGCATGAATCAGATGTCAACCAATCAACAGGTTTTACTCTGTCTTATTCTATTCTATTTTGTTTTTATTTTGTATCTTCATTGCTGCATTGTTTGTGTTTTTGATACTGTAAGTGAGAAATTTACAAAATTTACAGCACAAAAATTTCCTTCGGGATCAATAAAGTTTTATCTTATCTTACATCTCAGAAAGCGAGAGTTATAAGGGAGGGTCCAGGCTTTGTGAAACCTTGTTAAGCACACAGAAAATGGAGGGAGAATTCCTTCCTCACTCTGATGTGGTGCAGAGAGGTAAATGGTAAAGCTCAGACAAATTGCAAATGTCATCTTTGCTACAACTTTGTAAAAAATAAATAAATAAACTGAATGTGATTATCATATTGCTATGCATTCAAAAGATAATACTTCGCTTTGCCATTGTAGTGGTATGGCTAGCATTGTACATTGATAATGATAAGAGATCAGTGCTGCTTCTATCATGTCAGTCTCCCTTCCCACTGCAGAATAAATAAAGAGTAAATAATGATTTGGAAGGCCTAATACCACATCTTTATATGCATTCACCATATTGAGATGGTCACAGAGCTAACGTTGTATAAAGTTTGTTCCTCCCTTCAAAACCAACTATGTATTTTATTTTACGTAGACCTCTTAACAAAGGACATGTCACAAGGCACTTTGCAGATCACATATCAGACCTTTTTCTGAAATGCATTTCTGTGGCATTCTCAAAAATATCAATCTTTCATAGCCTTTCTCACACAACAGAATGAGCTGCACTGGTTTTGATCATTTTTCAGCAGCATTCGTGCCTGTATCAGTGTGTCCTGCTGATTAACTGTAATGAGCTAACGACCTGGAAGCAATCAAATTTCAAATGATGTGATTTCATTTCTTCTCTCCTTCCTTCCTCACACCAGATTACACTAATAAAATAAAATGTGAATGTATCAAACATCTCTTTATGAGTGCACAACACAATATGCAATGCCAAAGAAGGTAAAGACTTCAGTTCATTGGAAAGTCAAAGCATCTTAAAATTCCTTGTAAATAGAAACTGACAAAAAAACTTGGCCTTTTTTTTTTTTTTTTTATTAATGCCTAGATGGATTTCACCCCTCAGCTAGCACGGAGTCTCATTATGTGAGCAGCAAGGACAAGGTAAGTTCACACAATGACACCAGACTGCTGAGGCTATTACCGCACAGACAGAGCCACGTTTCCTGTCCAGACTCCTCTCCATCACCAGGAAAAGACAAGGTCTATGGTCTAAAAATGATCCAATCAACTCCAGAGCGCAGGAGCAATGGAGATTCTGTTCATTAATATCTGCTGCAGTCAATCAGTGAATGAATCCTATGCGCCAAAATGTTTGATATTCTAACAACAAAATGGTCATGCAATGCACAATTACTGCAGTCAGTCATCGACTGTTATATGCACATTTTTTTTTCTGAGGGACATCGGCACATTGACACAAAGTGTGTGTGTGTGTGTGTGTGTGTGTGTGTGTGTGTGTGTGTGTGTGTGTGTGTGTGTGTGTGTGTGTGTGTGTGTGAGTGTGTGTGTGAGAGAGAGAGAGATAGAGAGGGTCTTGTTAATATCAACCAAAGTTTAAGATCAGCTAAGACCCTTGACAAAAAAAAAACGTCTGGAACTTTACTTTCTTCTTTCACTATTTTCAATCAATACAAAGCACAGAGACCATCATTTTTGGCCTTATAGCCACCCTGACTGTCTTACACATCAAGATGGTAAATGGTTCCTCCAAATTTTGTCAGATGCACAACAGAAGTACTGTGGCACTGTTGAGAAATACACAACAAAAGTTCCCACCAATAGGTGATAATTTCAAACTTATTAACTATCTTGTGGTCAGGCTGATGAAAATAAGGAATAAGAATAATAAAAATACAACCTGAAAATGCAGCAATTCACATGAACATACTAACAAAACAGTGTTTTGCCATGTAATCCCCACAGAGGAATATTGAATATACATGGGAATATTGAATTGAATAGAATGCAAGTATGTCTTCTTGTACTCTTATATTGAATAAGACAAACACTTAATTGACAATCTGTCTTTACAACATAGTCCAAGCCACACAGACTCTGCAGAAAGTACTCTACACAAGTGTTGTTACATTCAATGACGTATATTAAAATATCTTTTCCTTTTTTATTTTGCTTCTGGGCGGTGCTCCATTGCTGTCAATCTAATGTGAATTCCATTGCTGGATTTCAAGAGAAGAACACATACCTTAGGTTAATTGAGAGACCACAGAAGTAAGATAAAAATTCTGGTGTATTCCACAGAATGTAAGACTGCCTATTACTCTCCCTCAGTCTAATTAGCCTAAAGTACATGGAGAACTGCCTCTCATATGCCTGTGCATTTGCAAATGCCATTTTTGCTTGATTATCAATGCAATTGATACAAGAACACGACCCCAATTATAAACAGGCAATATCACTTGGTACATACCTTAACAAACAACACCACATGGCTTCAAGGTTTTCTCCAACCTAGCAATATACCCAGGAGATTCCGCTCACTGATAATAGCCAAAAACAACCTAGACCTCACAATTCCTTTGTCAGTTAGGGTTTATACATTTTAACTGTAAAGGATTCTGTTTGGTGCAGGATATCTGTTCAATGGGAGCAGCATGTGAGCCCAATTGTGAAAGCCACATACAGTGCAACAGGCCGCTCTCTCATTATAGCCCAAAATACAGTTAAACATCAATGTGTCCTCATTTTCTGCCACACTTCCACATAGTAGGTGAACCTCAGTGCGGCATATGATCTGTCTTTCTTGGCTCACTTCCTGATATGATACTGAATTTGGCCAAGGAGGACAAAGTGGAAGTAGGTGTGCTTATTGTGACATTGTGAAATCAGAATGGTGACTGAAAAAAAGAACAGAACACAGTGACTGTATTTACAACTACTGTTGTATATATGTAAGTACAACACAAATATTTGGAACTGCCCATGTAGTTACGATGTAATTGCATGTAAACACTGTGTAATTACATGGTAATTGCATAGGTCGTTCCACGGTTATTCAAGTGGAATAAGGGCACTGCATTGTAAAGTTGGACCAAAATTCCTATATGAATCCTGCTAAGCAAAATTACAGAAATATATGTCCACTTAATTTTCCATTTTAAACAAAACCCCAGAGAACAGGCAAAGGTTGACCCAAGAAGGTGGATGGCTGCAGTTGCATGGAACAGAAAAATGTATACTGCTTCATTCAAAGTGACTGAATTCAGAGCAAAGACAATCCTTAACTTGAACATGTTTGATTTCCATGTTTCTTCCAGAGCTTACACAATGAATGTAATAGTTATAATATTAGCTATGTATTACATTAATTAGCCTTCCCCTACCACAGCAACCCCTCCTGACTCATGCTCAGTCATAATCAGTCACCAACTTTTCAGATATGTTCCAGAAATGCCAGCAGGCCCCCTTCTGTCCAGCAAATTTAAATTATAAATGTACATACATTTAAGATACATTTTCATATTTAACTGCAATCAGGATTGAAAGCTATGCCTTTGTCTTGTACACAGCCTCTTTATGGAGAAATAAACACCTTCTGTCAGAGTCCACTGGAGTGCCCAGTTACTGTTATTCAGAGTAATGTATAGTAATGATGAGAGTTTAACAGCAGAGATGAAATGAGCCTTTAATGAGGGATGAGACTTTGGCCTGCACTTACAGACAGGTTGGCTAAGCTCTGCACTGAGGTCAGTGTGCTCGGAGCTGTAATAGTAATGAGCTGAAAATCACTGCTATAAGAGCACCAACAGCACGGATCAATATAGGTCACGATGAGAAACTTGCCCCTACAAAGTTCTTTGGAACAATCTTATTTTGCTGACAGTAGGGATAAATGCTGCAATATTGCATCTAGAATGGCTGCTCCATTGTGTTTGTCAGATAAATGCAGAAGGCTGAAAAAAAATCTATGCGGAAAGCTATGCTACTTCTTATGGTCACTGGTGAGCCATCATTGTCCAGGCACTGCTTTCAAAATGGCTCCAACATGAGCTCTGAAAATGGTCACAGCTGCAGTTGTATGGGTTTTGTTATGGTAATCGTTTTACTATCAGTGCAAGGAAAAAAAAAAAACATTTCACTGAACATCTTTTTGGAAAAAAAAACAAGGTATTTCCTCCAACTTGTTTGATACCTCAGATAATGAACTTCCTGATTCACACACTAATTTTCATGCAAATGATTCCAAGAAAAATACTGCCAGGAAGTCATTGTTTGTCTCTAAGGAGCAATACGCAAGACGTACTTGGGAAAAGTAGCAATGCAGCACAATAGAGTGGAAACAGTTGTGAGCCAGAGATGAAGTGCCTAATTAGAGACATTGTTAACAACGGGACAGAAATAATGGAACAAAACTTCGGGATGCCTGAGAGAACCATTACCTGAGAGAGCACAGATTAATGAGAGGCCTGATCACTTCAAAATGCCTCAGTTAATAATTAAGCCGTTAAAGTGATTAATCCTCATTCACCCCATAATGCCCCTCCGATTCTCAACGCGTGTGCGTGTGCATCATTCTCTAAGTGCACAATATAATGTCTTGCTTTCCCATGCACTGTGGGGACAGGAGCCATACACTTATCAGGCCGAAGCCGGTGCTTCACAAGGGAAAAACAGCCACAGCTGATAAGGCAAGTAAGTGCATCGCAGGACATCACAGAGAGCGAATTCTGAGGGCTGGCGATGTGGGAACGATTCTGGGGCCCATGGGTAAAGAACAGATCCAGCATCCCACCCGATGACATTAAAGAGAATCCTCACATACCTCAGACCAGTTTTGAGACACGCTGGCATCACTGTCAGACATTGCCACAGGTGAATTGCGGTTTGGGAGACATGTAATTCATTCCACCAAGTGTCAGTGTGACATTTTGTCAGTCTCTGTCTGTGTAGTTATTACCCGTTTCCTCCATTATGCAGTTTTTAATACAGAGTATTATGTTTAAAATTACAGGTCCTTTAAAAATGTTGCTCAGTGTTTGCTTGGTTGCCTCGTCCACAACAGCTATGTGTCTGTTTGCAACTCTCCCTCAGGAGACAGCTGGAGTGATACTGTGCTTCATTGTTCTGAATAAATAAAGTGCACTGCCAAGGACAGACTGTTCAAGTCTTCTGTTGCTTTGCTGGTAAAAAGCAATAGATGTACACCAGAAAATGGAAACAAAAGAAAGGAAGACCAGTTCAAAAACAAGTCCCAT
The DNA here is from genome assembly GCF_013368585.1 of Megalops cyprinoides. Classification (NCBI taxonomy): domain Eukaryota; kingdom Metazoa; phylum Chordata; class Actinopteri; order Elopiformes; family Megalopidae; genus Megalops; species Megalops cyprinoides. The sequence goes on along the minus strand of NC_050601.1, from coordinate 14,026,416 downwards.
TCAGGATCACGGAACAGAACAAAATTTTCTGTAATTACAGTATTTAACTGAAATACAATGGAGCCATACATCCTGCTCCCACTTCATGCTCCTGACTGCTCTTGGCTAAATATGATGTCATTCTGCCAGCAGAAAGACCTCTTCAGTCACCCACAACCTGAGAAATCAGTGTGATGTGAGGCTCCTCTTATGTTAGCAGCAGACCTGCTCTGCCATCTCACAGAACCTTTTTTTTTAACATTTCCTTGACCCAGCACATCTTTCCAGACATGCTTTGGTTTTCTTTGAAGTGCCCTGGCCTGTGTTCAGGTTACAATTCACTGATGACGTGAAAGATGTCATAACGTCAATGAAATAGCCATAGGTGTGATGCCATGTAATGACTGGTATCACTAAGCCGATGCGTTGTGATTACAAAATATGAAAATACTTACATTTTCATGTCTATGGCTTCATTACATCACATTACATTACGTGCTTTTAGCAGATGTTCTTATCCAGAGTGACATCCAGCACAACAGAACAACAAGTGTATCCATCCAAGTTAAATGGGCAACAGTGTCAGACCAGGCTAGCAACACTCCCAGACCAGTGAGTGTAAGCATAACACCATTCCAGCCCTACCACAAGTTAACTTGTGCAATCTGAGGTGGCAAAAGCAGCCAAGTATACTCCAATACACCAGTCACTAGAACACAGAATACAAAATACATCACAATACTATACATAAAATAAATATCAAATACTACAGATAGTAGGTGTTAGGTGGTGGGGATTGAGGTGGAACTGAGATGCAGTCTGAAGAAGTGGTTCTTCAGTTTGCATCGGCTGCAGCTGTGTTGGCTTCCTGTGCTATTGTAAACTGCAATATATTGGGAGTTTTGGAATCAGTCGTTGAACTGGAATTATATTCTCCAGCAACTTTAGAGCAGAAACAGCGCAGCTAACTAAAAGTGGACTGATAGATGAGCAGATGAATTGTGTCATGTACTGTACATAATGATGTTAAGTGGTGTATATGTATGTAGCAATGTCATTATGCATATTAATATGCAATTTCATAGCTGCTTAAGCTCTCAATGTTAAACAAAACAATTTTATTAATCAAAAACAGATAAATATTTGATGCATTTTCAGACTTTGGAAGAACCTCTCAAATGTATTTAAATAAAGAAAAAATAATGGCATAAGGATAAGAATATAATGAATTGGTTTAGATGAAGCAAGGCTGACTACCATATGGAGATGTCAAAAACAAGCTCATCTTGATTAAATCTTAAGCAACATATGGAAGATTGTACTAAACAAGCACTGGGCCCCCTTGTTGTTGCATTTAATTGGACATTTTCACAGATTACTTCAGCAGCAGGAGGGTGCTGCTTGCTCTACTGTGAAAGGACTTTGTTGCCTGGACATGCCCCTGCAGAGCTTTGCTTATTTTGTTCCTTTGTGTGTTTTAGGGTTGTGGCAGAGAAAGGGCGCCATGGTAACTCCACTCACTGGCACTATTAACAAAGGGTGTTTCTGAGTCAATTTGATAATTAAACGTGCATGATGCAACACACACATGGATTGAGATGCTTCCCGTGTTACTTTTGATACAGCCCTTGCCCCAGACAAAGCATGCAACCTTTCCACAATAATTCAACATACAGCGTCTTACTCATGATGACCCAGACCCATCTCTTGTTTAAAGCAGACCTTGCCTGCATTACAAAAGATTATGACAGCAATACTGTGTGTATTGGAGTTTGGAAAAGACGTAGTTTAAGAGAAAGTCTACGCTCTTCTAATGTTGGTAACACAATATTATTGCGAGCAAAAGAGCATACACGAAATTCCCCCAAATCAATTTACACCTGGAAATCTAGCGAGGGGGATTGGGGCCGACAATCTGACAAGCAAATAGGCTCTATTTTCCATCATAATCCACATTCAATTTTCATCCTTTTTATTTATTTATCTACCTGCCATTTTTAGAAAAAAAAGTCATCGGGTTGTTCTCAGTTGATTTCAGCGTTCGACCTTGCAAAGAGAATCAAATTCAAGATGAATTTACAATAAAGGTAATGAGGCTAAATCATGCCCTATATGACCCAAAACGTCAGACTTAATGTTTCACACCAATCACACTATGAAGCCAGTCTGTGAAAGGTACTAAAGACATCAGAGAGTCCGTACTTGTCCAGAAGTGCTCACTTAGTTTTCTCTTGTCTAGTCCGTGAAAACAGAGATTTAACTGAGTTGTAATTTTGTGCTGCTACTGTAGAAAAAGTTGACGTAAAGGAAATCAATCATGCAGCCTTGTCAGAATGTGTTACCTTTCCAATGATTATGAGAAGATTATGAAAAACATCTAATATTACTGATGCACAGCACAGACATCCACACAAACATACATCAATCTGTTATGGCAAAATGAAAAATTGAAAGGTATACCTTGTGGCCAACTGTTTGGCTTTGTGTTTACTTTATGGACGAAACATTTTGGTGACTACATAGTTTCAAACAGAACATATAGACAACTTATAATAATCAGCAATCAAACATCTGTGTCATCAACTAATCAATTCCCCATCCCTCAACGATCAATCAGGCAAACACCATTGTCCAGGAAAGGTATACGTAAGTACCCTGTGTGAGCTTGAGCAGGGCAGATTGTTACTACACTGAGATTTCTCAACCCAATTCAAAATGAAGCTGGGAGACCACACAGAACTCATGATTCTTTTATACTGAATGGTGATACAGTTCCAGTCATGTTGTAAACCCTTCACTCTTTTATCAATGCCATGGAAGACAGGCTAGCCATGAGGCATGTTAGATGCCACAGGTGGCATGGTAGAGCGAAGATCTATTAGCACAGATCATCATGGTCTACCTGCGCATGACAAAGCCCAAACGCAGGAACAAGCTCCATCTCCGACAACAGGTGGTTGCCAACATTGCCGCATGCTTGTGGAAGATCTCCAAAGCCATTTGTTGTGTCGCTTTCATTAGCTGTTGTTGTGAGGGTAACAGCCACGCTTTCCTTCCTTGCCACAGATTCATTTAAATACACCTTGGGGTCGCTTATGGTCATGCCTTGAACAATGCTAATTGGTTTCAAGCATAAGTCACGTGATTTGACCTACTGGCAGGTTTTGCCAAAACTGGTGAACATGTAAAGGATGGCTCTTGTGAACGGGGGTTCATCTCATTATGACCACTGTACACTAGTACAAAGCAGAATATAGAGATAGAACAAAGCTTTATTAAAGCTTGTTGTAAATAATTTACACATTATATGGTTTTTCCAGGACTGCAAATGTAACAATTATGTATTATCATTACTTTTGTAGCATCAGTCTGTTTAAGTTTCCCTTCAATTAATCCTTTTTACCCCATGTCACATGTTGGAGAGCTTTGTGGAGCTTTGAAGACCTGCAGCAGCCCAGAGAGCTCAGTTTGAACTGAATACAAATAGCAACGCCACCCTCTAACACTGCACAACACAGATCTCACAATTCAATGTTTACAGTATTACAAGAAACACATATTTTTCCCCATGTGACTAACAGATACAAAAATATTTGATATCAAGCAACAATGCTTTCATATGAACTGAGATGCAAGCTTCTCACTTCTGTGTTAAATGTGCATTTTACACAAAAGACATCAGTTACAAAGATTGTATTGGGAGTTTTTCAGCAGACGCATTGTTCCAAACATCATCCATGACTGGCACCATCAATACAACTGTTTTCAACAGACATCCAGAGCTAGTTGTGTGAAATTACAAGTACAATTTAATACTTTATTCATCATGGTTTCATATGTTATCATTGCAGAAGGTTTGGAAAGATGCATGTGTTTTTTTTTTTTTTTTTTTTTTCTTTCTTTCGTTATTGTGTCACGTTTTCCAAATGCATCTGCAGTGCTGACCTATGCTGGCAGGCCATAAACTAGAGAGAAAAGGAACAAAACAAACTACATAAAACAGAGTGTCTGGTCTATATGCATTTCTCTGTCCTTTGTTGTTGTTTTTCTCTCCAAACAGTGATGACTTTAATCTTCCCTGATCCCGCACAACTGCCTCGGCCCTCTTCTTTTCATTTTGCAAAGTGTTACTCATAGCAACCACCACCCAAAAAAAAAAAAAAACTCATCACACTGAACACAGAAATGGTGGTAAACTGAAGGCAGGGGACATGAGGGCTGTGATGGATTCAGAGTCAGAGAGAGCTCTGCTGACAGAACTCAAATGACTGAGGCCATTTGGACATGCCGCATCGAACAGGTGACATTCAAAGAACAGATGCGCCTTTGTGTGGATTATACACTGTGCAGTGAGCTTTTCTTTTTGCTAAAGAGAGACACCATGCCCTTCAAATAAATAAACAATTTTCTAAACCAAAATGTTTTTTCCATTGTTGGAATTTCACAGATTTCACAGACCCACCTCCCACTCCCCCACCCTTCTCTCTCTCTCACACACACACACACACACACACACACACACACACACACAAAAAAAAAACATAAAGCACTAAGATCTACACACTTTGAACGGCACAGTACCTCACGGTTGTCCATAGTTTTCTTCCAGCATTACAAATACTTGGCTGAAAACACTTCAAATATCATCTTCTATCATATGGGTTATTTCCACTTTACATTAATTGGAATTCAAGATGAACTTTTAAATTGACTGAACATCCTTCAACCAATATTTTATGAAGGTTTTAATTCTGTAAAATATTAGGAAGCATAGCAGTTTCAGTGTGTCAATGTTTCGTTGGTATGTTGTGCTGCTACTGTTCTTCAGATTCTTGCCTGTTTATCTGAGCTGTAGGTGCTGGTGCCCTGAGCAGACATGGCATGAATATTCAGCTGAAATAATACAGTTAAAAGCTTATCTAGTTTAATATTACACATGCATAAGATAAATGTTAATATGTTCTTGTGTAAAATGTCAAGACTCCTAATGGTAAACATTTCAAAATGTTCTGTTGTCAATATCTTTTCAACATATTCTGTAAATGTATCCCATAAAAACTGGAACAATCTTGTGTTAGATAAAAATGGCAGTCAAATAAGGTTCTTTTTATAACGTCAAAACAAAACTGCACATCCTTCCCTTGTGTGACCTTAAAAGACCCACAGTAGAATGTCAGAGAAGCATGAGCTCTTCTGTTGCTATTCCACTGCAATTACTCTATTAATGATTCCACTGCAATGTGCACTCATTATGTGAAATCAAGAATAATGCTATTTGTTCAGCATTCATCAATGGGAATGGGTTCATATTTAAATGGATATCAGGGGGCGCATTAAGATTTGAGAGTGCATAATTCCATAATAAGACAACTGAGACAAAATAAGACAACTCATCTGTGTTCAGTTTGGGGGAAAACAATGAAACACAGGAGCATACTGTATGTTCATGTGTGAGGTTTGTGTTATATAAGAGCACAAACCTCACCTCCCTCCCAACTCAACTCTATAGTTCTATATATCACATACATGCATTTGTGGCCAAGCTGGTAATGTATGAACTACGGGAGCCTCCAACTGGGATTCATTGGGAGGGCATGTCTAGAGAGAGAAACTGATGTGTGAAATGAAGCACTTAGTCTGTGTGAATTATTGGTTTCCTCCCGCTGTTTGACATACTGAACACGCTCTATTTGTTTTGCACATTTGTGTATTGTCTTGCCTCTCCCTGCACTCCAGAAGGATGTGCAATGAGTAAGACTGACTTAAGGGCATGTCAGGACAAATGCACTACCGGATATCATATAAAATCCTAATTAAAATGAAATGTAATGCCATGACCTTTATGATAAGGGCACAAATGAAAAATGATTAATTAATATAGTGACTCATTTTAAATGCTCTTCAAGAGCTGAAAAAAAGAGTTTGACTGCATTTTCCAGAAGAGTAATATTCCACTCCCTCGTCTAACTGTGGATCTACATTAGTGGTCTTTATGGATGAAAACATTTGTTTTTTATTTAAAATGTTCACAGACCTGGGCTCCTGCGTAACACAGTGGTCAAGGCTTTCGCTATGAATGCAAGCTGAGCTCTATGGACCGGGTTGGACCCTGACCATGTCATCAACTAATGATGACCAGGATCGCACAGCGGCACAGGGTGTGTAGTTTGGCCAGGGTCTGTCGATCTCACCACACACCAGCAACTCTGGGTGGTCAATCAGATATTTGTACATAACTTACAACAGGAGATGGAGGTGAGTGATCTTCTGAAAGGAGAGTACATTCACAGCAAGACAATAGCTGTCTAACAGGTGGTGACAAAGGAAATGAACTTTTCCCACAAGCCCACAAAATTACATACCCTTCAACATGAGTGATACTGTCACTTACACTTGGCTTACCTAAAAAGTATGAACAATATTTTCCTCTTAAATAGGTATACTGGCATATAAAAGTTGCTTTCACAGAAAAATAAATCAAAATCAAAATGTAGTAAGCTGTCTAAACTAGCAGGACTATTTCACTACAAAAATAAAATGAAATTAAAAACTAATAAAAGTAAACAGAACTGCATTTCAGCACTGATATAAATCTAAAATGTCTTTTCCATGTATTGACTACATGCATGGGAAGAAAGAAGAACTAGAAAAGTCTCTTGATGAACACAAGTTGACCAATACTTGTGTTGTTGATTACATAGAATGAGTCCACTTGAGAAAGTGTACTACTATATTTCAAGCCTCTCAACTACATCAGACCTAATGCCTGTACTTTCTTCTATGGCCTATTTGTCCTACTTAAATGTAAGTGGAAAAATATATAACTATGAGGCTGGGTGATAAAAATATGTTTGCTCCTCACAGTTTTCCTCAAGAAGTTGTCCATCCTTATCAGCCAAAGAGTCATTACAGTGTTCTTTTTACTTTTATCTCTCTCATGGACAGTAACTACCACTTGCACACTAAAGCTGTTTAATATTCAAACTAGCTCTGGGAAAGTTATTCAGATAAGGAGACTCAGCTAAGATACAACACGTCCAGTAGAAAATCACAGAGGAAAAAAAAAAAAGGCAGAGCTTCGCAGCGCCTGCTCCTGAGTTCTCTTGGAAACCGTACTGGAAATTGGCAGAACCTCTCTCCTCGCATGCTTCCTGATGATTGTCTTAATCTGAGTAGCAGATCGGATGGAACAGCCTGCCAAGCCCCATGCTGAGGGCAAGGGAAAAAAAAATAACAACTAGCAGGACTTTGTAAGAAGAAGCACAAAACAGAGCACTGAGCAAAACGCAATAGACTCTCCGCACCAGCTCATTAGAGAAGCAATACATTTTGGAAAAAGTGTAAATGAATTGCATTAACACTCAAGGGTCTGGATGCTGAGTTAGCCCTGTTTAGTCATGCAGCAACTCCCGAACATGGAACCAGTTCTAAATATGAGTTCCTAACCTGGATTAAACCTCAGGGTCTTCATTAAAAAATATATTCTTCATTAAAAATGCCTTAAAATGCATTAAAATCTATTCCGGCTGCTCTAATCTTCACATGCCTTCTCTCGTCCTTATATATATATATATATATATATATATATATATATGTCTGCTATGCTCACATCTCTTCCAGTTTGTGGTCCCTCCCTTTATCTACTCTGCCAGTGACCTCATTTGAATGTAATGCTATTCATATTATCTTCCCCATGTACTTGTTATCTCTGGTCCTACAAGTCTGCTAGCTAGGTAACTCTCTTGAAGAGCTATTCCCACCAGGATGACATGCTATGTCTTTTCAACTTGAAAAGTAAGCAGTTAACTGGACCCAATATATATTTGTTTTATTTTGTCTATCCTTTGACTGTTTACCACATCCTCTTGGTGCATCATCTCTGTCCTCCCCTTTGTGGACCCCTTTTATAAGTTTATCTACTTATTGAGTTGCTTCTACTCTGATATTTATCCTCTTATCAGCTTATAATAGTCTGTCAATTCTCTGCCTGCTCTCTGGAAACCCTGGGAAAACCCTGTAGCTAGAAAGAGCCTGGGCTCAGCAGAGAAGAGATGGAAGAACACCAAACTCCTGATCAGCAGTTACTCCATAATTCTCCTCAACTTCTCCCTCATCAGCTGTAAATAAGGGCTGTGCCTCCAATTCAATAGTGTATTTATGTCATTTAGTGGTAAAAGGAAGACACTGAAATTACCTAGCCTAATCAGTTCACCAAATCTGTAAGTTAGCCAACACATGAGTGAGGGACATATCTGTTTGTAGACCTGCTTGGCTACAGCCACACCAACCATCATCTACTCCACCACAAAACACCACCTGGATTGATCCCTGAACAGCTAAGAATCTCAGAGAACAGTCAGTCTTTAATTACAGACCCTTTCTCCAGTCTCTATCTACTGACCATCTCCATCCTTATGTTCTATTGTCCTGTTAGTCACTCTGGATAAGAGCATCTACTAAATGCATGTAATGTAATGACCACTACTCTGTCATCCACGCATGCAAACCCATCACATGTCAGTGACATCCGACTCCAGTAAATCCAGGCTATGACCCATTTTGACTTTTATCGCTTGTGTACTAAATTTGTCATCTCTGATTGTTTCTCTTCATCCTTCAGCACTGAACAGGACTATGTCATTCCTCATATTCATACTAATATTAAAAAGAGTACTTAAGGAATTTGTCCAGGTAAAGTTTAGGGCAAGTGTAAGAATGAGTCACAAAGTAACTCAATTTTCCATCTAGATCTCAAGAAAAAAAAATGTGAGCATTGGTGAGACCTACTAACCACTTCAGAGTATCCTCAAAGAGTTGAAAGTTTGTAGAGATATTCTGCCGCAGGTCATGAACAACCACATCAAGCTCACAGTGTTCTTCCACAAGACAATGTATGTGTGGTCACCAGTGGAACTTAATAAGAAGACACCAATTAGATTGGGCATGAATTTGTTACAAACTGAATTAGAGTCAATCACATCACCAATGCAGATAAATGGCAATTAAAATGCAAATTAAAAGTGGACCAATGGCTTCGAATGGCATTATTTCTTTTTGCTACTGATTTAAACCTAAAAGGCTGAAATTGATATTGTGGCCAATTCTAACACTTACTGCAACATTTATTCTTATTCTTAACATGTGACTGACTCCATCTAATTGCCCTCTGTGTGGTCCATCTCATGTCAACCTCCATCCACACTTCTTGTCCCTAGATTGTAATAAAAACTGACAGTGAACAAACCATCAGAAAGAATTTCATTTTAAATGATGAATGTAATACAATATGCCACAGTGAATCATGTGGTGCAAAGCAAGGTCCATTAACCATCCACGCAGGGCCACAGTACTCATTTTACACTTTGGCCTCTGTGATGGAGCTAAGATTTTTTATTAAAAATACAGCAACTTAAAAAAATATATTAAATTCAATGTAATAACTTGGAGATGAATTTCAAGCAGTGAAATTTCTTTGTTGGGTTTCATCTCTTCTTCTTGCTTTTTTCTGTTTATACTTGTCATGGTAAACTTCACTGTGCATTCAGTTGTTTTTCATCCCTTAATCTTTAGGTGAACACCATGTGGCATTGTTCCTCATGTCCAAAACTGTCTTTACTGACATTAGCAGCCACCGCAACCTATTTCTCATTCCACCATCACCCAGCCGTCTTCAGGCACGGACGGAGCGGCACTCCAAATAGGAATTGACACACTTGATTGGATTGGCTCCAGACTGCAGCGGGAGATCTGCGCTCAATAAACCCAACGCTCCACAGAGATCCAACATTATGCTGTTTTTTAAGCAGGGAAATCACAGGAGGGAGGCGTCAGTGCTGGCAAGCTATAAGCTAATAAGTTAGTTTTAGAAACTCTAACTAATCCTGACCACACTGTTTTTTGACAGATGTGTCATATGGCAAAGCCTCTGTATTTCATTTAAACCTCCCAAAGGATGGCAGAAAGCATTGTGTTCTGTTCGGTAATTGGTTTTAGTCAACCAGGCTGGTGTCAGATTTTGTATCTGTGGAGAAACCATTCCAATTATTTTGGAAAGAGTGTATTAGGGAAATATAATACAGAAATGTGGCATGTAAAGCCGATAAGGGTCAAAGCAGTGAGCACTCACCACATCATTCACAAGCCTAAATTCAAATATTTGTGGTGCCATTTATGAAGCATGTTTTTTCTGGGCGTGTTAAATTAAGGTGTGCTGTTGAAAGGTAAATAGCAGGGTAAGGTTTTGTGCATGAAGGGTTTTTAGCTATTCAGTATACTGTTGAAAAAGGCTGCACACATGATGGTTTAATGATATGTCTGTTTATAATTCAATCGGTATGAACAGTAGTTGTTAAAAATGAGAAATAAGCAGTAGATTAACCTCTTACCATTTCCCTCGCTGACAAAAATTAGTTTGACAGTTAATTAACAAAAAAGGTTGTAGAAGTAACAAATTGAATTTAATTAAATGAAGTTCAATATTCAGAGTGACATGTTTTTTTTTCCCCCAAACATAGAAATGCTCATTCTGAGTACATTAACAATGCTGCGGTTCTGAATATACTCATTCACTGATGAAGTGTCACACTGTTCCTACATGGCCAGATGCCTTCAAGTGGGACTTCAAATGAAAAAGTCCCTCATTTTGACCATTCCAATCCTAGAGACCTGAACTGACCAAGCACAAAAAATGCCCTTTTCTGTCCAGAATTCCTTCCAGTCTGTCAAACATCTAACCTGTCATCTTGCCAATTTGCCAACATTTACATTTACATTTATTCATTTGGCAGACGCTTTTATCCAAAGCGACTTACATAGGTTACAGTTCTTTACAATGTTATCCATTTATACAGCTGGATATTTACTGAGGCAACTGTGGGTTAAGTACCTTGCCCAAGGGTACAGCAGCAGTGTCCCAGTGGCCAACGAGCCCTTCATGCAGAAAGTAAAAACTTACACATGTGATGTAGTCTTAATTAAAGACTGGGGAGAGTAAACACAGCCCAAGCAGTGGGGAGAGCAGGAGCCTGTAAGTAATGCAGAGTGCTGGCCTGGGCTAATGGAGAACACTCTCAGTCGCTGATGAACCACAGTTTGCCTGGCAGGTAGAGGCTTCCATTACCCGTCTTGCCTACACTGTGAAAACAGTGACCCATGCAATGGTGCTGCACTGAGGCAAAGCGCCGACTATGGGCCATCGATGACGGACAGCACCATTTACTCAACGTCCACGGAAACCAAGTCTGTGGGGGACATGGCAATAATGGACATTCTCTGGAGGGCAGTGAATGCTGACAAATATCTGCAATGGTAACGCTGCCTCCTCAACTGGATGATTAACCAAAGCTAAACTTTCCATTGTACACAGAGGAACCTCAGCAAAAAAAAAAGATGCCCTTCAGAAACATTTACAACCCACACTTATCTCTCCCCATATCGACTCAATGAGCCCTTGAGGGATTGAGGAAAAGTGTCAACAAATAGATCTCAAAGAAAGCACTCAGAAAGAAAGCAATCTGGTGCAGAACAATACGTTGACAGGAACAGCACAATTTAGCTTTTGGAGGAGAAGCCAGTAAGGATACAGCATAATAGCCTCACTGCACTAATATTTTACTACTTATTTTTGACAGAATGGCAACACTTAAATGTTGAGGCTTCACAAGAACTTCCACCATGATAGGGCGAGTTGTGTATGCAGCTGTTTTAAAACACAGACCTCTTGCATTCACCCTAAACTCGAAACAAATCCTGTGAAACAAATCCTGTCTTTCTTTGCTGTGCGCACCTAGCCAAAGAACAGTAACGCTGTTGAGTTAATCTCTCGCCCCATTTCTTGGAAACAAATCAAATATTGACTGGACCAGTTATGAGTTACATATTGGACAGAGGCAAAGAAAATGCTTTGTCCATTGCAAAAGATAACCATATCAGTCAAAGCATCACATCACTGATTCAGATATACATCAGTGACAAATCAAACATTTACTGTCATGCGCCGGCACATTTAAACTATCAAGTCAATATGCCAGGTAGTAACCAATAATCAAGACTGAGTCCAGGAGGACTGCTGATGGGAAACATGCAAAAGCATATATCCTCTTAATCAAATTTGAATCACAGTATGAGGTAGGCCTTTGTTGATAAAGAGATCCCTACATGTTTGAAAAGAAAAGGAAAGAAATTAATAGGAAATTGAAGTTATAAGATACCTATATACTTCTTCGCAATAAGGTGGTGGACAACATGCAGTGCATGGGGAAAAAAAAACAGCAAGGAGGCTGTGTGACCTTGCCCTTTGACCATGTGACCAGAAAGTTCTTCGATATCGATTCATAGCTGGCTGGCTAAATGCTGATGGACAAAGGGAATGAAGAATGAAAGGACAGCAGGATATAATTATTTTAGCGGGCTATGAATATGGTTTTTGATTTGGTTTGCTGCCAGCAAGCAATTAGAGACAACATTCATTCATCGACAAACTAACAACCTACCTCTACACCATTATTAGTTTATTAAACTTGTTTACTGGAGTAATGGAGTGACCTCAACAAAATGTTATGAAAAAAACATTTTAACATCCCTACATTAGATATAGCACCAACCATTATATCCTCTTCCTTATTCATAACAAACCAATTCTAAAACATTCAAATGTCTATCTGTTGGACCCTTAATGTTTCAAGTAGTATGGGATTGTCATTAAGCAAGATTTGCATTGTGTTTCATGAATTCTCAAACGCTGACTGTCATATTCATTTTATAACTCATTTTAATGGAACTGCTGTTCACCCAAATGATGTCTTTAGCAATAAGAGAGAGAAAAGTTTCTGAGAGAGATATTTCAGGTGCGAAGTGTGGCGTGTTGAGAAACAACTCTAATTACTGCTGGGCCCCTCTTTCATCACCACTTGACAGCTAGGCACATTAGTAAGCAATAGCATTGACAAGTACTATTTTCAGTCCAGGAAGCAACATGTCAGCACTGATGACACCCCCAAAATAAGCAGGTTGCCTTGAGCTCGAATAACATAAATACATAAAAGAAATTGATTCCTTGCGTAGAGGACTAATGCAAATTACTAAGCCACTGACGAACATTTGTACAAAATTACGTCTTGGTATGCCAGTTCTTGTGTGCACCTTCAGTTCCCTTTTTCAGAGAATGGAGCAATACAATTCAGAGGCAAAAGAGTTGTCAGCTGCAGACTCAGATACAAAGAGAGGGGACTGATGTGAAATGTGCCGGTCAAATCGCCGAGGCCAAAAACAGCCCACAGCAACGCTAGTGATGTTGCACCCAACTGTAATTTACACACATTTGAAAATGATGAGGGTGAGGGAAGTTAGGACATGATACCAAGAATACCTAAAATGTATTCATGGAACCATCTCTGTAAAGTGCAGGTGATGTAGCACGGGCACCACAGTACAATGAAACACACCTTACTGTCAGTTTTTCCCAGGCAACATCTTCACAGGTTAAATTCTTTGCCCTGGAACTCTTTTCTTAGTTGTGCTATACCATCTAGTGGTATATGCTGGTAAAGCAATAACAAAATCAAACATGATTTTGCACGAAGTATCCTATTGATACAGCAATCAGTAAGAAGAAAATCCTGCGGAACACAATAGAGCATTCTTTTTTCCAAGCCGTTTAAATGCTGTTGGAAGTCAGATGAATAATATTACTGGAGAAGATTCACAATAAGTGTTGTGTTACATGTCCTTTGTGTTCCTCATAATGCGCCTACCACAAAATGTGTATAAATTTACACACAAGAAATACGTTGCAATTGCTCTGATAAATTATGGTAAAATAATGCCATTGTTTATATCTATTTTACCTCATAGCAATCAGCCCTCCACAAGACTATAGATTCTGTGACAATATCCATGATGAAAGATATACATATAAAAGCTATTTAAAAATACTGAATCCAATATTATGCAATTGGATTAAGGAATAATTAGGATGTGTGGAAATGTTTTATTTAATACTTGAGTCATTTAAATAACCCTTTCAGACATTTAATATTGTATCTAAATAGAAATATATTTCTTTTCACTAATATTGATGTTAACTACTACTGATGTTAAGCTGGTCACATATGTATTTTTTGGATGTGTTGCTTCTGTTATGAATAAACATACTTTTAAATTTTAAGTTAAGGTCCAAAAGGCCATATTTGCAGAATGACTCTCCTACTATCCTGGGGTAATTATATAGCAGGCAACAGATGGCAAAATGATATTCTGATTAATTATTCAATCGCACAACTCCAGCTTCGTCCTCACTCAGTATCCGAGTTTCAGGGGATTTGTGAGAGAGGAGACCAAATGACATTGCGGCTCATGCATTACTGAGTCAAGGACACTCAAAGTCAGGTCAGCGTTTAACATTACAGGGAGCTCAACCATGCGTAGGGAGAAATTCATTAAGGAGTGGATCTAACCAACCATTAACATTCAAACAAACGGTTATGGCACTGTTTTATAATGATGCTGATCGTGTCAAAATCTGCTTGCGCAGATTGGACAGCATGCTATTGTGTCTTTGAGCAGGGCGATCAAGCCAAGCTGCTCCCCAGCATTCAGCTGTGGAAATGGGTAAGACGTCCTGTACGTAATTTGAAAAAGCATACCCTGGATAAGAGCAAGATAAAGAGCAAAATCTGCTTTGGCAAAATAAAAAAGGGACAATCTGATGCGCAGCCATACCACATCAATCATTCCTGGATAACATTACGCAGTGTTCTGCATCACACTGAAGTATGAAGGCAAGGCATACCTGTAGGATAAAAAAGGTTTACAAAAACAGGTCTGGCACACTTTCAGCGCGACAGCTCACGGCCATCAGTCAGAACAGAGGGAGAATGTCTGCCCGGTGAATGAGTCAGAGGTACTAGAGCAATTCTTGGCTGTGCATGCTTTTGAAAGAAACATGATAAAGCTTTCTACTGTCGGTCTAAGATCACACTGGGTGCTGAATCATGGAGCTTTTAAGAATAAGACACTTGAGTGTGCCTGAATCCCAGCAGGCCGAGCGATTTCTTCCTTTTCCAGTTGTCGTCACATAAAGGCCTGAAGTTAAATTCTCTCGGGTGTTAAATTGGAGCGCACGCAGCGAGTGGCTGTTGTCACCAAAGTGGCCAGCAGGGGGAGTGCTGTACAGACAAAATGACTGTGTGAACCACAAGCTGCAAGACAAAAACTTGAGCCCTTCTCCTCCTTTAACACCAGACAGCCACAGATGTGCTCACCCATGCCCCACACCATTCTCTATCTATCAAATCCCCGCTGCCTCTTGCTTTTGTAACTGTCTGTTCGCTCTGAGGCAGGAGTCAGGGAGAGTACTCTCTCAAGGCAGACAAATGGAAGAAAAAGGGACTGTAAGACCGTGTAACAGCATTGCGGTGAGATTTTACAGTGAAATCCACTTTGTGAGATTGCGTGCCACTGAACAGACGGCTCTGTCTAGGCCAAGGCTGCGGCAACTTCCTGCTACCGATGCATGCTATGCTGTGTTGGGGGGGAGAGAAAACATTCTGTCCACTCGGGACAGCCAAGCAGCTGCTGTGCAACTTCGATGTTGCCAAGCTGGGCAATTTCGCCCTGGCAGCAACAACTCGTTAAGTCAATACCAATTTCGGGAGCGGTCCCACTCCAAAGTTTACTCTCCAAACATCATCTGTGATCCTGAGCACAGTAACGCCCGAGTCTGATGAAGAATACAGTAATAGCATTCCACAGTGAGAGTCATTTAATGCGGTTCATTTTCAGTTTACCTCAGGAAGCCATTCCACTCAAAATCACAGCACAAACTGCTTTTCAACCTACATGAAAACAGACAGCAAAATGGAACAAAAATATGTGTGTATTTTTTTTCACAGTATCAAAGCGCAACTTGAACTCTGGACATCAAACTCAAAATTGCCTTACAACCTCTATATTGCCATGTAACCTCTATATTGCCACATTTTCAGATACGCAGTAAGAGGCCATCTGGTAGACAATTGTCTCAACCACAGCACCCCCTCAACACACACAGACACAGAGAGACAGACACACACACACACACACACACACACACACACACACACACACACACACACACACTATTTCCAAGGGAAACTCACAACTGTATCCTTGTTTATGCCTGGATTCCCCTCCAGTCAATTTCCTACAAACTATCAATGCCTTCATGCTATACAACAATCAAGACTTGTAATGAAGTGGCTTCTGACATTGATCATTGCTCCCAGTGGTGTGATTTGCCATGGAGTCACCAGCACAAGCGGAATGTTCATTCAAGCCAATTCCAGTCAAGTCAACTGTGAACAAAGTGACATAATACACAGCACTTACCTGAAGCAGATGGGTCCGCAGACAGCAGTAGACCGGGAGGAGGCATGAAAAAGAAAGAGAAAAGAAAGTTAATGCTCATACATGTGGCAATAACTGCTGTTTTACGACTAATTGCATGGTTAGTTTTTCTGAAGTGAATAGGGTAGAGCTGTGTAAATATAGCAACAAACTAAACACAATGGGTCTCCATTGAATCCTTTTTGTCTTCCAATTGCCCTCCATTTTCTCAGGGCATGTTTTATTGAGCACACTGTAATTCCCAGAAGCAGATCCACTCATCAGCAAGGAAAGCACAATATCTGCTAATGATTGTATGCTGAATGGCTTGCACCGCAGTGTAACATGGGTGTGAGAGCTCCACCGATTGAAAGGTTTTAAAAGCTCAGCCACACAAGAGATCCGAATGGGCAGGCCTGGGTGAATGAATAGAGGCGCTTCCGGACTATCAGTCTTCCAGACACAAAGAAAGATGCACATTTAAAAAGCTGTCTTATACCTTTCTATGTGCTTAATTTGTGTCCCTTGGAAGCACGAACCTTACTGCTTAGAGAATATTAAGGGAATAGGAAATGTGACTGACACTTAAGAGATTTAAATCTTACAGGACACTCTGCTCTTGTACGTCTGATTTAGGTACTCACCAAAAACAGTACACAGAAAAAATGTAAACTTTGATAGCTGCCCTGAATGAACACAAATATTAGAAGATAGGAAAGAAAATGTGTGTGCTCTGAGGCTGTGATACATTATTCTGGAAAGACTTTAATTCAATGAGAGACACTAGTGAATCTGAACCTCACTGTAACACGCAATGTAACTGTACAATACCACATGCCAAAACCTAGTCTGAGCAACTGCCACAAATTTATACTGAAAATCTTGGAAATATTGATCATTATATTGGGGGGAAAAAGCATAATAAGGGGTGGTGCTATAGACATTATGGTTCATTAGCCATAGCTTTGTTTCTTTCCTATTTAACTGCTCAGACATGTTACAGTACATGCTGTAAGTATATGCTATGCAAACATCCACTGTCTCCTGTGGTCACGGTCTAAATGCAGAACCTTAAGTTACAGGCCAAAAGAAAGCAGGGCAGGACCTTCTAAATGGTATCATGAATCGCTCTATGGAAACACAATGAGAGTTAACACAGAGAAACTGAAGAGGAAATTAGCATCCTAATCCTAGGGCCATCACAGTTCACTCGCCTTCTTGCCATTGCTGCATGTAGGGCACTGTTGAGCTGACGGGGCAAAGGGAATAATCTAAACACTCCACAATGTCCCACATGTTACTGGTGACAAGGTGTGGCATAGGGATCAGTCATGCTTAAGTCAGCTGCTCTTAAGGAGGCTCACAGGTTACTGCAAATGAATCCAGTTCATATCTCTTATCAACCACTGATATACATTCGTCAATGCAGAGCAGGTTAGAATTCTGGGAATGGTAATGGAACAGAAATAGGTGGCAAGCACGGTCCAGGAATACACAGATATGAGGTAATTTCATTTGTTATACAACGAGGCCCTGTACTGGTTCACTGGCGTCTACTGCAGAACTGTAATATGAGATCAGCCTGAGTTATACGCCTTGTGACTAGAGCAGGAATCACTGGAGTCTGCTGCAGCTCTCCATGGTCCTCCGTGGATACTAAATGTAACTGCTGGCTTTGGTTAACTGACAAAGGCATCATTCTATCAAGACTCTAGGAAGACACTGAATATCCATTAAACAGCCAGACACAGTGCACAATGCAGGTAGGAATGACCCAATAAATGCTTGAGCAAGCCCACATGTTCACTAGTACAACCAGAACACTTGCCTGTATAAATATTCAATTAGATCAGCACTTATGGAATGCTTTGTAGCAAAAAAAAAAAAAATAAAAAAACTTTCAGCTTTCTGAGCATGATCTGCTATGATGGCTGCTACATTGCACAGGTTACCACCACCACCAACAGCTAGACCACATGTGCAGAGGTTTTCCAAAGCTACATCCATTACAGACCCCCAGGTGCTTTCCTGTGTCTTGTGAAGCGACCATAAATGGCACGTTAGATCTGAGACCTGAGGCCTGACACTGAGCTCATGTAATGTCTCACACAGGGATACATGATATATGTGCATATGCACCTGCATGCGCACAAACAGGTACACACACACACACACACACTCACATATACAGACACATATGTTCACACAGACATGCATGCACCAGCACATACAAACCATTAGCAGCAAAGTGACATTTATAGCGGATTTATAGTGGAAGTGATTTACAGTAGAGCTGGTCTCAGAGCAGGATGAAAATGCAGCCTATTGCAAATAGTAGGCTACATTTACGCTCTGTCAACCCTGCAGCCATTCCGTGACACACCCATTTCTCTTAAACACCTTCAAATGAAGACTAATGGCTGTGGATAGTCAAAGATTTTGGAACAGAGCAGACAAAAGATTTATGGAAAACCTGAACCAGGAAAAAAAAAAAAAAAACTTAATTTACTTCTACATATCCTCAAACAACCTTCAAATACACCTACACCCAATTTAAGTCTATGTAAATGCACGCTCTGCTGAAAGCTAGTCAGCACAGCTAGACAGGTGATTATCACTGCGTTTAAATCTCCACCTGCGGATATTATACAATGCATTTGAACCTGTTAATATTTTACAGTTACAGTAGGATGTTACAGTATAAAAACAGCTGACAGATTAATTTTTTTACCTATGATGGCAGCATGCCAGAACATCTTTCAGTGTCATCTCAAACTTGTAAATCTAATAAAGTTAGTGAAATGCTTTTGATCTAACCAGCAGGCCTCTGTGAAAATGCAACAGAAGGAGGCACCTTTTTCGTGTAGTCACTAGGCACAGAGAAAATAAATAATAATTTGCATGTCAAAATTGTAGATCAAGTCTTAAACTCTGTTTGCTTCATAGGAAGTCTCCAACACAAACACGTCAGGTTGACTGGATATTTCACAGGCTTTGAATGTGGATGTTTTTTTTTGCTTTCATGTCAGCCTTTTAAGTCCTGGATCGTAATGCGCAAACACTTCAAGAGAAGGGGAGGACAAGTCCGCATCTGAGAAAAGCGATATTTGGAAACTTTCCAATCACGCAGGCTTTATTTTGAGAGATGCGCTGTCTCTCCAGCGATCTGAAAATGTCAGAGAGACAACGATCAGTCCGTTTTATTTGAGTGACATTTAGGCTCGTGTCTCGGAGGTTCATGCCATTCATTTTGCCCTACCCAAGGCCAGTGCAGCTGCATAGCACTGTCACATTTAAATCCATCCAAGAAACAAGAACAAAGGGCGGGGGGGGGGGGGGCAAGTCAAGCACAGCTGCTGCACATTGCCATGGGCTTTAGGCCACTGGATCTGTGTTAACTGCTGCAAACACACTGCTGACCCCCCACTAAGACAGACTCCAAATCATGCCTGATGCTATCACTGGGTTACGACCTCTCTAGGAGCACTCATTAAACTTACAAAGTTGCACATGCATACAACCAAAAAGTCCATTGCTGGGAAAGGTTCATGCATCAGAGCTCCACACATATATGTTTACAGTAAGATTTTTGTGTTTCGTGGCCATGCCCATGGTCATTCTATTGCCAGGGACCAGAATATCAAAAAAAAAAAAAAAAAAAAAAACTGGTGTGGTTTTCACAATCTGCCTTAAATAAACATAGATACAAGAGGAATGTCGCAATTTGGAATTTGAACCAGCATCCCTCTGGCTACAAGTTGGAAGGAATATTGAAAATTAAACAATTCACAAAAACACTCTCTGAGTATACAACTGATAACCACGTCTTACTTCCTCCATCTGTTAAAGTTACCCACCTCAACAGGCTTGGAATCCTGTCAGGATGCTGGCAGCTTGTAGTGTGAAGTAAAAATGTTGTGAGTGGCAAGCCACTTTAATCCCATCACCTCCACCAACTCGCTGTGGGTCACATGCGGAGAGGATTACTCCATGGCACTGCCTGCTCCCCAGCTTATACTGACTCACAACTCTGTCTCAGACAGATAATCAATCCATCAGGGCCGTAAATCTCTCCATCAAAGGGTGTTCCTCTGAGCTGTGAGATGGAGGAAGGGAGAGCAGGTCCTCCGAAATTAGGAGTGACATTTACGTTAAAATACCTGTGTGTTTCATCACTTTTAAAGGTGACTAAAAATCTCTCTGAAATGGTTTAGATATGAGCACCTTTCTCATGGTGCCTGCCTATGAAGAATGTGTCAAACAAGCCTGCTCAAACATTTTGAACCATCCCTAATACTATTCATCCTGCTATCATGGCCCAATGGCTTCCAAGTCCATGAGCAACAGTCCACATTGAAACTGAATTTAGCTGTTTATGTAGAGACGTACAATCCTCAACAATACAAGATGTCCCTGTGGTAGTTGTCACCAGTGGACATGGCATCATTCGATAGCAGGAATCTTCTACAGCATCCTAGAAAAGGAACATAAGCATGTGCTTTGGGGGAAGCTTGTGACTTCTGTAACTGAGGTGGCTTCGGACTGGAGGGACTAGCAGGGTCCAGTGGCATGTCTCACAGACATTTGTTAAAACAGCTGTTAAATGCTGAGTTGTGGTCAGTCATGCCAGAAAAAAATCATTATGTAAATTATTTATGTTAAACTGTGTTAAAAGAGCGGCTGCTAATCTCTCCAGAGGGTGCTTCTTCATTGACCTACAATGTATCAATAAAATCATTAAAGTCTATGCCAATTATAAACTGTATACATGTACACATGCACCTCAGCTGTAGAAGACTTGAAGTGATGGTGGCCTACAACTACAAAAACAACTACAACCAACAACAGGCAAAAACGTTACTAAGATTCACTGAGTTATTCTATTCTATTCTTTTTTTTTTTTTTTTTGCCACCGAAGTGGAGGTCACGAATATCATGCTGTTGGCAGACTCTGGCTTCCGAAACACGTTCAGATTATTTTTCAGGACTGAATGCTAATGTCAGCCTGATAGCTCTGGGGGAATATACTCACTGTTCAATTACACCGTCTCACGCTATTCTCCTGTCGCTTTTCTTCGGCTTGCATAAATCTTGTCCTGACACTCACTGCTCTTGCTTTTTGGAAGAGAAAAAAAGAACCAGATTTGCATTCTTCCTCCAGTTAGCCATGATAGGTTTACTAATAGAGATGAACTAATACTTGAACATGATGAGGCATTGCAATGAAATATTAAAGCCTTGCTGTAGCACTGTCAGTGTTTTTTTTTTTTTCATATGCATTCACTGAATCTCTCTGGTCTAGACAGACTTAGCTGAAATAAAACGGCACAGAGGACATTCTATGGCTGTGCAAGCATAATCTAGATCAATGTATATAGTTTATAGGACGAGACATAGGACAGAGGCATAATGTCACTCCTTTGATATCTAGCTCTTATGTGTATATTCATTACTTTGATTGATAAATGTATTGATCATCCAGCTTTTAGCTTATAGTTCTGGTAAATAGTGAGCATGTATACTTTTTGTGAATTCAACCATTAAATCCAACTCGACAAGGTCAGCCAGTAAGTGTCCAACACATGCCAAATCCCTCTCAAATGAGAACATAAAAAGCAGAAAACTGATTATTCTTAAGTTGCATTACAACACTTGACAAGAAAACCAATCAATTCCTGATCATGCTCTGTCCCTGAACCTAGTGAACTGAACAGACAGGTTTTCCAAATCATATTTCACGGGCACTAATGCATTGCTAATATTGCGCAGTGGGCTGAGTGATAAACAGCGTGAGCAAAATTGCAAATGTCACGCAAAGATTGGCCGCTGATGCACGCCGTCAGAGTGTTGAATGGCACCAGGACTCATCCGCTGTGGAAATCGGGATCTTTCCCCCTGAGCCCATGTACTCTGTGATAGCGGCACGCTGCGAAAAGGAAATAAGCACCGTCAGACTGAGGCTTTCAACATACTGTGGAGAATGTGCTTCCTCACTTTCCAAATCTCATGTTTTCAGGTTTCGCCTTATTTTTTTTAATGAGATTTTGCTTCATTGACCCAGGGCTAGATTAAATAAATATGCAGATTTACCCACACTGTGCTAAAATTGCCCACGCACATTCTCAGAATGCGCTCATTCTGGAACTGCCCTCCCACAAGTCAACAAAGATGCTATTTACACCAGTTTTCAGAGACTTTTTTCAGTCCTATCCATTCCTTTTAAATGAATTGGACTACAGATCAATCAAGGCTGTCTTCTGAAGCCTAATTAAAAATAAAATGCCACCATTATGTAAGTATTATGATGTAGTATTTCTGCAAATTTAAGCAAATGCTTTTAGCTTGTTCTTTGGATGCATTTCCACAGAGTAGCAGTCATTTGGGTCATGATGAGGGCACTTCTTGAATAAGAATAAAAGCTCTAAAAATGGTAAAACTGTAAAATCATAAGTCAGAATAATATCTCTTTAAAGATGAGGAATGGTTTTTATTCATTTTATGATTTTTTTTTCTTCCTAGTCGAAATCCACTTTAAAATTCGAAAGGTGCCCATTCTGTCTATCACTAGACTTGTGCTGGACAATCAATTTCAGGCAAATGTAATGACTGCAGGGATTGGATAAAAGCTGCAGCACTAAAAACATGGAGTCATAAGATTATTTAAAGGCCCCGGATAAATTTGCCGCTTTCAGATCCTGCCTGGAAACACACCTTTACAACTCTAATTTATAGCTGCCGTGGCAGTAATAACAGAAGCTCCCATTGAAGTGCTGAGGAAAGGTTACCCCCCCTCCCACCCCCCCCTCAGGGGCCGAGCCACTTCAGTTCATAAGGGTGTAGAGTTTTTATTCAGCCTCCAGGGGTGCACATGCCCGCCGAAAGCCAGCTGCTGAATTCTCACTTTACATCCCAGACAGGGGGAGTTCACAGGCCGGCAGAGACGCAGAGTGAGCAACGGCTCTTCCTCCTGTCGCTTTGCTGCTTGCGTGCAGAACAGAACAGATCATCATCCCGGGAATTAGCGAAGAGCAGCAGCACTGTACTAGCTTGTGTTATATGGTTTGGCATAAACTATGGTGAGAGGCCATGCCTGGGTGTTAATTTGCTCTATAGTGTTCAGATATGTTATCAATAGCAAATCTGTATATAATTTTTAGTTCATTAAAATGACTAGTGCAGCTTGTTTCACAGCTTTCCATTGTGGCCTGAAACTATTTATCTTCTTAGATAATGTACGCACATGCACGCACGCACGCACGCACGCACGCACGCACGCACGCACGCACACACACACACGTATGGTATTTTACCGTATGCCTCTAAACGGGGTCCAGCACTCCTGCCTTTTGCTTTTTTGTTTTGACTCATATTTGATTCAGGGCAGGTATAAATTAGAGCATGTTCCATTTCCTGTGACTTCATGTGTTCCAGTTCCTTTGAAAGGCTTTTACTGTCCAACCTACGGCCATGCCACTGCAGTGAATTGGAGGGAACAAGATGCACTTCTTCTGTCTGCCACATGCTTCCTGGTCGTGTCTCACGAGGGTTCTGGCATCACAAGTCCCCTCACCGAACAGCCGCTGGGCATACGTGCTTGTTCAGATATCCGCTCTGGCTGCAGGGACCCCTGAAGGGTAGGATCAATGACACACTGCGGTGTAAGACCACTGTGCCCCATAGAGACCCATATTAAGTCTTTCCATTTTACAAGAGCATCCTGACTTGCTTTCATCTGTGTTATGACGACCCTGCCCAAACCCCCCCTCCCCTGCCCCCCCCCCCCCGAAGGCTGGACAGAGGGGTGGGAGTAGTGGCACTGGGCATTGTGAAGCCTCGTAGGCCTGGATGAGTCAACCGTGTGCGTCAGGGGAGCTGAAACAGGATCCCATCTGAAGGCTGTTTCACTCACAGAGCAGCATGGGGGGGGGGCCCTAATTCACCTCCTCAATGAGCCAGCTTTGACAGGCATGGCCACAGCCTTGGCAGCAGCATTCACTGGCGTAACCCTGGGCAGAGTGGCTGCCTTGGCACTTCGGAGGGTGGATGAAGGAGAGGACAGACCACCAGAGGCAGCAGTGCCAGTTATAGCAGTGTGCCACCAGAGTGGCAGGGGTCACACAGCGAGCCACTGGCCACATGTCTGCTGTCTTAAAGTCGTCCCTCTGTTCAATTCATTTTTCATCACAACACCTCTATTATTAGCACTCTTGGGGTGGGTACACACACGAAAACGGGAAACAGCGGAGATGGCGTTTTCAATAATAGATGGATTACATATTCAGCGGTTCACGCAGTGGCGATATTAGCAGGGCCGTATGCAGTACAGCGTGGAACAGAGGCACAGGTACTGCTGGTGCAGTAATATCACTGCTGAATATTATTGTACTAATCTTGAGAATGTTGGGGGGAAAAAAAACCCTGCTAAAATTGCTAGCGGATTGGAAAGTGCACATGGGGTTAGAAGCACTGATGGCGACAAGGAGAAAGCTGCAGGAAGCACCGGCAGAGGTGGAGCTGACCGTGACAGGGGTATCAGTGACGGCCCTGAGGAGGAGGTCCAGGGGATTTAGGAGAGAAGCCGTGGGAGCTGCTGCTAGTGTGGGAAGAGTTCTGAGCGCCCCCTAGGCAGAGTGGTGGGTGACTAGAGCCAGAGAAATGGCAGGGATACTGCTGATAGCGAGAAAAGAATGAGGAAAGCTCTCTGAAGGGGCGAGAGCTGGAATTAGCTGGAGTGACTGTCATTTTGTCTGGTAGCTACAGTTATGTTGATGGGAGCATTTTGCTCAAAGGGTAGCCAGCAGGAAGCAGACAATGATTCCGTACGTTCAGAATAAAAACTATGGCCAGTACTGTTCATTTTCACCAGTGGAGTTGTCAAAGTTTCAACATCCATTCTTAGATTTGTGCTCAGTAAGGTCATGCTATGCAACATATAATTGTATCATTTGGATCTTAAATGGAATTTTAATCCTCTGTTTTTAGGATTGCTTTGCATTGTATTGTCTATCTTTTGTATTACTATCATGTTAGAGGCAAAGCTGTGTTAAATGTGGCAGCTATGGAAATCAGTATACGGTCTTATAGGTTCATCTATGTAAGCATTAGATGGCAGACTAGAGGCAGGGGAGGGGCACACACATACACACACACACACACACACACTTACATTATAATACCATTTCCAGCTGAAGACCATCAGTAAATTTTGATGAAGCTGCCCTTTGTAACATGAGCCCCTGACCTTGTCCATTTTTGTGTAAGGCTATTTCTCATAAGACATTAATCCACCAGGCATGTTGATGACAATTTTCATACATTAAAATGCAAATGTGTTTGAATGTATGCATGTTAGTATGTCCAAATTGTCATCATGCCCAAGACCGATGTGAAAACATGCAAACATACATTTACTGATTGCTATCATACACGCAAAATAGGCACGCCTAAATACATGCATGTGAACAGGCACAGGCACATAAACATGCACACACACAGACACACACGCGCAGTAGTACACACAGTCACACACAAACATATGAACAATGCCTCGCACATGCCGTCAAATGCGCACACAAACACATATACAAACGCGTGCTCACAAGAATATTTCTCAAGCTGTTTAGAATTCACCCAACGTCTTCCACAGAGCTCTGCTCTAATGAGGCAGCATCTCTCTCGCAGCACCCATTTCCCTTATCACATTTAATGGGAAATATTGAAGTGTATCAAAAATACAGAAGGTCAATTTTGAAGTATTAGCGTACTCAAATACATGAAGACTTAACTGACATAGCATGATTCCGCTATGATAATAAAAATTCAAGTAGTAATTATATTTGAATGTGGAACATGAGAGTCAATTTTACCCTATTGTACAGTATGTGAAAATATTATTTTCTCTGAGCACCTAGAACAATTCTGAGAGAGCTGTATGAGTTGTAAGCTCCCACCTATCTCTTGTACATTTTGGTGATTTTATATACATCTACACTTGTCCTGCCTTTCCCCATTTGAAACACCAAATACAGTAAAAATGTGTAAAAAAAAAAAAAAAACACACAGTTGCTTTCTGGGGGCACCTTTGTGCTTACTTGTGGTATTTAACAGTAAATACTGAAAAACTAAGATTTTAGTCATAGCATGTCTTGGTAAATTACTTAATTGTAATAATAAACAAATACCCTTTGTGTTTATACTGCAAGTGTGAATGACAAATCATCCCCATGATTAAAAGAGCACCAGCCAGATTTTGGGTCCTTCCCAGTATTCACAACCACGACCTTCCCTCTCTTTCCATTCAGGTAGACGGCTGTCAATTAAAACATAGACACTCTTTCAGTCTCCTCTCTCCTTGCTCCTAATCAGTTACTCACTCACTCACTCACTCACATTCTTACTCACTCACTCTCACTCTTGCTGATTCACTCATTCAGTCACTCACACTCGCTCTCTCTCCACAAGCAATCAAAGCTTGGACAGAATTCAAACAGTTCAAAAGGTTGCCCCTCTCCCTTAATCAAGGATTGATCTGCAGCTGCTGTTCAGGAGAATGGATCAATTTCTCCATCCCAAGAGAAGTATAAAGCAAATAAAAATACAGAAATTTACAGTAAGATAAATGCAGTGTCGAGTAAATCGAAACAAACAGTGGACCTGAAATTCTACACTGATGACCATCTAACCTGCGTTCAGATCTGTGAACTCTAATGAATTAACCCCAACGAAAGAGCACTACATCCATTTCAAAGTACTCAAATTGATGCTTCGTAGTTAAGGCACATGACTTCCACATGGCCTGATGTTTTTTTTTCCCCAGCACCCAACAGCAACAGATTCTGGTGCTGTTTGAGGGATTGGTCCCACGCTATGAGGGACAAGCCAAATCCAAGAAGCAGAGAGCATCCATAATCCATAATTCAAGGTCCAACTGAGAGCTTTATGCATCTTGGGCCCACTGCCTAAGATGAACTAACCCAAGAAAAGACCCTGATGGGGGCGACACCACACCCAACCTTGTCTCTGTGGCAGCTCAGATTTTCACATTACTTCTGTTAGTTGAAAAGTAAAATTAGGAAAAAGGGGACACTGCTTTGGGAAAGCTACAGGCTGTTGAATACTTGATTGATACTCGATTCAATACTGTAGCTGCATCGCTAGCCGCAGTTTGCAGCTGTGCATCTCTGATTTTATTTACTAATAACATCACCTTGACCCTCCGGCATGAAGGCATGCCTTCACATGATGTTACAATTAGTTACACAAATAACTGACATGCGAGCGCTAATTATCTCAGTAATTACCATACCTGCTACTTACCTCAGTAATGAGCAAGGACGTTACCAGGCATACAGTCATATGTGACACACAGCTGATAAGCAAGGTTAGACACCTAAACCTGTTTGCGTAGGCTAAATTCAACTCACATAATTACCTTCGATTCCTTAAACAATTATTCGCCTTTCCCACTTTATCAGAATCCATGGCACATACAGTATATTCTACCAGCTTGTAACAGTGATATTAATATCAGCAGTGACTGATACTCATCCTCTGTTGTCCTCGGTCCCAGTTCATTCAGTTGGGGCTGCCTTTCTGTGAGCGATTTCCCCACAGCTATTCCCACCACAATTCAACAGAAAGGTACAGAGGAGCACTTCACTACAGATCCATTACATTAAAGAGCCAGCGCTGTTCAGCCCCATCTACAAAGAGATGTGGTGTGCTTTGTAAAGGAAGGACAGCATGGATGGGCTGATCAATGTATGTCTCCTCCTGCGAGCAGACAGGCTAAGTGTAGAGGCCCTGCAATGGGCACATCAAATCATCACAATCTTTGTCAGGAAGAGCAGCAGGGACAGAACAGATAACGGTAGTGCAGAACAGAGAACCCCATCTCAATCCACCTTTGGAAATGAGAATTCGAAAAATGCGCTATATCAGATTGCCACCCTCTACCATAGCATTCTGTGACCAGATTGTTAAGCATGCTGAGATTGGAAGATATGAGGTCTAGACCCACAGCAATGCTCTTTATGACAGATACAGTCTATAAATACATACAGTGTATTGAACTTCTGCCTTACCCTAGCTTTCTTGTTTTTTTCCCCTCAAAAAACTTCACAGTGCTAGACATATGTTGTCAATATTTCTTGTCTGCAGAAAATTGAATCGACGTTGCACATTAGATTAAACCTGGACATACAGAGCCACAAAGAAATGGTTTTAGCACCTGTAAAATTGATCGCCACCACAGATCCAGTTTGCTGAGTAGGCTCAACACTGTTTCAATGAATTTGGCAGAGAAAAAAAAAAAAAAAAAAAATCAAAGCAGATCTGCATGCAGGGTCATTGTTTTCTTTCACATTAGGTAAGCTGAATTGAATTGGTTTGTGAACTTGAACTGTCTGATATTTTTATCAGTCAACCCATAAAATATATATTCAGTACTGCTCTGTATCTACATGCTATTCAACATTTTAAGCATGAACTAGCAATTTAAATCCCAGAATGTGCAGAAAGTCCTTCTGGTTTACAGTTACATTTCCCTTGCCTCATCTTGACTGAACTCAACAAATGGTAAAATTTAAGGGCTGGCCATTTATGTGGCTGTCGAGATATGGCACTTCATATCTAGACATGCAGGAGTGTGGCTGCAGCCAGGCAGTGTGCTCCCAAATGTGGGAGAGAGAGACCTTCAGCTGAAGCTCCTAACAGGCAGTGCAGGACTGTGTGCAAGCTGATTTTCACCTTTTGCACTAGTCTGTGCATAGTCATTTCTTAATTGTTTGGCTAGCTCTGACATGTTAAATACCTCAGACTACACAAACTATCAGTGATAACTAACTTGACAGACTTTGCACTTGGTTCTGGTTGGGAGACTAGGTTAATATACTGTATATAAGCTAATATACTAACATACACTATTCATAGTGCACATACTTTTTATCTCATTTTAAAAGAGCAAGAATTGATTTATTGGAATCATCATGCATTTTCAAAACTGACAACTGAATTTAGTAATCATTCTTAAGAAGGAAAATCACCCCATATAAAGGGGATTAGTGATAAAGTTCCAATACTTTGGCCTTGTAGGCTGAATCAGCCTACTTCAGGGTCAGGATTGCTACTGGTTTTCTGTGCACTGAAGCAGGCAGTTTGAAATGATTATGTTTACTCTAACCTAAACTTTGAAAAAATGAAAAAAGATCCATCCTGCTTAGTATTATGCTCTGTGTGAAATGGAAAGCCTTTATCTATCCCCTTAGAGATAAAAAACAATCTTCATCAAACTAAAAAAAGGTTTGCGCGCATGAAGCCTACACCTTTTCCCTTTCTTTCTTAGAAACATGATCATAAATAAAATATTGAGTTGCTTAGGAAGCGGGCCTACATTTTTCATTTCACAAACCCCACATCCCTCAGGATAAATTCAACACAGCTGAATGCTTGCAGTGTTGCCACACTGAGCTAAAAACATATCGTGCCACATCAGATGAGGGCTGCAGACGCTATGCAATAATCAACAGCCAGGCTCGGACCGCTGCTGAGAATCAAGGGAACAACATGCCACCGCTGATACGAGATTATTCCCCCAAGATTAATCTCAATCAAAATTTTTTTTGTCACACTTTATGGTAATTTTAACTTCATAAGGCACTCAAAAATCACAAAGACACCTTCATGGGCTTGACATACCAGTTTTGTAAGAGAGCTTTAAATAAATGTTGTGTGATGGCTAAAGTGGAGTGATATATCACACAATCACATACACAGTTTCATATAATTTCCATAGAATGCCCTTGAATGTATTCCTCTGTGTTCACCATCATAAAGCACTGTGGCTGATTGTGATTGCTGTAGGGGATGTCAGACTTCCTCACACGGACCGCCAATTATATAGGGCAGTGGTTCTCAACTCCGGTCCTGGGGACCCACTGCCCAGCATGTTTTAGATGCCTCCCTGCTCCAACACACCTGATTCAAATGATCAACGGGGTATTAACTGCTGCAGCTGCTTGATAACAAACTGATCATTTGAATCAGGTGTGTTGGAGCAGGGAGGCATCTAAAACATGCTGGGCAGTGGGTCCCCAGGACCGGAGTTGAGAACCACTGATATAGGGGACATGCCTATCCCCACAGAGGTGCCAGCCATTTGGCAAGGATGGTTAACATTCCTCAATGAACATAAATCTATTAGAGTCCGGTTTGTCAATACAAAATACAGATGTAGCAATGATGTAATTAATAAAACAAGTTTACAAATACAATGCAGACAAACACTGACAAAGCAAAAAGAAATAAACTAGAATATCTAAACAAACAGACGACAGACAGGGAATAAATTAATGAATCAATCATGAGAACGGTTATTATACATGAAAGGGGGGAATGTAATTCCCAATCCATTTGCAAATGGCTTAGGGTTCTGTCATGGCCTGATAAGGGTGAGGGGTCATGCAGAACCAGTCCTCTCATAACCAGATGGCCAAGGCCATATACATTCTGAAGATGCCAGGATTAAGCATTGTAAATAACTTGGTTTTGGTTGCAGATATGTGTCCATATCCCATAAAATGCTTTACAAATTCATAATACTGGGCTCTTGAAGTATTATGAATGCTTCATAAGCCCCTAAGATCTTATAAAGTTACACTTAAGTGTGACCAAAATGATCATTTTTAAAAATGATTCACTATCTGACTCTTAGCAGTCTCACAATCTTATGAGAGAGACATGAATATCTAAATGATTTACGTAAGGTAGGCTTTTTTGGGTTCGAGTATGGATCATGAGTAAATGCTCATTCTTATGTAAGGAGTCTGTTTCACTAACCGCAGCCTTTGTGCCCCTTGGGGCCGAGAAAGTGACAGCAGGCTTGGTATAAGTCTGCTGTCCGGTGCAGTGACAGATGGGACACTCAATCTCATGGACGCAGATGGAAGTTCAAAGCCTGGCTCCCCACCCACATTTCCGATGTGAAGTTCACACTGTTGCTCCCTGCGAAAACACTTCTGACAAACCATGCCAACCCCACAGTCCACTGGGCTGGCTCTGGCGAGAGAAAAGGAAAGAGTGATGAGGGGGGAAAGAGGAGGCACTCTCCGTAATAACAGCATCTGGGGCGGTGCTGCCTCACCACTGAGTTCTTCACCTGGATGCCTCAGACAGGCTCAGTCCCAGAGCTGGCAACGTTCGAGGCCAGCTTCGTTCCAAAATGGCTGACACATGTCAGGACTGCCAACTCCAAACATACTTTTGCCCATCGCCCTGTCAGGGAGCTTCTAATGCGAGGTGATGTGTGACGTCTCTCCCACCCCACATTCACGCACGCGCACACACACACACACACTCTTTCTCCTCAGACTCGGCCTGTCATGGACTGTTCCTGTGGTATACCCAAGCCGACGCAGCAGGTTTGAAAGGGACACAGCTGAGGATGCAAACAAAGGTCAGGGGGAAAAGGCAGGTAAACACATCTTTCAGAGGCCCATTGTTTTGAGGAATAAAGACACTTCTGACTTCACTCTATCTATCCTGCGTCCCAGCACTTCGCTTCACCTCAGGCTATAAGAACATGAGAGGCAACCAGGCCTCTGTTGACTGGCAGGAGCAGCACTGCACACACCTTGTTTGTGTTTCCACCTTTCTTTGAAGATCAGGGAGAAGTAATCAATATTATCAGTATCTTTGAAGAAAAAAAAAGACAAGGATGGAGTAAAATGAGCTACTGAAAGCATGAGCCTCTGTGAATATTAAACTTGACTGTGTGAAATAATTCATTCAGCAAGACAATGCATCTCACGATCGTGCTTGCACAACAGTGTCATACTGTGAAGCATCAGAGAAGCACTCATGCAGCATGCCCGCAAACTGCTGTCCATTCCATGGAGAGACGAATGTGATGGGAATTCAGTGGGACAGCTTGCTGCCCAACTTCTCAAACCTTGCCCTCCCCACCCTGTCTCTCCGGCTCCCATCAGTGGCAGTGGGTTTGCAAGGGCTGTACACTAAACACCTGTAATGATGTCTGCAGGATCTATTACCCACTTAGCTAACCAGGGTGTAAAGTGTTCTGAGTGGCTCTCTCTTGTGTTGTATAAACAGCCTCCTGGCAGTCAAATCAAAAGCACTGAGTCTGCATGGGTGCAAAAACTGTGTTCTTAGTTTCTGCACCTCTGGGCCAGTTGCTATGTAGATGCTATTGTTGTGGTCAGAGAAACTGAGGGATTGCTGAAAGTCTGATCTGCTAATGATGGAATGCATACACAAACAAAAACCTACAGAGATATTCACATTAGAAAAACAAACACATACACACAAACTCACACACACACGCACACAGAAAGACAGACAGACACACGCACGCACACGCATACACACACACACACACACACACACACACACACACACACACACAGACAGAGACGCACGCATGCGCACGCGCACGCACACACACGCATACACACACACACACACACACAGACAGACAGAGACGTGGGCACGCGCACGCACGCACGCACGCACACACACACACACACACACACACACAAACTCTGTTTTCATAACCTGCAGCCACATCCACACCCCCACACCCATTACATAAGGAGGCACAGCAGTCAGAGGAGAGGGTAAAGCAAATAGCTCTCTGCCAATGTAAGCATTTGCTTCCTTGCAGCTTCATGGAAGCTCTGAGTCCCCTGCCCCCCCCCCCCCCCCCCAAAAAAAAAAGGATGTTTGTACACACTGAGCTAGTCCAGTGAAGGCACAGAGGAGCAGGCACATCATTATCCTCATCTTCCCGTCTGGCTTTTGCCAGAGCAGGAGCCACAACTCCACGCAGTCAAATGATCATGGGAACCTGCTCCTCTGAAAAACTTCCACAAAACAAGCCATGAATCACAACAAGGCTGCAAAAATAGTGAATGCTCTTTTTTTAAAGTTATTTTTGGGCAATCAGTTGGCGCACACTTTCCACATCTTAATCTGCCACAGGGGAGAAATTTTAGTGTCTTGGTGATGGAGTCACTGATTTATTCAACAGATGCAAATGGATGAACTGCAGCAAGTCTCGCACATTGAAATGCTTGACTACCGTTAGATTACCAGAACCACAGCCTAGACCTTTGTGACATTAAAATGAAAATGACAGTTAATACAGCAAATTTATTGGTATTATTTATCATCATAACATTGAGATAAACTGAATATTAATATTGATATTAAATCTATTTTTATGTTCTTTTTGAGATTTAGGAAGCCTTACTTCAATAATGCAATGTACTCAAATAAATGATGATCAGCCACCCCTTTCACTGGTTCACACTGAAGTACATCTGTATTATGAGAGACTCGGGCAAGTATGCTGCTTGTATTGTAGTGTGCAAAGGCTATATGCTGTGAGGAATCTAAGATCTGTTCATGCTGGCAACACATAACGATCCTTGATTTCCAAAAGTTTCACATAGTATCTTAACTTTCTGTGTTCAGTGCTGGAAGGATCACTGCTCTTCATGAGAGGCAAACTTACCACTTAACATGATCATAATTTAGCATTTATTTAGTATTTTTTATATCTATATCTATATATATACATTTTACACCTCAAAGCGTGTTAAGCACTCTACATGTTCACTCAGAAATAAAATGTGCCGTGAAAGGCAACAATTGAAAGCTTAATGTTTTGCAGTCAAGGGTACAATGTTTCAGCCTTAGCTTTTAGGAGCAGTCAATGTCTCCTGATAGTCACCCGTCTGAAACAGAGGTCAGAATTGGCCAGTATGAAGGAGTAATGACCAGAACAAGGATAATTGCCAAACATGTGTTATGGGCATCATAAAGCATCCTGAACATAGCCGGAATTACAGTTCACATAGATCACTAAGTGAGTGAGGATATCTACAACTAAGTTCAGTCAAGTCCACTAAGGCACTTGTCAAGAAAATAGAATCTTAGTTTGCTGTTGCCTAGGGGGTATCAAAGGAAATTTAAAGCGTGAGAGAGAGCTCTCCTAACCAAGCCTGATGCAGCAAGGCAGAACTGACAGTCCCTTTGGCCAAAAGTGATCCCAAGATGGGCTGGAATGAGCTGGTGGAGAAGAATGAAAGGGTGTCTCTTCTCAGTTCATGACAGCTAGTGCCAGTTCCATACAACTATAATTAGAGTTAAAGCTTTGTAAAACTGTGCACCATGAAGGACATTGATCTTACTCGTTATCACAGGTTCTGTTACACTTTGAGCCAACAGCACCATGTATCTTGTGAGAGTCCTATGATTGCAGGACTACATTGAAGTGACCGATTCACTAGTTTATGAGGAGAGGATCATTAATAAAACAATGACATACCAGAGGTTAGATTATTGCACAGTAGCCAACTGCACAAGTAACATGACTGAACTGGACAGTTAATAACAAAAGTGACAGTTTACTTCTGAACTATTAACTTCAATGGTTAAGTAACTTGTACTCAGGCATTCATACAGTTTGCTTTGTTAAGAATGTTTAGCAAAAAATATTGTCTGAGATATAACAGCTAGGGTCAGGATATTGCTTCTTAGCAACACTTGCAGCAATAAAGAAACTAATATAAGAGTGGAAGAAAAAGCTTGCAAACACCATGTACTGCTGTCCACAAAGATTACACTCAACTCTCAGATTAAAAAAAAAGTCTCTTTATGTTAGTACATCTCTAGTGGTGCAAAATGCAGGTGAATTCTGTGGACATGTGGTAGCATACTTGCTCCTATAATACAGGGGGCCTATGTGCACCTGTAGCGAATTTCAAAACCAACACAACTGTTGGCAAGCCAGAAGCAGGAAAGCCAGAGAGCCATTTACAAATAGTCCAGCAGTTTACAAAAAAAATGATGGAAAACCATAGTCAGAATGTAAGCTTTGTAACGCAATTAACCTCTCCAGTCTCAAGAGAAATTAGCAAGTAGACCTTGAGTGTGACTTAACATTGGCCTCTGCCTCCATGTACAATTGTGTTATCTGGTCCACTATGTACTTGCGCTGCACTTTTTTTTTTATTCTGTTAGGAACCTCAAAGAATTCTGTTGTGGTGTCCACTTTAGCTCTTTTCACATCGCTGATACATTTGATCCAGTATGGTTCAGTCAGAGTCCGCAGTCTGATGTTTTCACTTAAGTTCATCCACTTCAATCTGTTTGTTTACCAACCAAGGTAGCTAAGTGCCTTAGTGAACCAAAGAGATGAATTATGGCTAAGACTTTTTTTAGCTCACTGAATGCCATTCGGGTCAGTAACTTCATGAAATCTTATAATATTAGACAAAGCCACATGGTTTACTCATTTAAAACATCATAAGGCAGACACCAAGAAAGGGTTTCATTAAATTATAAATACTATGGTAAAATTCTGGGTTTTGTCAATCGCTGATTTGTTTTCACGTGATGAATGAGCTGTACACAGTCTCTTCAACTATGCCTCGATTATCCACGATTCAATGTAGATTTACTTGACCCAAATCTGTATGCTGTGTCTGTCACTGGTGTTCCACCTCATGTCCACAGTTTGCTCCCAGGTATTGGTGTGTGGAAACAGCTGTGATGAGAAAACTGCACCCCAGCACATCAGGTGTAACGCCACAGCTATAAGTTTATTGATGACTGCAGGCTGCAAAAGTCACCTTGAGGAAAGTGAGGAACAGCTTTATGTGAATTTTAACTTGAAAAGTTCAAAACATTTCAGTTGAACTCCTGATTCATTCAGAATGTAAAATATGTTTATGTCTCAATATGGCTCAGCCTGTAGCCAGCGACTAATCTAATGTGATGTTTATCTGACTTTGCTAACATCTGGGGTGAGGTTATTGGCTCTGCAATCTGACGAAGCTGTGCTGACAATGTTAACATTGATATTCTCTACTATGCATTCAGTTCTGTATATACATTTAATGCAAGAAAACATTTTCAGGTTACCTATTGTTACCTTTAACATTTACGTGTATTTAACAGACACAACTGAATTCAGGAAAATAATACCCATGATTGTTGAGGGGCTACCATATGAATGTAATTCAATTCTATTCTGTGTAAACCAACGGACAATGAAGGACCACACACTGCTGTTCCCAAATGTCATCTGTTGGGTAATGTTGAGCTCGTTTTACTTCACCTCCTCACTTGTTCATTTTTCAATGCAACTACTGTGATTATCGCAAGGTACTTAAAGTAGTCTTAGAATGTGCAGCCAGTGCCTCCCGGAAATAGTTCAAAGAGCTAAACACCAATGGGACTGGTGCATTTCTCTTGTAACTCAGTGACAAAAGGAGAAGAGCCTCCTCACTGAATGTCCGCCTGCAATCCGCTTAATTTAAGTAATCACTCAGCGCATGTACACTGCAGCCACAATAGTTTATTTTAATAAACTGGTTTGTCATAAGCTCGTCCCACTTATTGTTTTCTATTGGTTAATGTGCGTGTCACTCAGATCATACAGCGACTTTGAATACTGAGCAGGTGGTGATGGCTGCAAACTGTCCTTTGTGGGCTGCACACTGTTCTCTGACAAAGAACAGAGTGCTCCATTATGCCCTGTTCCCCTGTCTCCGGTACAGAGCTCTGGCCAGATTCAGAACCTTCTGAAGTCAAAATAAAATGAACTGTTCTCCAAAATGCAATGCAGGCAATAATGAGTTTTGCTGAGATCATTTTGATTGGCAGTGTCTCATGGGAGGATGGATGGATAAGGACTCCACTTTCCACAGCAATCTGATTCATGCTGGGTTTTACAGACAAGGTACAAGCCGCAAAGATGTC
The DNA here is from genome assembly GCF_013368585.1 of Megalops cyprinoides. Classification (NCBI taxonomy): domain Eukaryota; kingdom Metazoa; phylum Chordata; class Actinopteri; order Elopiformes; family Megalopidae; genus Megalops; species Megalops cyprinoides. Next base: position 13,989,291 of record NC_050601.1, on the reverse strand, counting down.
AGTGTAAACATTGGCAAAATGGTCTTGCATTAATTAAATTTCTAGACAATATGTGGAAGTCGACAGGGATTAATTATACTTCTGTTCTGGAGGTATTCTTTTACTGCTGCACTGTGTACAGAATGAGAAAAAAAAATGGACAAAAATGACTAGATTACCTTTTATCTGAACAACAGCAGCCTATATTCAGACTAACCAAAATGTGCTATATGTTGTTTTATTTAACCGTACACTGCACCATCATTCATAAGTTTTGTTGTTATTGTTCATTTTTGCAACAGCCAATCTAATTATCTTCTGTTACAGTCAAAGAAAGTAGCAAAAGTATACAGCCTCAAGGCACTGTGTTAAAAATCCAGAAAATCAGTGTGTCTTCAACATCACCATTATTTCTCTGCTGTAAGTTCAAAAACGGGTTTCAAACAGGTAGTGAAGCCTAAATCACATAACACTAATTGATGTAACTCTCAAAAACAAATGGGAGGTCTTTGTTTATTCTCAAAAGGGATATTGCCCATCTACTTGTTTTTACTAATTATGCCCCACTTGGCTACATTAAGCATGAAATAATAAAAAGAAATGCCAATGAATCAAACAGAGATGAGAACAGAAATAAACCCACACAGATGGCTGAGGCTCTTATTTTAACGCTTTATCTCAGACTAAATTCACGGTAAATAGTGTTCCTTCGCACAGTAATGATTCATAAAGTGTTTGACAAATGTCATATTTGATTATGATATGAAGTTAAGCCACATCTTACTATACAGACTCACAAAAAAGATTATGACATTTATGGATATTTGTAAGAGGACTTCATGAGAGAATACATGACTGTTGCATGTGTAAACAGTGACCATTTTTGTACTACACATAAAAGGACAGTCAATTTCATCTTTAAACAATGTTTGTGTTTTCCTATTTGTAGATAGACTACAGTTATTTCTGTATCATCTGAAGGGAAACAAGCAGCTTGTTGTATTTAAAACTGTAAATGCCATTTACTGACATTTCCAGCTTGTAATCTATTGTGAGAATGATTTTACCTGAACACTCTGTAATATTATTAAGGTCAAGGGTAAGATGAACGTTCATTTCCCTGCATTCATTTCAAAATGTTAGCTGTTGTAATGAGTCCACCATCAGTGTTCACAAGCCTATAAAATTCTACCATAAACTAACATCCGTATTGTATGCAAATTTAATTGGCTTGCGGCGCACATATTTCTTACAACAGGGATTATGTTGAATTTGCAAGAGCGAACACTAGTTTTATAAATGTACTTCATCAGCATAACAATTTGTGCTGAAACTATCATTATGGTTTTTTTGGCTCAAAAATACAATAAAATCAATAACCAACAGCCAACAGTCAACAGCTGGTAACATAACTGACTCCTAAGCTTACAGTAGTAGTACTGAGCAAGCACCAGTTGTAAATACTCTTTTATCCCACTTTTCTACTTAGCTTCTGGGCACATTTTGAGTACTGTGGAGCCTGAATAAAACCCACAGTGAAGACATTCCAGCAATGATTTGCTTCGAATGTTTCAATGCTGCAATGCTTTGTTGAATCAACATCTGTCTAAAATGCATTTATTCTACCAATGGACGTACTGCTGAAGCTTTCCATACTATCCCTTCCTCCGAGGCTGTTACTGATTGGCGTCTCTGACTTCATCCTTCCACTAAGAGACAGGGATATTTGAACGGTGACAGGCCACCCGTGACACATTCGGCATGATTAATTCATACAGGTGCCTGTGCAGCTCGGTGATAATTATCACAGCCCGTGAGCTGTCCCACATTAATCCACCACAGAGGGGCTTTCCTGCATCCTGCGGTTGCTCCTCGGTATCTTCAGTGCCCATTACCTGGTACATTCTCATGTGTTTGTGTATGTCAAAACACACTGCACAATGCAAAACACACACAGTAACAAAGTGAAGCTATGAATATATTGTAGAGCCATGACATACTACATGAAATGTTCCAGAATATTCTACAGTATTGTTATGCATAGTACAATACAATTGCTGCAACTGATAATAAATGCAGTATATTTCAGTATACAGCACTGTTTATTCCATTCCTTATATTTGGGAATGCTATATGCTATCCTATATTATTTTTTAAGGGAAGAAACACAGTTAGTACTCAAGAAATGAATTACCTCATACAGTACACACTTAGTCTATTTTCCAGACAATATTTATTTATATTTTATAATTTGAATTCACTTCTATGATTTTGTATGTGTTCATTATGCGTGTTCATTATTGAGTTCTTCACAAGTCGAGGTTCATTAAAATCTATTTCACTAGCTTGTTCCCTTTTATGTAATCACATTTGTCTTTGTAATGCATGCACTGCACATCAGTTTTTCCCAACTGTCTTTATCTGCTGCGGTAAAGTCAAACATTAAAGCATAATGACATGATGTCAGCACAGCACACCACTGCCAAAATATAATGCTGCGCGCTGTGTTTATCGGCAGGCAGGCATGTGGGTTGGTGGGAGGCAGGGGTGGGGTTAGGTAAAGAAAGCGATCTGAATATCAGGCATGCCACTAGCCAGAAAAAAGAAAAAAAAATGCTAAAAAATGCTCAGGGCCCACAGGAATAGCAGAGAGACAGTGGTAGAGCACACAGGGATTCAATTCCTATCTGCTGCACTCTTTGAAACGCCTTTGATTCTAACTAGAGGGAGAGGAGACGCGGTGGTATATATGGTACATATCCAGAGACATGGTGGACACGACAGTGTGATTTTCAGAGCCTGTGAATGTCAAAAGTCCTTCACCATTGCATTTTGGCTGTGAAAGCCAGAGCTAATCCCAAAATGCCATGAATTCTGCCATTTGTTTCTGCCATACATCATGTTGTTTGAAAGTTACAGTCCGTATTTCTTCACATTTCTTCTCTGCAGAATTTGGGCAGACTGAAATCTGCTTTAAGCTTTGGTGGCAGGTTCTGTCTAGTTTCACTTTAGGTTTGGACATAAGCACTTAATGTTTCTAAGAGTTTGGAAATTGTGGAGAGCAAAACCTGCCAAAATTCAGAATACGCATGTAAATACATAAATGGAAATTATTATAATATAAAGTGAATGTATTTATTGCTGCACTCATTGATTTATGAGAAGAGGACCTGACTCCCATTTAGTACACTGTCATGGGGTATAGAGCTTCCCCAGATTATCTGTTACAAGCCATTAATAAAAATGACTAATTTTGAACGGTTTAGTGTATCTGTATTTGACTGTGTGTTTTGCAAAATTTCACTCTTGTGCATTAAAAAACAGAAATATAAATATGGTAATATGTGTTTTGTGTAGTTGGTGCAGAGCTTATGATGTGGAAGATGATGTGGAAGTCTGATACTAGATACCAGACTGTCCAATATCAGAAGAAGCAGGATCCAAAAAGTGTAACAGCATCATTTACTCTGTGTAATCACATAACCAGCAGCATGCCGGGAGGCTGCCAGTAGTGGTCCATTTTCTAGCCAGACCGCAGCAGAAGGTTTGGCAGTATTTCAGATGTAAGATACTTAAAACCAAAATTAAAATTCAGATGCATATAATGGAAATCTGTTACCTGACAAAATAAAAAGCTACTTTGCCAGTTGAACATACATCAGTTATACAGTGAGCAAGAAACATGAAAAAAAATATGCTGTATAAGCCTGATGGGTTGTTTTACTACAGTTGTAATTAATCTGATACTTTTGGTTACAAGCTCTTCTCCTTACCACAGTGTAATACCCTGCTGCCCACCTCCACATCGATTAATAAATGGTACTTTTTAATTTACATTGCACTTTGTCATTTGGCACACAGTTTTAAGTCATTTCCCAGGCCATTACGGAAACATCAGTGCAGGTAACAAGGGGCAACCACAAGAAAGTTAATTGCTAAGCTAAGACACCACGCTAGATAATGTGCATTAGGTATTTAGTATAAAGCACCAGAATAGAAGTGCAATGCTGGACGTGGAGAAAAGATGGGAGTAGGTGGCAAGACTGGACACAAATAGCAATCAGTAGCTAACAGTGAAAAAAGGAGAGCTGAGACATATGAATATTTCAGCTGGCTGAAGACTAGATAAGCTGCAACATTCAGAACCAGTTGGAACAATCTAGTAGCACTGGCCAGGAGGGAACTCCAGTGATCCTGGCAAGTTTACAAGACCCTGGTCAAGTGGGTAATAAGAAACTTACATCTTTTTCCTTGGTTGTAGAGGAGGAGCCTGCAGAACTAGGTCACTAAGAATGAAAAAAGACCAAAAGTTTACCATCAATATTGATGCATTATTGCATTATATCATCAATAATGATGCAGGGGTCCTTGCTGCTCTTAAAAAGAATTGCTGAACCATCCATGGAGACCGAGAGATCCTGGAAAGGTGAAGATCTGGCAGGCATGTAGAGAAGTTCTGTCGCCTCTTGTGAGGTTGAGGTTCAGATAGGAGCTTGTCATCCATGCCAAGATGACACAGGGGTAATCAATGATGCATGAAACCTGTGAGTCAGAGTAAAGAGATGTAAAATGAGAGACCCAGCATATGAGCAGCATGACAAGCATGTGAGGAGATGAACCTAAAGACAAGGAGTTGAGAGATCCAGCACTAAGTATTGTAGTACTCCTGTAGAGGGGTTGAGTCTTGCTGAGAGATCATCTCTCCATGTCACTTGATACGTGTCATCAGAGAGGTAACAGGCAATGTAACTCAAGGTGATGTGGAAGAATGCAAGACCTACTAAGTTTGACAGAGCGATCTGTTGATCAGCAATGTCAAAAGTCACTGAAATGTCTAGGAGGACTACAGCAGAATAAAGAGCCGGCCCGCACGCTATAGTGACTGCAGTTAGGGTGGTCTCTGTTGAGTACCCAGGTTCAAGGTCAGAGTGGCTGATGTCAAGGAGGAAAGTTGGACAGCTGAATACAGCATGCTCAAGGGTTTTGGAGAGAAAAGGGACAAGCACGATAGATAGGATGTTCTAGACAGCAATAGGGTCAAAGTGGGCTTCTTCAGCAGGAACCTGTGTCTGCTTGAAAGTTGTCAGGAAGCAGACTGTAGACAGAAAAGTGTTGTTCAGAGGGAGACTGGAAGCTGGTGGACAGAAGTCAATCCTGATGTCTGTGATCTTCTTGAAATATGGAGCAAAGTTATCTGCAGTAAAGTAAGAGAGGATGGAGTGGGGGCAATAAGGAGTGATGATCATCAGTTTTTGTGGGTTCAAGTTGAACTTGAAATAATAAAACCACATCTTAGAAGTAGTGGCAGATGAGGAGAAGGAAGCAAGAACTGGTGGGTGGTAGAGTTGCCAGCAGTCTGTCGACCAATCAACCAATCGACTGCCAATTAATAGAGTGTCAGTTAAGAGCACTCAGGTCAACAACGAAACTCAACAGCAAACTTTTTTCGAAAAATATTCAAAATGAAAGAGGACTGTTAAGGATTACTGAGTGATACTGGATGATATTTTAGGAGGGATGGGGCTTTCTTTTCAGTTGAAGAGATGGCTAACCTGTGCAAGAGGAGCCTACTGTATGAAACAACATGTTTTACATGCAACTGCACATAACTGCAGAGAAATTAATGCTTTGACACATCAGTAACTCCAGGAGATTCAATTCAAGCATTGCTGTTAAATGCGTCAGTTCTATATAATTATGTAAGGCTTGTTCATTTAATTACATCACTATACTGTTGTTGTGCTGGAGTCTTTAACATAATGTACCTTTACAATCAGTATAAAGTGGGCAATATGTCGATGGCAGAAGATGCATCTCGTCAACATTAATTTGTTTGCGTTTTAGCCAACAGGCATTATGTTGGTTCTGTTTGTTGATTTTGTTCATGTTTTGATCTGTGTCAATGGCAGTGATTGGTGCAATTTTCATCAGTGGAGTCCTATCAAAAGTTAAAAGTTAAAATACAAACAAAACACGTGTTACTGTGAACGTATTTCATCCTCCACTAACAATAACTATCAATAACAACAATCAATACTCACCCTTCTCAGCCAGTAACTAATTGAAGGATAGAAGTGTGCATTATTGTAGTAGTAGTACTACTACAATAGTAGTACTGTAGTAGGTGGCAAGGTGAGAAACACTATTTACAAAAGAGGCATGAACTACTTACAAAAGTGTGGTTCTTAGGTCATCCTTGAAGGAAGCTCAAAGTGACTCTTCTGCCACTAAATGCATGTATTAAGTAAGGAAGCCATGTCCTAACCTAGGTCTCTCATAGGGTCAGGATGTTTCCTGATTTCAATGGCATGAAGTCGCTCAATGTGCCACTGCACCCCCTTGAGAGGATACCAGGTTACCAAAGGGCAACTAACCCTGATTACTGAGGCCCAAGCAGAAAGGCAGTGGGAATCCATTCTAAACTCCTTGGTATGAACCTATAGGGACTTGTACCCTCAACCTTCTATGACAGAAGTCACGTGCTGTGTGTAGTTCTCCCAACAGTTTGGGAGAAGTAAGCGCAACCACACACAGAAAATTCCTGCTGTCCTTGTGAAGGATAGCTCCTATGAAAGCTAACAACATGCAAAATACCAGAATTCTGAAGGATCTATTTTTAACTTGCCACTCTGCGCTATGGCAAACACTCTGCAGTGTGCAAATGAGGGCTAAATGAAACAACTCAGCACTGCAGGAAGCTAATGCCACGTCGATTCATCAAAATGACATTGACAGCTTATTGTTTTGGATACACTTCCCAGCAGAGTGAGACTCTTACGAGCACATTCCCAGGAGAGTCGCAGCATGTATGGGGAGCCAGATGCCAGGGTGCGAGCAGTTTTAACTCTATATCACTAAGCAGTGCGTAATTGGAGAAGGGAAACAGGAACTGTCATGCCAAGGGAAGGACAAAAACCGTTTGGTATTGAGGAAGATAAATTAATATCCTTGAGTATTGCACCCATTTAAAAAAAGCCGGTAGAAACAAGAGCAGAGGAGGAATTACATTTCAAGATTTCATGTTGCAGTAGCTAATGTGTGTGTTTGTGTGTGTATTGGGGGGATTCAAGACATTAACAGCTGAGGATTGACATGACAATGACAGGGGCAGAGGTACTGTGCTGCCAGCAACTAGGGAACCCTGCACAAAGGAGCCCCGTCAATTACAATGCCATAACCATAACTCAATGCCATCCCCTTTCTCCTTTGCACCACTACGAGATGAAACACAATGAACACGTGCTCTTCTCATCCACAAAGCTGTTTTCGAGGCCTAAAGATACTGATTACCCTGAAATTATTACCCACAGTACCTCTGCTTCCTACATCTGCACAAACAGATATCAGCAAAACTGCGACACACTCAAAAGTGCTAACAGATTTTGAGGACTGTACGGAGTACAGGCATATTGAAACTAGGATTCAAGATCATTTCGGAGGAGAAAGCAGAGCCACAGCATTAGCTAAGAACATTAAATACACAGAGCAAATAGATTCAATTTACCTTAAAAAAAGCAATGTACTGACCTGCTCTCTTCCCACTTACATGAGAAATGAAAAGCTTCAGGCTGTTGGCTGATTGATTGATTGTATAAAAATAATAACCTAAAACCAGGTATTATCGTACTTATGATGCTCTTATTCCGGCTGGTTGTTTACTGTCATCAGGTGACATTAGCTCATTCATGAATGTTTATAAATGCAGGCAAATCAATATCAAGGACAGTGATTAGTTTAATCATGAAACAATTTGCAATTTGCAATACAAAATGGCATCAACAACAAAGAAAAAACAATACTTCCAAAATATGTTAAAAATGGTTCTACTGACCTCATTAAATAACATAACATAACAGATGAATTCATCTGTGGATATCTTGGACCTCAAATAACTATCAACTTAATTGAAACAAATGTTTAGTATTTTAAAAATACTCCACCCAAGCACTGAACTTTGAAAGATGGCTTTCAGTTATTATCTATGGTGTTGGAACATGTTGCAAAACAGTCAATTAGAGTATCTCATTCCCCTTGTTAATTTCAGGCATACATCTGACAATACTCTAAGAAAGGAGCATATCTGTTTTTAACTAATGACAATCACTAGCAATGTTCATTGATCTGCATTTATTGTCTCCTGTATTGTTACCCTTTTTCCGATTTTAATGATGGCTTTTGTGACATGTTTCTGAATGTATGCATTCATTTATGTCTCTTTGCGAGGTCTCCCTTGGAAAAGAGAGATATTAATCTCAACAGGATCTCCTGGACAGATAAAGGATAAATCAAATAAAATATTAAAATGTATGTGTTCCCTTGAAAAACCTCACACAATTATAAAACACCCTTAGAATCCAGGGCCTCCACAATTACACCTACTCATTTCTGCAGGCACTAAAAAGCCTGTTCATTCAATACTAAAATTCTTAGATTTACATGTGGTTTGTGATACACATCAAGAACAAATAATTTAGCTTTCCAACCCACATACTTGCTCTGAAACTGGACTTCATTTTATACCAGCAAGAGCTGGTAGCCAGCTGAGAAAGAAATCTGTCATAATACATTGTACCTTTAAGTATGATCACTTAAAGCACAATGTATCGTGTAAAAAAATCCTTGTGTGCATATTAATAGGCAAGTGCATTGGTGGAAGTCTGCTTGCTTAGAAGTGAACTAAAAGGCTCTCCAGTATGGGGTAGTGCAGGTTTGATTTGATGGTGGAGCACAGCAGCTGTACCATTGATTTGAATTGCTTCAGTGAAAATCCAGCTGTGCAAACACCTTAGAGAGCATACAAATTATATCAGTGACTGATAATTAAAGTAGGAGAGAAATAATATTCTGCAGGCTACACTCACATCTAAAGCTGACTTTGTCCTTGCCGGTGTGGAAACTGGAGAAACAACCATTGTTAATGTGAACTTTGAACAGAATGAGTTATTCCTTTCTTTCTTCAGTTACATTTCAGTTTTGTTTGAATCTACAAAATGTAATGTAGAAAGCAATGAATTTCACAGTATGAACTCCTGTACAATTACAGATATGACCCGCTGAATGACTGAATTAAAGATTTGCAGATATGTCTGCTAAACTATTTTCAGGGGGAAACCAGACAGTGTTTTCATGCTACTTAAAGCCACATCTACTGTTTGCTGTTTAAAATAGCAGGGCTCATTGCGTATGAAAATATATGCAAATGCCAAGATATTCCCCTTCACCTTGGAAATGTCATCCACAAACATAGTTCGCATCAAAACAAACTGTTGTGCTAGCACATCTTGAGCACAAATCATACCAGGAAGAAGATAAAAAAATCAAATCTGCAATCGTAATGCTATTACCTTCCACACAGGGGGGCAGCTCTTTTGTAAATATGTCTAAAGTGAGAATGTAAGGTTATGGATTGCCAAAGGCAATCGAGGAACGGGATCAAGGGAAGACACAGAGAACAGATGCGCCTAATGAGACTAATGCGAGGAGATGATGCGCTTCATTAAAATAACACGTTCCTGCATGGCCCGAGATTAAACAAACATAAAATGAGGAGTAACGGAACCTGAAGCTTTTGTCCTGAGACTTTACGTCATTTTCATTGAGACCCAAAATTTTCTTGACCAGGGAAAATAGATCAAACAAAAAACAAATGAAGGACTGGCAAAAAATAATGGCATTTGTGCTGTCGTCTTTAATGGGAAGAAGTAACAGACCTCAGTTTCCAAAGCAACCTACAGCACAGTACTTTTGATGCTAATTTTAGGTTGGCACTTTTCACCACAGCTCATAGAGCATCGTATGGCTGAGGCTGACTGTGAGTTATCTGTGTGAACAGAACAGAGGACTGTAATGAAGAGAGACGTAGAAAGGGATGCAGAGAACCCAGGGACTTTGAGTGTGGTTTCCTTCCACCCTCAGAGATGTCAGAACAAGGCCTGGGGATAATCAGGCACTGTGTTTCGACACCAGGGGGTATTATGGTGTTGCCAAGAATGAGAAACACTACACTCCGGGGATAAATATGAAACAAGGGGTGTCTGGAGAGCAATATCAGACCCAACTAAGATGTGGCAATTTTTCATGGGGGAAAAAAGAAGTCTAAGAAATGTATATAGTTGTGCCTGGGTATATTCGGTGAGATTAGATATGGAAAGCAGGCAGGTGAATTTTGAGATTAAGTTATTGTAAGCAACATTTTTTGGAGATTGACAGAGAGACTGACTATAACTCACTCACTCAGTCAGACAGACTGACCGGTAAAAATACTAAAAGACACATAAGAGAAGCACTACTCTCACCCTCTGCTCCCCATCCCTCTCCTCTATTGCCCCTATTCTCTCCTGTTATTGTTATATGACAGATGAAAAGAGACTAGAGGTGAAGTATGCTGGGGAATGAAATGCAGAAAGGACAGAATTTATACATCACTCATAATGACATTGTGTCAGCTTTTGCCATATTGTCCCCTATGCCACTAATCTCTCCCTCTTATTCAAAAAAGAAAAAAAAAAGACACCATTTAGTTACATTGGGAACAAATCTGGATCCATCTGGCTAGCAGATATTTTACAATGGTCACCAGCATCCGGGTCACATTTGATCTTGCACTGTTGAATCAATGCTACCATGTGATTTTTAATTCAATTTACACCCAGTACAGTATACAGGCTGGCATTGAGTCCCTTTTCGCCTCATAAAAATGCTGAAGAACATTAATGTTATGTTAATGAGGCTGTTCAACACTGGAGCCCTCATATTCAAGCCAAGGATTTGTTCCAGTACATTTTTCACTGTACAAGTGGGGATTACAAACAAAAGCCAGGGTTTTACAGTGCCATTGGCATGACATGGAAATTGAAACGCTACCTCAAAGATGTGGCTGCTGTGTAATTACATAAGATCACCATTCCTGAAGTGATACACACATCAGACAGATAAGCATACTGTCAAACTCAGGCAGGAAATATTACTTCTGAAAACCAAATCAGCTGGAAAAATGCAAAATTTTGGCACGCCTCCTTTGACTTGGGGCTGATCTGGAGCCACCGCAAAGAGCAATGCATGACTCCTGCTTAGGCCCATTTCATGTGCCACATCAGGGCTAAATGGCACTTTCCCAGTGCCTGTGCACTGGGCTCAGGCAGAGTTTCTCCGCAAGTATGGAAAAGACTCAGGACCAGCACAAACAGCTGCCTCTCCTGTGAAGTAAGAAGCGAAAATTCAGCACATCGACAAATGGCAGGAATCTGTTCTGCTGTCTGCTGTTTAGGCAAGGTCAACGTAACTGTCATGTGAGCATTTCCTTCATATATTTATTGCAACACAAACCAGGCATTTAGCATACATATTTATCTGTGGCAGCTTAAAGCATACATGCTGCATAAACGCATTCATACATAGTTACGTATGCTTATCACCAAAAGCTCACTGTGACAGGATTAAGACACTGTTTTCAGCTGCACTTTGCATTTGGACTCAGCAGAGGCGAGTAGGGAGAAGCAGAGGGGGCTGCCAGAGGGGAGTGAGGTTGTGTGAACTCCGGAAGATGAATGTCCTGCGCTGAGGAACACAGAGGACAAATCTAATGTCCTCTCTGCATGGGGCGCTCGTATTTAGAGCTCCATTCAAGCACACGCCTCACAAAATGTCTCTTCTGCTTCTCATCAATTCACCTGGCATAACTGATGGTCCTGTTCCAATATGTACTTAAGATACTCTTACCTGCTTGTTGGAATGTGAAGCGCTGCAGAGGAAATACTATATATAATTAGACAAATGAAGAGATTCACAAATCCATGCCCATGGCAACCCTTGCCCCTGGTGGGGAATTTACAAGTCTCTTACTAGTCTCCGACTATCACCTACCTACCTACCTACTACCTTAGAGGCCACTGATACCCCTAAACTGCCATGGCTTTATTTAGGCACTGGACCCTACACATGTAAGGCAAATCTCCAGTCATCTATAAATCAATCAAATCAACCAATCAAGGCTTTTACTCATGTAATGTCTCTATAAATCTTTGTTACATGGGCAGATGCTACAGAGATTAAATGCACTGTGAACAACGGTCACTCCATGCTTCTCAAAATAAATGGGTATTTTTGGATCTAGGTGACTTACATCGGACTACTTGCTCCTACCGGGTTTCCTCCACCGTGACCATAACATTGACTGAGAGAGGACCCTGAAAGACTCAATATTAATTCACATTTTTCGTCTGGTACCTGCCTCCCTGCAACTGGTGGTGCTGAGAGTCGTCCGGAGCTCTGTTCTGTGGAGCCAGCGTGGCACAGTCTTGCTGTCTGTTCAGCAAAGTGACCACTCCCTCGGGCCCTCCCCTTTCACAGTGACGACTCTCCTCTTGAGTCCTGACAGACGGTAATAGAATCATTTAAATGAGTGTCAAACCCACCAGGCTATGGGCTCTCTCCAACACATCAGACCTGGCCAGTCACTCTCCAAACAAACAGAAGTCTCCACCCAGGAAAACAAATCAAGCTCAGATGGGGAACTAACACCACCAAGGTTGACGGCTCATTTGCATCAAACAATAATCAGCTTTAACTATGATTTACACAGGAATCCTTGTCTTTAATATGACATACTAGCCTACCAAACCCCTTTAATGTGAATCCAAGGTTCTTCATAGGTACCAGGTTTGTTTTTTCTAGTCATGAAGGGATTGGGAGAAGCAAACAGGATCAACCAACAGACACAAGTCATTTAAGTCTTTTTTTTTTCTCCCAACCATGACAAATGATTCTCATCAGGCCTGGTGAGAATGTAGAAATTAGCAAATGCATTTCAAAATCAAAGCGCACTCTTTTTTTTCTTGTATCAAAGCTGTGGTGGGTTTGCATTAGCTTTCTTCTTCATTGTTTGCTAGTATCCATCAACCAAGAGCAAAAGCTCTGATCTCATGCACAGTGGAAGTGAAAACTCTCAGATGTCTTAAGTTGGAAACAAAAACATTCTACTTATTCTCTTCCCCAATCAAAGTGGAAAGTCTCTTTAGTTCACAATTCATTAAGGCAAGTGCCTGTTGATTCACTGGTTCATGGATCTTTTCTTTTTGTTGGACTTTACTTTGTTCTACTGATACAGTTAGCATCTAATAATACAGACTATATGGGGGCATCACAGTGTTGACATGATGACTCCATGGTAAATGTGCTGCATGAGTGTGTGTGCAGTACTCTACCTGCATATTCATTTTTACACCACATGAGCGATAGGTTTACTCTGAGTGCTTTAAGGAAGCTTTGATATAGAGTCTGCAATATATGGTGGTATAACTACTACAGATAAAAACACACTTGTCAAGATGACATAGCTCTTGGCGGTTTGCAAAGGTGCAGCATAAACATGACCGTTCCTACACTTTGATACAGTGCAGTTCTTTCCTCGTGTTCTTCCTCATGCTCCTGTCGGGGAGCAGCTCTCGTATTGCTGTGAGGCGGAGAGAGACGACTATCGGCGGCGAACACGCTGCCTTTCATCCCCCGGGCACGTCAACAATAATCTTCATGCCAATTCCTTACCACAGCTCTGCAATCAGTGATGCTTGAATGAATAAAACAAACAATTACCTAATCCAGCACACCCCCTTTTCTTGACTTGCTCGCAGACATTACACTTATTGATTGCAAAACAGCTCCTATAGAATAAGAATTAAGTACACTCATTAACTAGTGCAATACGTTTGCAAAGAGCAAAGCCATCTGTTTGATCTTAACTGAAATTATTCCGAATTGTTGTTTTTCCACTTCCATAGTGTTTGATCACATTTTGACTTTTAATGACTAAAGGAAGTGATTAGGAGACAAAATGTTTATGTAGCAAATTGCAGTGGATGACTAAGTGGCCCAACAGAGACAGCTCACATTTTTGCCAGGACAGTGTAACGAAAACACTTAATATTTTCAATAGGAGACCCTTCCCATTGTACAGACACCACTGCCAGTAGCAACCTGCTGGCCCATCCCAGTACATTGCAGGCTCTGTCCACAAGCTCCTGTAGCTTTATTGTAGGGATGTAGCTGCCATGGTACACGCACACACACACACGCACACAGACACACAGACACGCGCACACACACGCACGCACGCACACACGCACGCACGCACGCACGCACACACGCACGCACGCACACACACACACACACGCACACACACACACACACGCGCACACACGCACGCACACGCACGCACACACATGCGCACACACACACACACACACACACACACACACACACGCACACACACACGCACACACACACACACACACACACACCCACCCACCCACCCCAGGGCTAGCCATGGTCCCCTCAGATTAATGATCACTGCTGTGTGTCAGGGCGAACGTGAACAAACAGATAAACGAACATGAGACCTTCACTGCTTCCCTGAGGGCCAAGGTGTACAAAGGTCTCTGGATGCACAAGGCCTCTCTCCTCAGAGTCTTAAGCGCTTCTCCTCCCCTACCGCCCACTACCCGCCTCCAGCCTCCTCACCGCTATTATCGTTTGGGCTTGTTTACTGAGCAGAGAACCCTGTCCAGGGACACATGCAGGGCACTGCCACTGCATCTCATACAAATTCAGGTACACATTTTTCACAACAAGGTTTTCAACAAAGCAATTCCACTCAAGCACTTCCCTCAAGGGCACGGAAACACCAGCCCTGGTGGAATTAAAACGTAAAGACCTCTTTTGGAGTGGTTCACATGGTTCACAGTCCCTGCTCCTTCCCCCCCAGTCAGAATTAACAGCGAGAATTAAACGTACCTAACGGCACAAAGAGGAGAAACGGGTACCAGACAATAGTGCCCAGATTCAATCCAAACACAATGCGCTCTGTCCTCTGAGGAAAATGCTGTCAAGTACTAATGTGAAGTGACAGTGAAGAGAAATCTCCATTGGCTTCCACAGACTTTAATGGCACGCTCAGGAGTCAGCATATACCCCCCCCCCCCCTTTCCCTTCCTGCATGACCAATGAATACACACTTGACGTCTGACTCAATTGCAATCAGTTTTTCTTTCGATATCCATGAGACTTCAAAGCATCTTGGCTATCCTGAATCATTTAAGCCATTTACTTTTTTTGTGAAATTTTGAACATTTTGAATTATAGATGAAAGCGAGTGTAATCCTTCCCACTTTGTTCCTGTCTGGCTTTAGCTCACAGACTACAGTGTGTAGCTGGTCCCAGCTCTACTGCCATTTTAGCATAACACAAAAATGGATCTGAATTAAAATGCCACACAGAACTACGTAAACCAGCTGAAATCATCTTAGCACTGAAAAGTAGACTATATTGACAGCTTAGTGCAGTGTTTGGAGCCTACATTCATGTGTTTACATGGTCAAGACCTGGCTTTGTAGAACATGTAACATCATTAGTCATGATTTGAAAATGTAATGTGGTGCGATTCACAAAGAGAGGAAAAGATGGGGCAATGCATTCCAAATTATTTATGTGGGTAAAATGGCCTGACGTAGGACACAAAACCAGGTTTAAAACATATTAAAACAAATTAGGAGACTTTCAATGCGGACGCATACCACTGTATAAGCAAGGAAACGCATTTTTCTTTTTTCTTTTTCAATTTTTGAAATTTTAATTAAGTTTCTTCCTACGCTCTTTAAGGCATGAATTCATTTCTCTGTGTACAGACATATCCCCATGGACATCCTGTAACACTGCTCTCTAATGCAGGGCCAATATCCAGTAAGCTAATGAAACAACATCAATGGTTTTCTTACTTGATCTGACTGCCAGGGGCTTAAATACACATAAATTGAATTTAAAGTACCAGATAATACAGTATATTTCTGAATTTAAAGTATCCTCAATACTGTAGAATATCAACTACTTCCAGCCACTGATGAACCAGCAGAAAGCTAGTTTTTTCAGATCAGCAGGGGTCACTACAGTTGTTTCTCCCCTCCTCTGCTTATTTAATGTAGCTATTTGTAGACATGGAATATCCACTATGAATAATGCTTTAATTCATGACTGATGTTGAAAAGAGCAAAAAAATAAAATAAAATAATTTAAAAGAATACTAAGGGCAGGCTGCAGAATAGTAAGAACAATCTGCAGAAATGCAGCCTTTTATATGTCTGACTAATCTCAGTATTTTATTGTGAGAGACATATTGTTTTCATATTTTTTTTTCATTAGGTTTGTTAACCCAAGGTACAAACCATCACCACAGTCATTTCATTCAATGCTGTAACATAAGGGTGTAGTTTGGTCTTATGAGGAATGTTACTTTCATATCTAATTTTACTCAGCCTCCAGCTAGCTGCTTTACTGTTTGGTCAAAACAGACAGTTCACAATTATTTGCCCCCAGGCAAGGGGGTTATAGTGTTCAATGAGGGATGCAACAGCTTTCAGCTATGCTGACATTCTGATTAATGAATATCTTTGATACAGTGCAGCCCAGCTGATAGCACAGCTGATCTGGAATATTCCATCACCCAACAAAATGACTACTCCGTTGCACTGATGTGACTGACAGAGACTCAGCAAAAGCAGTCATGCAACTTGTGATCCTTCATTGGGCAATGCAAATGTATGTCAGAAGGCTGATATCGTTTGGTAGTATCCATTGTATGACCGAGACCCTGGTTTTTTTTAATGAAAAATTAAAATAAAGTGAACATGCCCGGCAGCAAGCAGTATGGTAGCAAACAAACCAATGATATTTGACATTGACCGCGAGTCTGTTTACAAACCACAACAGCTCCGTTAAACCAAACACCAGCGTCAGCCAAGATACTGATTCACCATCTGAGAAGCAGAAATGCGCAATCACCTCAAGCAATCAGCGAGTCCATCTTTCAGCCTAACAGCTCATTAATTTGACGTGGTGCAGAATAACTGTATTCACAAACACAGAGCGGAACCACTACATTCAGCCACACAGGCCAAAACTACTGAATTCATCTGCACACAGCAAAATCATTACATCTCATAAACATCCTGCAGAGCAACCGCATTCATTAACACAGCTCACAGTGCACAGCCACAAACTCAGCCCAGAGACAAGTGCAGCTAGATGAAGTGAAACATGAGAGGGAAAATCAGACAGCTCGTGTTCAAACGAACAAAGCCAGGCCTATTGTTTCCCAGCAGCAGACAGAATTTTTTTTTTTTTGGGGGGGGGGGTGTTAAAATGGGTCATTTATTAATAGCATGCCACTTTCCTTGAGCCTTATCCCAGAGCACGGAAGCAAGATGATAACTCATGGGAACTCCACGGCCCCCGCTGGCTGCTCCCAGATACCCTGTGGCCCCACTGTGCAAGCACCATCGGCGTGGCGGAGCTTAACAGGATCAGACTGCGGTCAAGTCTGAGGAGGGCTGCTGTGGTCGCGGCGACACGATCGTATGGGGGAGGCAGGAGCTTTCTGTGTGCGCCAGGAGCCGCCAAGGCACTCGCTCCCCGCCGGGAGACATCGGCCCTCGCGTAGGAGAGAGGTCCTCACCCCGCGGCATAGCGCGGGCGCCTCTCTCCGTGCGACTCTGATGTCGGATCAACACGCCGCGCTTCCCCGAGTGCGGGGGAAACGGGGTTGCCTAGCAACTTCCCTGGGAACAGCCACTTCAACATCCGTCCGTCTGTCTGTCTGTGTTCCTCTGCGTCTCTCCCTCTCTCTCTGCAAATCCCACAGGCACACGCACACACACACAGTCACAGACACACAAATACATTTTAGATTTTAAAAAATGGCTGTAATATTGCGAGCAACGGAGCACTTGGACAGTGCTCACCCTTGGCCTTTCCCTGTCAGAGACGGTCCCTCTGCGATGTGCCTCAGTGCTAAGTCTCATTCCTCAGGCTGCAATCACTCTCCCTCTCCTTTTTTTTTCCCCCCACCAGCCGTCCTCATCTCTGCCTTTTTCTCCTCAATAAACTATTCATAATAAGGGATGCCTTTCATCATTTCTCTGAGGAATCCTCCTCTGGTGTCTGTTTGTTCTTTTGTTTATATAATTGGATTTCCCTTTTCTCAAGCACCTTCCCGGCAGTCAGAGGTGTTGAAAATCACGTTTATATGCTTCACATTCGGGATTTAAGCACAGTAAATATATTTGCCGCTTTTATAAATCTCACCCATGCAGTTTCTCCTTTAAGCTACTATGCGTGAAATCGCTTATGCGTTCCTGTTCAAAATTTTTTTAATGTCTTTGTGCATTCATTTGTTTAAATAGTTGAAAACCTTTTTAGATTCCCCCTTTCAAAAATGTTCAATAGGACAGGATAGCATGCCATGTAGTCAATTAAAGGGCATATTAGGGTAAAATTAAGATGCATTTCACAAACTGTGCCTTCTTTAAATGATTGCCTCAGCTCTGCACACAGTACAGTATCAGTTAAAGAGATAATATGCTAACTCCAACCTAAATTATACAGTATTTCTTTAAAGAAGCTACGGCAAATTTTGAGCTCAGACAATTACACAAACGCAGGATTTACAGATCATTTTCAATTAGCTGCTAATTCAGCTAAGAAATACAAGGTGGTTTGATATCACATTTAAATAATGGCTGCAATTAAACAATTAAGGACTGTACTCCGTTGGAATAAAAGCCATCGGACCATTGCACATTCGGGGCCAAGGACTCCCCATCCATGTGGTAAATGAAATACTGCATGAGACAAAGAGGTCACTCAGAGCAAGGGAACGCATTAGCGGAAGTTAAATGTGCACAATGCTGCAGATTCAGGTAATTTATTCAATGTAATGAGGAGTGAGGTAATTACTACTGACCCTGGAAGCAGTGAAAGTAAACAGTTGCCCAGAGCGTGATAGATACCATTCACCCTGAGCAGCTGGCACTTGCAGGGCCCCTGTGATTAAAAACATAGGTAAAGTTGGGTGGATAGCCAAATAATGAACAAATACTTTTTTTCACTATACTATATGGGATCACCACAACAGTGATGATAAAGAAAGAGATCTTTATTATATAGTACATTACTTTTTGATATTTAACCGGGAAGCAGCTATTTGCACTTACTGGCAAATATGTTAAGACGCTCTGATGAAACTAAAGAGTAATTTGTTAGTAGTACATCATCAATACTACTATATTTACGAGGAAGTTTGCTTGGTGACAACTGGTGCTTATCCCAAGTGATTCTTAAAAAAGTACTGAATAATTGTAATGTGGTAAGATCATCACTGGTACCAGTAAATATGAGCATTTTCCATGTTTCTGAATGGTCACATTATTTCCATTTTCAGTAATTTCTTACCATTTCCACAAACATCAATTAAATTATCCTCCCAGAATTCCTTAATCTGTATTATCATATACATATGAAATGTTATGACTACAAATATTATCACAGAAATCAGAATAAAAATAATCTCCAGGAAACAAATCCATATTTATATATAACCTATGATCTATACACAAGTTGCTCATTTCCACCAACTTTGAGATACATTAAATGAATATTATTACTGAGAGATCAGTGACATTGGCAGTGACAGGCTTTTCACAATGTTGCTAAATTTGAGTATGGTACTACTGGTTCAATCCACCATTTAAAAAGCACTATACACACAGGGAAAAACACATTTATTTACTGTGAATGGGACAATAAATATTTTTTCCTCCAGTGACATAAAATGAATCCATCTGATACTAAAACTAATGGTGTGTGACAAGTGAGTTGAAAAAATGTGGCACTACAAGATTATTAGATATGCTTAAGATATTAATCAAAAGGATATAAGTTAATCTTTATTACTTATCTCTGGTATCTGTACCTCCAGGCACAGAATGTATAAAGCTACTTAATCAAAGTATGAATAATTTTTTCATCTATTTATTATCCTTACATGCTGACACATGCCATATGTACTTATCTGCTGATAAAACAAAAGGCCTAATTTACTCTATCTGCTCATAGATTAACATGCGTACCTAATAGGGCTGGGCGGTTGTAGCGAAGGGCGAGAGCAGTCACCCCACCCGGCCTCGAACCCAGGTCTACGGGGTACCAACCATGCGACTTTGATCGCAACGCCAAAGAGCCAGGCTCGTTGGTATGGCAGTCAGAGTGCATACTCAACCGTAGTGACAGCACTCCGTCACACTGCCCTCCCCTTCGGGAAGCGCGCCCATGCGTTTCACGCACCATGCCGTCCCTCACGCATTCTCCTGCCGTACTTCTCCCATCCCAGGGTGCCCCACTCACTGGTGCTTCACCCATCTCTGGGGTCCCTCACAAACCGGGGTCAACCGAACCTGGGGGTCCCTCGTACAGCTCACACACTGGGCACGCCTCCAATGGCCTCGCAGCCAGCCATCCCACTCTGCTCTCACCCTTCGCTACAAATGGTGTCAGTCACCCCACCCGGCCTCGAACCCAGGTCTACGGGGTACCAACCATGCGACTTTGACCGCAACGCCAAATCGCATGTTTGGTACCCCGTAGACCCGGGTTCGAGGCAGGGTGGGGTGACTGCTCTCGCCCTTCGCTACAGCGGTATATTGATACCTTTTCATACGAGATATAGGATGAGACAATACCGTTTATATTGATATAGTTTGATGTTGCGTTACATGACCCGTTTCTTCCGTAAAGCCATGCCAGTGTTTGCATCTCTCCTCTCTCTCACACTCCGCGTAACCCCGCTCCCTTCTGATGTCAACTAAATTTTAATAGTAGGCATAGCCTACTTACAATTTATCCATCACATAAACTGTATGTATTTTGACAGTTAGTTTACATGCTGATGTAAATTTGTAGTCTAATTTGTCCATCAACACACTAAAATCAATACCAATGTAAAACTTTAAGCAGCACATTTTGATATTCTAAACCTTATCAGAAAGTGCAACCAATATATACCTACAGGTAGCATATTTCGATAGTCTGAAATACCTTTTCAGAAAATGCAACCAACATAAACCTATTTTGATTTAATATAGGCTATTTTATATATTTTTTATATATGTTGATATATTGTGCAGCTGTATATTTTCAAACAGGGTAGGCCAGTTATTTTTGTTCTGTTTACATTTTTATTATTTGCACAGCTGTGTGATTTGTTAAGCAAGAGGAAAACCTGTAATTGTACTCTATTTTAATCAGTCTGTTATTATTATTGAAAACAACTGAAGGAGGATTCTCAGAGATAGGCCTATTTTTATTTAATATAGGCTATTTAGTTTATATAATTTTTCATTTACGTACATGTCTTGCAGATGTATATTTTCAAACAGGGAAGGAAACCCTGCCTTGGAAATTAGACTTTTTTGAGGATATGTTTACAGATATTATATTTAACAACTGTTTAGCAAGACCAGCATATATGTGTATACTGAACTATGGATATACCAAGTAAATGACCCTCAAAAGGCAAATTTAAAAATCCTCAGCACATGACACCAAATCACTCCTATAGAAGAGTCCTTGGTGCATTTGACTGAGTTTATTCTTGTACTGCACATTCAACCCATTATTAAAAGAAGCCCAACAATGCAGGAATCGTGATCTGAAACCCACAGGCAGAGGTCATGGTATAATGTGTCTGTGTCTGACTTTGTCACAAAGCACGAGAGAATGCTATGCAGCAAAGTAGTAATTCAATAGAAAATATCCTATTGTGCTTCATGGAGGCATTCCAAACACCATTCTGCAGGGACTGAGCATCCCTGGCATGAATGGAAACATGTACATACACAGACACACACCAGCACCCATTATTTACAGTAGTAACTGAGCAGAATATCTAAGGACTGTTGGCCTTCTCCTGAAATGAAGATGTCACGTGAGATCTGTGTCATGTGACTTGATCAGAGCAGTCCTGCTGAGACTGCAGTAGTTGAATATGAGAAATATTTATATTATATTTTTGGTAAGCAATGTCTGCGGGGCAAATGCACTGAACAGCTGCTTCAGCTCCTCATTCTGTCTGCTTACTTGAGTCTGCATTTATAACAAACTGGCTCAAGAAATTCTTCTGTAATTATAGTAGTGGTACCAATAAGCCTCAATCAGTGGGAAAATGCAATATTCCATAGGTCTGTGAATTTCTCCTTTTATGTACTTCTCCTAGGTGGACAGTCACAACCCTGTCATTTTCAACAGCTGGGTGCATGGCAATGGGTTTAATTAAAGGCTGGAATTATAGTTGTAGAATAACAGGATTGCAACGACAGACCAAACCAGACATATAACCAGGGACATTTCTAGCTATTGAAAAGATCCGGGGCTAAGTCAAGTTTGGCTGGGGCTTGTCTTTTTTTTTTTGAAGGGAGATTTTTGAAGCATCAGTAGGTTGGGAAGGTTATATCTACCTTTATAATACATAAACATTATCACACCTTCAGACGCCAAGTTCCTCTCTGTTACACAGTCTGTCTGTTTTGCTATAAACACCTCCTTTTTCAGGGCGAAAATATTCGGGGCTAGGCTTAAAATATTCGAGGCTATAGGTCTATAGACCTAACAACGCCACTGCATATACCTCTTATGCTAATTTATTGTTCTGGCTCTACAATTTTACTATCTCTCCTCATACCTTGAAACTGTTTCAAAATGGTTCAATTTATCTTTATGCATTGCCAAAACAACAGTCAAAACAGGAAAAAATAGATTAAAATAAGTGCAATTATAACCAACAGTGATTTCACAAGTATGCATGTCTTCTCCACTCATTAGAAGGCTTAAAATTTTTACAAGAGAAAATGTAAAACATGTTCAAAAAAAGTGTTAAAAAAAAAACAAGCTTAGTGTTAACATCAAGTATGTAAAAATATATACTATTCCAAATAATCAAGATCAACTTAGATATCATAAATGTGAAGGATAATTTCATCTGACAACACCCGGGAGTAAGAGGAATTGTGGGAGACCCTGTAGTATGGTGTATAGTGTTGTGCTGCATTTAGTAAATGCTCAAAGACAAATTCTTCCTTGGGGGGGAAAGTAAATGTTCTACGGCATTTGCCTACTTTAGATAAAAAAAAAAAAAATCTGTACTGCATTCTTTTTGACTCAACTGTGCAAAATATGGGAAAGGAGGGCCATGTCAAACAATCAGCTCCTACAAAAATTCATTCACATCAATGCTGGGCATCCAAATTCACACTTTAAATGGCTGGTGCCAAGCACAGCAGCTATTTCACACGACTGAATACAACACTGGGAGGAGCGCAATCCAATGCTTTCTTTCGCTCTTTTCACTTTCCACAAGCAGCAAAACAGAGAACGCGTGTCACTAAATACCACAGTCCAGCCATGGTTCCCTACAATCTCTCCCCATACACTCACTCGTTCCATCGTCTCACTGGGAACATTATTTCTTTTAAACAAGCAGTGATGCCTGCCAGGGTGTGGAATAAAAGAGGGAAATGAGGTTTATTATACAGAACACTAAGCCTGGGAACTGAATAAGAAATCAGCCTGGCAGAGAGAAAGTCTTATTCATTCTGTTCCAGAAATGCAAGCTCTTGTATTTGTTTTGCAGTGTCAGCCAAAACTGACTATGTTATCAGGATCACATAAAAAAAAAAAAACACAAAAAATAAAACTTTTCTTATGGAACCACAGTTGAAGAACTCCCTCAGCAGCTCTGGAGCCCATATTCAACAGCTCTGAATAAATTTTAATTGCAACAATTATGGTGATGTTACAGCACAGTCACTGCTTACAAATGCCTTATACATGCCTCATAACTTTGAGCGTTTATGTGTTTCTTAATGTTGTCTTAGAATAGTAATGAGAATATGTAGTTGTGTCTATGCATCATTTTAAATTTTATTTATTTATTTTTTTCTGTGAGCAAAACGCACATCTACAGGGCTCCCCCAGTAGCTCAGTCATAAAGGCATTTGTTCTGAGTAAAGGCTGAGCACTATAGCCCAAGATATTCTAACTGTGAGTCAGGACGGTGCCATTAACCAACAATGACCCGGACTCTGCAGTGGCGGAACATAACTGGCTCTGTTCTGCTGGGATGGGATGGGTTACATCAGCCAGAGTCTCCTCATTGTACATCTCTTCTGGAGAAAACTCTGTCCTATAACCCGCACAGCACAAAAGGTTACATGTGCATACAGTATGTGTACAAGTACATATGAAATCTGTGACAAACTCAAGCACAGAGAGTTTTAGTGTACAAGTCAAGAATGGGAATTATGAACTAAATTGATTTTTAAATACAACTTTAAAATGGTTAAGATTAAATTAAACGCTATTTCAACACATCAGAAGAAAGCGTGCTTAGTCTCTAAATACAGAAGAAACTGAAGATAACAAATAAATGTTTTCAATATCGAGGATGAATGGTTATTTTTTTTTATTTTTTATGAACAACTTTTTTTTTTTTAAACTGAAAATAAACAGGAACAGGGTTATGATCAATATATGCATGATTAGAAGACAATATTGCATTACATGTGCTGACAACGCATAGTGGCATGCACAGATTCAGGCATTCGATAACATTAACTACCCTAGCTATCAGTCACAGCATGTAGTTAGTTCAAGTTAGCGAATACTAGCCTATTTATGACTGAGCACATCTGTATTTCAATACTGAAGACTCCTGCAGCCACCCGAAGTCTAAATTAGAAAATTACTGACCAAGCCAAAATGAAAAGAAAACAGAAATAGCTAAGCATGAGTATTTAGCATGTGAGCATAAGATAATCCCTCAGCGATTACAAATTTTGAAATGGCCACCTGTGTCTTCTGGACCCATTAGTTGTGGACATGAGGAAGTCACTCGACATCACATAATTCCCCCAGGGATAGCAGAACACTTGTTGCTATGCTGTACAACTAGATTTGTAGAAAACCACTTAAAAATACTAAAATAAAAATACAATTAAAAATACTGAGCTTGTTCAAAATGTCTCTGATGATGCTTGTGCTGGCTGCTTGCTGGTTGCTTCATGTCATTGTAACTACAGAAACTCTGACATATGTGTCGCAAGTGAATTGTTCCAGCACCCCCTCTAAATTCTGATATTTGACAGTTTACAGAACAGCTAAAAAACCAGGTGACTGTCCTCCCATTTCAGCATTCGCTCTCCTGTGGTGTACTGTGAGGGTTACAGTATGACAAAGCCATTGGTTACAGCTTAATGCACAATTGACAAATTCAAAGGCAAAGGGCGAACAGAGGAAATCAGAATAGAAAGTGCAAAAAAAAGCACATCTGCAACTCTCTTTCAGTCATCCATCAGAGTACAGGCTTGGGCTTTTTTGCCCCTTCAGTCCCATGACTCCAGCCTTGGTGTTATTGCCAGAGATGTATGGATAAAGCACACAGATATGATCTCGTATAAATCACCGTGCGCAGCTGGGCGAGAGCAACGCTTCGGCAGAGAATTGGAGAGGGGCTGGGAGAGCCAGCATATGTTTCAGATGATTGGGATGTCACTCTTTATCAGATGGCGAATGGAGAACCACCGCTGTGTGGGAGTGCTGATGTCCAAGCTGTCAAGGTTTTTTTTTTCCCCCTCCCACAATTTCATGCATTTTCCCCAGGGAAAATGGGGGAAAAAATTCTGATACTGTGTGGCCCTCAATCTTCATGTGTTACCATAAATCACAGAGTTTATGAGGCACATATTTCTGAAATCCTTTTGTCACTCTGCTGACTGCCACTCCGACCCTTGCCCTCATAGCCAAACATTTGATTTATATGTCATTGGAAAGGGTGCCTAAAGAGGCAGCAGCCTTAAGCATTGTGCACATATGTATATATGTATTCCAACACAGCAGTGTGGCCAGATTCAGCCCATGTTGAACACACATTTGAAAGAAAGTGGAATTTCATGATCTTCACCAGGAAACCAATCACTTTGACTCTGCATTAATATAATACTTGAGGTATAACACTATTAGTTTTGTTGGTTAATGGTTTGTCAGGTCCTGACGTGGTGCTTAAATAATTTAAAGTAAAGTATAACAGTCATTTAAGATTACCCTATTTATGGTATTAAACATGTCTGACATGTTCTTGATGGTCATGTAATCACTTTCTTTTTGATAGAAGATTGCTATCTGGCTATTTTCTGTAAAACAGCTTCTGATGGCATATTTCAACCAGCAAGTTAACATAGTATTAACAAGTCTGTTGGATTGACTTTGCTGTAATTCTTTTAATAATTCCATTTTTGGAATTATAATTTTCATTTGTTTTTCAAACATAATGTATTTTATGAAGCAGAAAAAAACTATTTTAGCTATATTAGCTATTCATAGCTTACAGGAAAAAGCATATCTGTCATTCCTCATTATTTGACAGTAAGCTCAACAGCAATTGTTTCTATCATTACTTTGTATTACCTGTATATAAATCAATAAAAATATTATTTTGTGCCTGGCCTCAGTGATAGTTTGCTTTCAGAAAGGATCATCTTCAGAGTAGTGACCTGGTTTAGGTTTTGTTTCAGTAGTACATAATTCACAACTTCAGTATTTAAGAGCATCTGAGCTGACCTGGGATTAGTTTTATTTCATTTTATACTGTAGCTAATGAGATAAATGAAGAATGTGGACAAGGAAAGCCTAAATGATATGGCTACTCACCTTAGATCAACTCATACAGACTGCACATGACCAGCAGCCACTGAAATCACTGAACACATTGCACAAGTTATGAAAAAAACATAACATGAAAACATAAATTTGACACAAAAAATCAGACACAGAATTAACAATCCATATTTCACCGCAGTTACTCCACAGCTCTTTCAGCTCCTTCTTGCTCTCATGCACTGGGCAAAAGATGTTCAACACATTATTTCTCCTTTACACACCGTGTTAAGCAAACGTTCAGTATGATGGCTCCCAGCGGCCAGCACTCTTGCACAGTATAAAAATGAATAATTCATGGGAAGGAGGCTTTTAAAAGGAACTGAACTGTCTCCGGGAGGCCTGGCCCGTGTTTCTCTTGTTATTTGTACCTTTGTTGCCACTAGTTTCGCTCAATTCTCCAGAATATGCTGTGCCTCTAGTGCACATTTGAATTCTCATCTTTTCCTCCAGTTAGATTTATTACTTCGTCTCATTTCCAGAAGTGCCCATCTCAGCTCCTCACGATCAATGGGGCTTATGAGAGCAGTGAAACAATCGCTTCTATCGTCCATAATCTCTGCTTAGTGTCACCTTTCAGAATTTCATCTCAATCACTCCACCCCTGTAAGTGGGGGAAATCAGTTCTTAAATTTTTACAGCCAGAAAATTCATCGGATGAGGAGCGAGTGGCACATGGAGGGCCAGCTATTGCAAATCATGCCTTTATTCCTCCCTTTTTCATTTCATACCGCATAGACATGTTATGAAAGGTCTATTCATACTTTGTAACATATTGAAAAAGGAATGTCAAATTAATCATACCATGGATTGCATCAATTACATTTTTTTTGCATTTTAAATAGCAAAAATCAATAATTACTATTCAATGTACAGATTTGTATTGATCTTTAGACTTTTTAATTATTCAAGCAAGCACACAAGTACAATTATTGGTTAACTATACTTGATATTCAACCAAACACAGACTATTCTTCTTTGATCTATCTCCATTTAGGTAGCTGTATTTATTTGTAGATCAGAGTGATACAACACAGATTCCTGCTATGTGTTATTCTTGTAGCAGCTGTTACGGAAATCCTAAATTGAACCTCAGATAGCGATCTGAGTATTTCAGTAGGGGAGGGCTAGATGTCACAGCTCCTAAAATGTGTCAGGAGATACCCTACACTCTATTGCCAAGGGAGTATTCCTAACACATTGCCTTACTAAAGAACTAATAATGTATGGTTTTATTACCTGAGAATATCACAAGCTAAACAGCACAAATGTTCCCCCTTACATTGGATTCTGTGTGAAGTATGGCACACACCAGTCATTCCAGAGAGAGTGAGCACCATAAGCCCTAGTCCAGGATGAATTTTCCCAGAACAAGTTCTTACTTTAACTCATCAGCCTCATATTTTTAAAACAAATCTGATCCTAGACCTTGATTACATGCATGGGTAGCTACATTGTGAATGATGTGATGCTGCAACCTCTCCAGCCCTATTTTGGAATCACCAGTTGTGTGTTGATCTTGCCTCCCAACCACAACCACAACCACAGCATTTACTCAGCAGCACTGAGGCGAAATATATTTAGTCCTTCGATACACTCACATGAAACCAAGAGCTGTTTTTTGCACTACAAGTCACACGGCACACTACAATGGAGTGGACTCTCATTGAGGGATAGGTGTTACTTCGCTGAAATCATTCGAGCATCTCACAGATGCCTGAGAACAGTAAGATGAGGAAACCCTAGCCAACCATCCCACATTTGTTCATGATGGAACTACGCCAATTTGTTCCGCTGCTGTGGGCTCCAAATCACTGTCATCAAATGACACAGCTGGGATCGAACCCGGGCAATAGAACTCAACTTGTGTTAAAACTATTGAGCTACTCAGGAGCCTGTGATACTGAAATGCATCCAAGGCAAATCAGTCTGAAAATGATCCTTTTTCAAAAGCAAACTTTTAAATGATATTAGGCTCAAGATATCTTTTTTGTTTATGAGCATGTAGCGAAGGGCGAGAGCAGTCACCCCACCCAGCCTCGAACCTGGGTCCAACCTTGGGTGCCAAACCTGCAGCTGGACCGCAAAGATCCAGGCTCGTTAGTATGGCAGTCAGAGTGCATACTCAACCGTAGTGAGAGCACTCTGTCACAGAGCAATAGTAACACTACTAATTTAAAATGCACATGAGCCTCCTACCTTTTTTAAATCAACGTGTCTTTATTTTCTTTTTGCTTAATATATGATTCAACTTTTCCCCCTCCTGGCCTGTGAATATTTGGGGACTGGACACACAGGTAGCATAAAGTCATTCAAAACAAAAATGTAAGAGTGGCCTAAAGGGTAAACTCAAAAGGCTTGTTAATCCTCTTTTACACAAAGACTTTCAGAGCAAATTCCTCTTGCATAGTTGGGTGCCTTCTGACACACAAGGGAGGGAGTCAAAATTATGAGCTAATCCTGTTTCTTTCAATACATTTGCATGATTAGGTAATGCACATGAATACATGTACATATTGTTATGACAGTTTAATAGCATTAAGCTGTTAACAACGTAACAACCAGTGTTTTTTTTAATTTGTGACGATTACAAATGAACACTGAATAGAATGGAAAGCAAACAACCCTAAAAATGATGTCACTGATGTTTAACACAGACAGACTACAAGACAGAGAAATGGTTTCAGCCCTGACTGAATGGATTGCTGTGTTGTATATCATGAGCCTGTCTAGTGCTGTGGCGGGAGTCTGCGCCATTTTAGGGCAGGTGACCTGAGGACACACCTGCTGTCCCACCTTCAGTTCCAGAGCCGGCTTTCCAAAATGAACAACACTGGAGCAAAGCAGGTACAGACGGAGAATTAAGTTCTACTTCCACACACTCTCTGTCAGTTAGTCCTGTAATTATAATGCCACAAACTAATACAACACCAGGAAAGTAGCAGGCCACTCCACATGTTTAACTCAGCCAGTGTATATTAAAACAAGTGAAAAGTGCACATAAACTTAGCAGATGAATTGGTTACATCCTTACAATTTAGTTGAGGCAAAAAAAGGCAAAAGCCACACAATTAAGGATATTATTCTTTTAAGTTGGCAAAAACTGCTCCGTTTGATCTGCCGGACCACTCTTGGTATCTGCACACTACTGACTCTTGCTCTCTGAACACATGTCCCGCAGTGGCGCAATTTTCTGCTCCATATTTCTTATGTGTTCATTTTTGCTCTGAATACCGTTTGATGTCACTCTAGGTTTAATGTGAGCGGTACACTTCAAATCAGGTCACACATTTTTCGGGCTGCTTTGTGCTTTAGCTTTCATCTGATGAAGATGGGGAGCCATGAAGGTGGGGCTACTAGCAAGGAGAGCAATGAGGATTACAGAATTTATTAAGAGTTTTCTCCCCTCATACATCTTTCATACAACTCCACAGCCCAAACAGGACAGTAAAAAATTAAAATGCATAAAGAGAAATTGAAATAGACTAAATATCTCAGTTATAACAAAAAGAAAGGAGATACTGGGGTCTAAAAACACTGAAAAAAATGACAGCTACAATCTGCAATTCAGCTCAATGTGACACCTATATCTTAAAAACCATTGAAAAAGATGACGCAATCTGATTGGTGAACTTGCCGTTCCCATCATGCTGTTATTCACGATAACAACATGAGTGGAACATTCTAGCTGTGTGTTATTAAAAATTGTTGAATCACTTTACATATTTATCTGCAGTTAAGAAACTGTCACTCACCGAGATACAAAGTTTCCAGGTGCCAGGTGTCATTGGTTAGCGGCAAGTGAAACAGAGCACCAATTCTAGACATTTAAAAATAGCAAAGATATTTCACTATTGGCAGATGGCATTCACTGTAAATACTAAACAAGTTGCTCTTAGCTAGCTGGATATACACCTTCAGAATTACTGGAATCAATCTCTCAAGAACATAAAATGGTGTAGAAATATGGTCAGGAAACAAACTGGCATTTCAAAAACTGTACCTTTAATGTTAGCGTGCAAATCAATTTGTATAAAAATGAGACGGAACCTAGCTAGTTATGGTAGCGGTGCCACTAGATAGCTGCTATCCATTGACGAAAGTAAGAGGTGTGCGTTATTGCAATTATTGGCAATCGGTGATGTTGATGGCCTAGTGATCACATCACCATCATTCCAATAATCACAATAATGCAATTTTAATTAATAATGTAGACTTTAATTGGAATATCAAGCCTACATATGTTTGTTGATAGGGATGATTGTGGAACAATTGCATTCTAAGATTTTAAATTGAATCTGAAACCAAACTACATGAAGAATCGATTGATTTCATGACCAATGACCCAATGTTATGTTGTCTGAAGTTGACCCACATACAGTACTAAGCCCTGTCAAATCATCGGTGTGGTGGTCCTTGAATTTCTGATTTTATTCAGCCCTTGTATGCTCCTTCACTGTTACTTAAAGTGTATTTTATGATATATAGCTATAATAAGCGTTAACACAACTGTACAGACATGCTCAGACAGGCTTAATCTTAAAGAAGAATTACAGTAGATCACACAAGACTAGAACCTGGTGAGCTGAAATCAGGGACGAGACATTAAAATATTTAATCTGACACGTGTAGAACAAATTCTATGGATGCATGCTGAGAGAAACTATTAATTTGCTCTCTTGATTGAGAATGTCTGATTCTGCAGTGCAAGACCCATGGCTTCTTACCATATAATGAGTGCCAAGTCTATCATTCACTTCTGCAGCATGAAATGAAAAGGTTATGGCACAAGGCTACACCAGCCAGACACTGTAAAAGGATGAGGAAAAAGGTCCAAAGAATTCAGTTTTACAGTGTCATACTGAGCTCTTCACAAAACTTCCTTCTCTCTGCCACTCCATTGCTCCCGGCTCCCCAAGAAAAAAAAAATGGGAAAAGGGGATAAGTCATTTAAATCCTTCCTTAAGGCCCCTGCCAAAGCATTCTGCTTCATCTTCAGTCTAATGCTGAGACCTCTCTCTTTCATACAGACACCAGCAGACACGATCTCCCTCACAAGCAAAAACAGTACACAAATATTGCACATACTACACACACATCACTTTACGTACCCCTTCATGATATGTATTCATTATGACAGTTGTGCGAATGTGTGGCTTTAGTCTTTTTCACCCAACTTTTCCTAGATCACCTAACATCTAGTCTCACGGACCAAGAATTTGTTAACAAGAATAAAGTTTTGGCTTCAGATTACAGGGGAAATCTCATTTTGCTAAGGTAGTAGCATGCTACAGGAAAATGAAGGGGCAGCTTTCGAAAGGAACACCCCTGTTTTGACACATAAGCGATCAACCTTATGATCCCCCACTCACATCACATCAAACGTCCTCACTTGCTATGTACATCAAGTAGTCAGCCAATTACTGGTGTTGTAGATAAAGTATTGGAAATTGTCATCAGTTGAACAACTGCAATGCCTCTATTCAGAAACTGTTTAGAAAATTACTACTGTAACAAATTTTTTTTAAAAAAGAAAAAAAACTAGCTTTGATTAATGAATACCCTAGTAGTCACAGCTCAATGAACTATTTCTCATTTTGCTTTCTCACTATGGCAAAGCAATTTAAAAAAAAATGAATAAATACTGAGACTTGAGACATGAGTATGGACAATATCTGAGTCTGTCTCTCCTCCCTCAAAAAGGCAGACATTTCCTCTGATTTTCCTGCCCTGACACTTCTTTTTTTCCCCCTTCCCTCTGTGAATGATGTAAAGTATGTTCTGTCATGTCTCACGGAGCTTTAAAAGGTGTATTCTGTGGTGGGCCACCCTGCAGGCACTGCCATGGCTTCTTTTCACAATAAGCGCCAGTGCATACGGGAGTCACCATGACCCTGTTTGGTCAATGACCGTAGCTGCAATCCAGCTGTTATTGACAATATTACTGTGGTGCTTCACCTTGAATTGCATTTGCCTCAGCATTCAGAATTACAAGGACATGTTGACCCTTTCCATCTGAAGGGAGCAAGATAAACACAAATGGATTAGACATTGCTATCTTGCAAATCAGTCGGCGAATAGGGAGGTAGCAAGTTCATCATTTTGACGAAAAGTAAGTATGTTTTGCCTGAACTCTGATTTATGTGTTACTTTGAACAGGTGTGTGTTCAAAAAGTGCAGAACACAGTGCTGACAATAGTATTCATTCAGGATAAGATGAGGACTATTCTAAAGACTACCCTCTAAGTGCATAGGGTTCTTCTGATAATTACTTATGGGAGAGTGATGGTTCAGAAACCCCATAATGGACAGAGCCATTTTGTGATGGCAGTTGCTGATGTGAATTAATAGCAAACGATTATAATTGGTTAAAGACTGAACCAATGATAACACACGATAG
This sequence comes from Megalops cyprinoides, assembly GCF_013368585.1. Classification (NCBI taxonomy): domain Eukaryota; kingdom Metazoa; phylum Chordata; class Actinopteri; order Elopiformes; family Megalopidae; genus Megalops; species Megalops cyprinoides. The sequence goes on along the minus strand of NC_050601.1, from coordinate 13,956,326 downwards.
CTCCACCCATTTTAAGGTCTGTGGGTGTGATTTTGACAAATGACGAGCACAACACTTGCATATCTTCTTTACTGACAGTGAGTGAAGGTCAGAGTGCATTGCCATTAAATTAAGTATGGGCTTCAATCTAACTTCTCCCCTCCTCTGTGTATCACCAGGACATCAGATGAGAAGGTCAATATTACAGGCTTTGGCAGAGGGCCTTCACACCTTATTCAATTTCTGCTGGTGTCACCTGAAAAGAACATTAAGGAAAGCTCCTGCAGCATTGTGCCCTTTTAATAAAACACCAAAAATTTTATTCAACAGTAAGCATTTTGGTCAGCAGAAGATGGACCAACCTTATAATTTTTGAAATCTGAAATGGAGGAAACTATGGTGGGACTAATCCAGATGACTGCCTGAAACTCCAGGAAACACAGCAAGCCTATCTCCGGACGTCAGGTGGGGGGAAATTGTTAGCAGAGGGGAAGGATTCAGATACAGGGGGAAAAATAAACAACAAACAAATTGCAATGTCATGAATGGCCTTTTAAGAAAGTAAAGATAAAGAGCGGGCCAAATATATGCAGGAAGGGGTAGGCTGGAGGGAGTGAAGGGGGGTGTTGCCTGTCATTTCCTCTATGCAGACAGATATGCCTGTGCTCTCACAGGTTTGAGCTCTGGGCCCAGAGCACATGCCAGCCTATTCCTAAACCACTCATTACCACCATTGCAAGCCTTTATGGGGAATGGAAGTACTGGGGGGAAAGAAAACTACTCTCCCCGAGGTCACTCCACTTTCCAATTATGCAAAAGACTTGTATTATCTCCTCTCTCCGCATCGTCCTCTGTGCATGTACTCCCATCAATTATTGATGTCATTTTTAGCAGGAGTTAGTTTTTTTTTTTTTTCCCTCTCCTCCAGTTTATTTGGATATTTATCCTCACCAGGCTCTGTCAGCAGCACGCTGGCATGGTTAATCAGCTATGCCAGCGCATCACTCCTGGAGCCTTCAATCACAAAGCTGTTTGCAGTGCTGGCGCAGTCAGGAGGACGGGCACAGTGACACTGGCTTCAGCTCGGGACTGGCCGTGACGCGGCTTGGACCGCAGGCCCCCGCAGACACATTATGCACGGCACCGTGGGTATTTTTCAGACTCCCGGCGACAGACAAACAAACTGCGCCGAGATGAATATTTCCGAGGTGCCAAAGTTGCAGTGGGGCAGAAAAGCACATACAGTGCAATCATCACAGAGAATCATTCCCATTATCTTCAACCTCTGACAGGGAGTTTTCACCAGGGAAGAGTGCTTATGAGAATCAAACTGTGGAGAGATACACAGTTGATTAAGGCGCGGGGCCAGTGCAGGGCCAGCGCGAGCCCTGTCGTCTCATTAGCTCAAGGTGTATATGACTGTACTGTCATTTTTCTCCTAGGCAGACGCCACAGGACCCTTAGGTTTTCACCACATGCTGCTGGCTGTACCCAACTGGTCTGACTCCTGCTCATCCTTCATGTGGAAAATCTGAGGGGTTTTGTCTCCAATCCACTGACAAACTTATATTTCCTTTCACGGTGTGTGCGTTTGTTTGTGTGTGTGTGTATTTGGTGGGTTGGGAGTTAGATAATATATAACAGATAATACAGGACAGATCTCATCTTTTAAAATCCAATATTTCATTTAATTACTTCTTAAAATTACACATAATTAGTTGCAGATAGTGTGCTCTTGTTCTGCTGCAATACTAGGGTTCCTTCTGTTTGATATGTAAATGCTCTGGCAACATGAATGTGTGTTTGTCAAGCCAATAACGCAAGTTCAAATTTAAAACCTGGAACTGAATTGAAAGAGAGGGAGAAAATTGGGAGGCTAAGTCCAGACAGTGAGAGGAAAGAGAGGGACAGAGAGCGGACAGAAATTAAAATTCTGATCATGAGAGGGTATGAGGATAGATGGTGAATGAATACACAGAAAATGATGGCTTCTGACAAATGCAATTCCGTCATTTATGCACTACAAAATTACACCGTCCATGCCAATGCATGAGATCCAAAACTCATTTAAAGCGATGCAGAAAGACAAACATCTGTTATTGGAAATATATTCCTCAGGCCTTGACTGAGAGGTGATTTTCATGGATTTCACATAATGTCATAAGTCACGGGAAGGTAAAGTGACTCCACTCTGGTATTTGCTGTGCGTACACATTTGGGGCCTTAGAATGTTTGATTTTGTTTGATATTCAACAGATTGGTGTGTGAGCAAAGGGCAATTAAGGGTAGTTTACTTCATGACCTGTGTCTGCTAATTTAAAAAGCATCAGAAAAATTATGCCCATTTTATCTGTTACTTGAAGGATATTTAATATGTAAATGTGTCCCCTGAATCAGAGCTGTTATGTATGACTTGGGAATGATCGAATAAAACAAAGGCTTACCTTTGTTTCATTGTAAAATATATGAACAAAATGGAATTTGCTTCTAATAAGAAAAAGAAAATATGTTTTCCATAACTTGTTACTGTAAGGAATATTTACAGTATCATTTTGCATATGATGTCCAGTTAGATTTTCTTAATGTGATCCACCAATTCTTATTGTGGATATTCACAATAATATTTTGGGATCTGGTTATCTACAGAAATCAAAAGAGCTCAGAGAATTCCGAGATCAACAAAGGCTCCTCTCAAGAGCCTCGTGTGTCAGCATGCAATTTCTACATCATGCCAGTTTGATTATTTAGAGTGAAAAGTGAAGCATGCTCTTCAGCAAGCCTTCCTCCATTGAAATAATCTGTGAGTGTCACCTCCTGTTTCCCGTTTGTTTTGAAACTGAGTGACAATCTCGACAGCAAAAGCAAAACTAAGTCATCACCGTGCACAGACCCAAAACTGACGCTCTGATAAGACACTTTTCCCACTGTATGTGATGCCAGGCGTCTCATGATGAGCTCTCCACACACAATGCGTCTTTCCCCCCCCAGGGTTATGCAAGCTCCTGTTCACGATGATGGAAAGTAAGCTGCTAGAGTACGTTGCGTCGGCTCCAGGCTCACAGGACAGTTTATAACGCGCAATTGTGCATGAAAGTACTTTACAGATACAAAACACACTAAATTGTGCTTTTTTTTCTCCTTTAACAGATGCCTCATACACACAAGCATTCATTGGAAGCAGCAGTCCCTGCAGGCACAGAGAGGACTTCGGTCCCTCAGGCCTGATTTGAGCCTTATCGAACGGAAAACACAAGCGAAGAAGCACAGGAGAGGAGCCAGCATCAGCCGGGTGAATCAGTGCCGGGTACTCTTCCAATTTCCTGCTACTACCCAGCTCATTCATATTTCATTTCTGTTTTTTTCCCCCTCCAGCAACCCAGATCCAAAATCCACCCCTCCACACCACGAACGCACGCCTCTCACTCCGTCCTCTCATCACCGCACAGCCAGCCCGCCCCAGTTTAATATCCGAAACCAATTCGCACCAATAACCGTCTTTAAGGGGAATTTTATTAAGTTCAGCCGACAGCGGCTGCCTCTCTTGTGGGCCTCTTTCCAGCTCTGCCAGCAGCTCGAGATGGGCCTCCTCCTATTTTGGCCAGCTGCCAGGTGGAGGAAGAACCAAGTGACCCAGACTGACAAGAGCACCCGCCGAAACTTATAAAGCAAACAGTAAAATAAAAGTTCAGTAATAACAGACCCAAAGTAAAGTTCAGACTCAAACTGTCTCCACATAACTGATGTTCTGTTCTTTTTTTTCTTCCAGGACAAATGGGATGTCGGGGGGGGAGGCGGTGGGTGCGGGTCACTTCAGCCGTTGTAATAGGTCTTATAGATCTGAAGACAAAGGGTGAACATTTTGCCTGAGAGTACAGTGATGTGTGATCATACTGATTCTGAAGTCAGTTTGGGTCATACTGGTGGGAGTGAGGAAAGAGCTCCTCAGCAGAGATGACTGGGTGGATAATGCAGATGGTTTAATGATCAGTGAAGATACGCATACGCTAGTTTTGGTAAAGGTAAGAATAAGGATACAAAGTCTTTTAATGGTAAGGAGGAAAAAAAAGCATCAAAATAAGGTTTCTCACACACCTCTTTTTTCACCTCACTTGATCTCCTCCTGCACTTTTTCTTTCCAATTTGCCGTATTTCTCTCCACCTCTCTCTCTTTTTGTCAACAGCATTGTATCTCTTTCGCCTCATCTCTGCCTCTCTCTTTCTCAATTCAGTTCAATTCAATTCAATTCAATTCAATGGTGTTTTATTGGCAGGACAAACAAAAGCAAGTCTTCCCAAAGCAAAGATGTAAACAATGTTAAATGTAAGCACAACTATGTACCTCTCTCGCCATTCCTCCCACACCGTTCCCGATTTTCTCTCTGACACACGCAAACAAGGCCTGAGCGCCCAGAGGGCCACTGCGCTAAACAGTCCAGGTTCAACACACTGCACGGCTGCATCACAAACTCACTTTCCTCCCATCTGTGCTTTCCTCACTACACGACCCCTGTGCCACTGTCCACATTCCCTCAAGTCCAACATGTCCCCCAGTCCCCCTGTCAGTCCACTTAACACTGCCCCATAGGTCTACAGTCAATTTGTAATGCCAAACAGCTAATTTCTCCACCATTTTAAATGAATGGATACAATGTTATGAGATTACGCCAGTACTGAGGGATTATTACAGTGTTATTTGGTAAACGCGGAGCGCGCCGGGTTGACGCTGTGTTCCAGAGCTCAGCACCCCCTTCCGTCTCACCCTCCCTTATTAGCAGGCAAGACCCCCACTCTCGTTTGCAGAGGGCAGTGTTCTGAATTAATTGGAAAATTAATGAGCCGGTGCTCACAGGAGCGCAAGCAACTTTCCAGTCTCAACAAACACCCTCCCTCCTCCAGCCAGCCAGGGTCTCACTTTCAACCCTCTGTCTCTCTGTTCCGGCTCTGCAGCACAGAGAGATTACGGGTCTTGTTAGCGAGGTGGATGCAAGTCCCTCTCCCCATCTTCTTCTGTCATCATTCCACCCCCCCCCTCAATCTGAAATACTGCGAGGATAACAAAGGCATGGTGCAGAATACCAAAACCAGGACAACACTGGTCTTAAAGTAAAAGCCTCATCCTTCCATTTTCATAATGGGGGGAAAAAAAGGAAACAAAAGCTATTTTTTTTTCTTTTAAAGAGCCAAGTGAACTATGCTTCCACTCTCTAAACAGTAATTAATGATGCATTTGGCATAGAAGAATATGATGGATGGGATTGAGTGAGAGCCTCGCAGAAAAGCGCAGGCTTGACTCTTGTTTACTTCACAAACACTTGATCATTAATGTATTTGCTGCCGCCTCTTTGGCCTACTTCAAATTCAAATAAGGCCTCCAGCTTCAGACACATCATTTCCGAAACTTCAAGACGATGCTGCACGGCACTCTTTAAAACTCTTTGAGTGAGTTTCCTCCTTGTGTGGCTCTTGGGAGCCGACCCCACTGTTTTTTCCTCACGTAAAGCAAAGATCCAAGAGATGTTTTAATATTAATGCAGTTTTTGCCATTAGTTCAAGTTATCAAAATGTTTGTGGATAACAATGTTATTTGCACAGATTTTTTTTTCAGAACCTTTTCTTTTTGGCTAATATTATCAAGTCAAGGGACCGTGAGTCATTTCCACACATCAGTTCCAAGCAACCTTTCACTTTGTCTAAAATGAGCACATATAAATACTGTGAAAGAGGAACAGTTAGGGCCTGCACATTTGGGCATCTCTGGGTTTACTCAGCATAACTTGCTAGCAATAATTTAACTTGCTATACAGTATTTAGGGTCTATATTTGTCTGTGATATGCATGCAAGTGCCTGGATTTACACTGGGTCAACTGAGGAGTCATCAGGGAATTTTAAAAGACCCAGTAAATTCAATCAGAGAGCAACATTGCACCAGTTTTTCTTGTTACAGACAGAATTACCAGACTGGATTACAAAAGTTGAATTTTAGTCAGGAGGTCATTTTAAAGAGGAACAGTCATCTATAAATGACACAAGCAGCTATGATCTGATTAAAGGATTTCAATGTCTGGTTTTGTATCAGTGCATCTATTCCTTAAGCCATGTTGGCCAATTTTAAGCGCACATTAAGTGAAACATTATGTCTTATTAGATTATTGCACATCCCTGTAAGTTTAGTATTGCCCTTTACTCCAGAGTGACAGGCAGAGGGCTACATTGAAAGTATCACACAAGAAAGTCAGGATAGCCTCAAGATTATACAGAGGAGAGGACAGAGCAGTACATTTAACAGAGTGAAGGATGGAGACAATGACCAAATGTACCAGTGATAGAGGGATGGAACCCTGCCACCTCACTGAACACACAACTCTATCAGGTTGCAGTGTTTCCCCCACAATGTTTCAGACCTGGCTCTGCCACTGTACTTATAAAACTGCCACCGAACCACAAAAATGGAAAGGAAAATATGCTAGCATTAGTAACATAAGAGGAACTACATCATAAATCATACAAAAGTTGTGCAAAAACATCACCTTGAAAAGGTACTGATACTGGTAAACCCTTTGTATAAAGACGTTTTCTGATTGGTGCTGTAATTTCAAAGTGCTTCAATTACTGGATGAAATCCACCCCACCTGCTTAAAGTGAAGCATGATTGATTGAGATCATACAAAAATATCACAGAATATTAAAATGTTTAGTTTTAGTTAATCCATTTAGCAAAGATTACTGCTAACCAGGAAGTACACACTTTGTTTGACCCTGTTTACTTTTCAGGCACAGGGTTACTTTTTAGCAGGCAATCTGCACCAAAAACTGATATGATTGCCCAGACACTAAGAACGTGTTTATCTTAACATAGAAAGACAACAGGTCATCATAGTTTAGTGAGGGAGCTTGACCTGCCAAAACTCTCAGTGAGAGAAGCAAGTCAGATGATTTAACTGACATCACTTGTAATGTGACTATTAACATTAATGTAAATCTACATTAGAGGTACATAAAACAGAAAGGTACACTGTGTTTCATAATCGACCAAGCCTAGTATGGGATATGGATATGTTAAGAAAACATGAGCATATAGTTCCGTCTTCCTAGCCTGTTCAAAACACGCATAAATTCAATGCCCAGGAGTTCTCCTGCGCAGAACGCCTGCAATCAAGTGCAGTGATGGATGCTTGAGGGCCATACTTGCTTGCCCAACCTGTCAGACCAAAGGAATGATGGGAAAAGGGTGACAAGTGATGCAGCTCCAGTGACATGGCGGTACCTGGGGCGTGGAGTGATGGATGCCCACCCACAACACACATTAATTTGGCTTCAGGGAGGAATCTATACTCAACAGCAAGAGCTGGGTACCAGAGCTCAGTCAGGATGACATGGAATTTTATACTGCCCTCTAGCTGTAGTAGGTTAACCCCTCTTACGCACAAAATGGTTTCTTGGGAAGAACGGGAGAGACCGGATTTTAGCCCTTACCTTTGGTTATAAATTTAAGAGAAAACTGTGTGACAGGTAACACATTCGAGAGAAAAAAAAGGTCAAAAAGGAGGAACAGAAATCATAAATTCCCAAAGGCAAGTTACAGCTTTTGAGCAAAACCCACTGGTGACACTACAGCAGGAAATTTAAAAAATGTAAAGTCGCCGCTTTACTGGCAAGCAGCACCAGACCTGAACCCCTCTATTTAAGAGTTTATGCTGTTGAGTATCAAAGTGTCAAATGCATGAAAGCCGGCCCACGCAGAATTTCACAGTCAAGGTCCCTCTACAAAGCAAAGTACAACGCCTCGATGCAAGCAAAAGGAGCTATCACTCCGAGAGGACAATAGGAACAGGTCAGGAGAACACAGCAAAAGGGAACAGCGACTGAATGGGGGCTTGTCATCCATACTGTCATCCATACTTTAAAATACATTTCCTTGAATCACTTCACCTTTGACACAGAGAGAGAGCAAGAAAGGTGCATTATGCTATTTTTTACACCTTCATTGTTCAGTGGCCTGAACATTGTTTTGCACGCTGTGTACCAGCGCTTCACTGAGAATGTGCAGCAGGGCATTATAGAACTATTATGGGTGTCTCTTTCAGTGTTTGTAAGTGGGGAGGGCTGCTATTGAGAACATTAGTGGAGATGGAGATTCACGCCGCTGATGTTGTATTGGCCAGGAACTGACAGCACTGGGGAGAGGACAGCTAACCCGTAGAAATACAGAAGAACACCTGTGAATAACAGCAGTCATCTGAGGCTTGGGCACACCGTTGACATTCATATGACTGTGATCTGAAGTCCTTGTCCAAGGTGGCACAAATTACAGAGCACGGCCGGAGTGAAATTTTCGACCCCGAGAGTCTGCAGATTTTGATAGCCACCCCAGAGAACTGTTCTGTGGTGCCTTCCTCGGATTGCTCGCCCTGGATCGGTGAGCTGGACTGGCACGGTTTTAAGCTTTTGCGCCTCGCGAAGCACACTCTGATTTGCCTCTCGATGAGGCAAACGTGTGTACTCACCACACAGCCCAGACTCAGCTGCACGCAGCCCTGCCCTGAACATGTGCAGATGGGGAGGGAAAGACAGGGGCGGATGCAAACGCCAAACACGCACAGATACGCAAAACACACAACGTTAATATGAACACGCGGGTGAAGCAACTTACACAAAGAACTCAAAACGAGCATACACTGAACATCACAAATTCAAAAGCAATGCTTCCAGAGGTTAATGCGTCCTTCTCAGCTGACACAGACCACTAGACAGACAGCAAGGCAAGTCACAGTTCAACATTCAATGAGTCCTGTCTCTTGCGTCAGTGTCTCCTCACTGCTACGCGAATATCGCCAACATTTGTTTATTGCGGCGGATTAATTAGCAGAGACAGCGTCATTAAACTGGGCTGATCACGGAACCGGGCTCTGCCGCTCATGATTGCAATCTGACAAGAGTTTCTGAGGCGCCAGAGGAACAAGAGGAATAATGTGCCCTGATTTCAAGCGTATGCTACGGGATCAGGTGGCAGCCGCTCCGAGCGCCCATGCGGCGTTCGGCGCTCAATCCAACATCCTCTGAAGTGTGCTCGCAAGCCGCACCGAGCAGCTGACTCATCTGTTTGGGGAGAGAAACAGCATGACTCCATTTCCAGGGGCTTAGAGGAGATCACAGATAAGCCTACTGTTCTAATTACTGAAGATTAAAATGTTAGATTTGGCAACAGTGACACACTGAATATTGTGCGGGCTCGGCGAGGGTTAAGTATTGACTGGTTGCCCGGAGTGGATTGTGTACGGCTTTGCGTAGGCACAGCGTGGGTCAAATCCTGTTTGTGTGGGCACGGTGCTGCTAAACTGGTAATTGGATGGGCACAGAACTGGTCGAAAACCTGATTGGCTGGGAACGGTGATTATCTCAGTGTGTTAGGGCTGCAGGGAAGGTGGGGGGTGATGTGCTTTGTGATGTGTGATGTAGTCCCTGAACACTACCCTGCCCAAGGCTCAGTACTGCACTCAAGCTCCACAATGCAACATTCATTTTGTAAATGGGACAGAAACCCACATAAAAATCTGTCACGATCTGAAAGTTTACAAATGCCTCATAACATATGTGAATGCCTCTTAATCAGTCAAATATTTGCACAAGTGTCACTGTGCAAATATTTGGCTGTTTTTTTGGTTGTTTTGTTTGTTCAGCAATGGAAGCATGACATGTCAAAGAGCCCTGGCAAATACAGAATCCCCCATTTCTACTTTCATGGAAATGGATTCCCTGACACAGTAGCTGAGTCTCACCCTCTGTCTTGTGTGTGAGCTGAGGGGGTGTGGGTGGGTGGGAGTGGCTTTGTGTCATCTACAGAAATCACTGGAGTTCTCAAGGGTCGTTAATCAGCTCTTCTCTTCTCATCACTCTGCAGCGGTTAAAGGGCTGGGACTATAATCCCAAGTTTATAGCTTTGATTCCCAAGCGGGGCCATGGCATTGTGCCCTCAAGAAAGGTAATTAACCTGCTGTCTTCCAGTAAATATCCAGTGAATATCCAGCGGAGGAAATAGATAAAATGTAAAATATGTAAGCTCAGTAAGGCGCCTGGAAGAGAGATGCAGATCTACACCCTCATCCAAATGACGGGCTGACAGTGAAACAACCACATTAGCAAAGCCTGTCAGCAGAGGGCTGCACTCCTACATCACAGTCTGTACTAACGATGTTTTGCCTAATTCAAATCAGGCGGCGCTAATAGGCTAATTAGCGGCTGGTCGGGTGACGCTTGCCTCGGTCCTCCTTGTGCGCCCAGCTCCATTTCAGCAGTGTCTCTCATGTTGACAGAGGAATTACAGGAAGGGATCCCTTCTGAACCCAGAGGACCGAGGGACAAGATTTGGTCATATTTCACACTTCCTGATCACTGGGCTCGCATTGGTTAATCAAACGCCACAGGAGCGAGAGGGACCTGGGTGCGCTCTGAGGTGTACAGATGAGGGATTACGGGAGTTCTAAAGCACATTAACTGCACAGTGCAGGTTGTACCTCTGCTGAAATGTGTGTTTGCCTCTCACCCGCCCGCCTGCAACTTTAATGAGCTTAGCAACACTGCAGAGTAGCAATGGGCTTGCATGTTCAAATCCCGAATGAATTTTTTTGCAGTTTCCTTGAGCACATCTCCTCACCTCTTCTACCTGGAGATTGAGTTGTATCACAGCTCAAAGAAACTACGAGGTGCAAAAAACATACGTATCCCTCAATAAAATCATCTACTATGCATATACAACTGTCCGCTGCCCTGACTAAGAACATCTGGTGACAGTCTTGGACAGACACATACAGACTAAGGTCTGAGTTATGGCTTGTAATGGCTATCCACGTCAGGGGAAGTGCATGAAATATTCAGCCACTGTTCCGGACAGACATTGGCAGCTATTATATTTAAATGCTACCAGAATAACTCTGGCCAGGTTTAAATTTGGACACTGACATCGCTGTAACACTTCCACTCCCAAGCCTACAGCTCTTTTAAAATGTGTTTATCAACGACAGCTGTCTGTAGACACAGAAGCCATTATAGCCAGTGTAGAGTTAATGTAGTTTTTTGACTGATATCTTGAAACAGTTATGAAGCTCCCTCATATACACACACAAGATACCAACAAACACTTTATTGAAGATCTGACTGGCACATCTGTTGCACGCCCATGGATGGTGCATTAAATGTGTGTTCACTAGATGCAATTTAGTGGTATCCAATTTCAGCCTGAGAGACAGGTGGCAATCACTGAACCAGAGATAAGCAGCACGCAACAGAGCAATGACTGTAGTGCATCGTTCAGTATCAGATAGCTCATACAGAATCTATCAAGCAAGACAAGACCTTCAAGGGCGTGAGTAATACGTATAGTTCAATAGCAATACCACTGATGTGCACATTTAATAATTTCATTATTTGAATTAAGCCTTCCATATAAAGGATTCTACATTACTTTTTATTGGTTTGCCCCAATGTGGATCAAGTTCTTCTCTCTTATATCTGACCCTACTCAGATTGCAATGCACTGCACTGTCTACCTGTTTGGAGATTTAAGTCCACTGAAAATTTACATCTTGATGGTACATTCCAAGCAAATTACAAGGTTGATTGACACAAGCTTGCGGCATGCTGCTAAACATTTTCTTGGATTCTGTTTTGGCAAAACAACCTTGCAAAACGTGTATTCTGTTCCAGATGCCCCTGAAATCACAGTATTTCAGACAGTGTTTCCAGTACGTGTGAAATCGGCAGGCCGGCCTTCCTCTGAGCTCAGATCGATGTCGAAATCCCGCTGCAGTTGTTCCTTTCCTCTGCCCACATCTCACACTCCGTGGCCCTCTAACACAATTACAGAATTTAAAATGGAACAAAACGTCAGCCAGCTTTACAGCGCTCTCGCGCACACGTGGCACGTCCTGCCCTCTCTGTGTGGAGAGAGGCAGAGATCTCGGTGCTTTTAGTCCACCCTGGCAGTGCCGCTGGACTGGAGAAGCTAAAGCTGAGAAGGACACAGGGCTGTTTATCCCTCCATCCCCCATCTCTTCTCTTTTGTCTCTCTTAAAATATGCGGCAAAGTGAGTTCATCTCTGCCCTACAGAAGAAGCAGAGTGCACGCACACACACACACACACACACACACACACTCACTGACATGCAGATGGTGGATGAAAAACCTGCCTCCCCACACACGCAAGGCGCCGGTGCTTTCTGGCAGCTGTGAGGAGATGGATGGGGACAGAGGACACAAACATCATTGTTTCAGCTCCCCCTCCCACCCTTCCAGGGGAGAGAGGGGCTGGCTCGGGGAGGCCAGGCTGTGGCATACAGTACAACGTGCGGCCGTGACGCTGCGCTTTGGAACACCTGCTGCAAAATCTGTGACACCCTCGGCCAGGTGCGCAGCAAAACAGAGGTCAGACCAGCTGAACCTTTTCATGTGCGACAGGAAAACGCCCACGAGGGCACTACCCAGCGTTTACATTTTTTCAAGCTCGATTTGACATTTTCAGATTGGAGGCCTTCGGGGGCGGGGCCATTGCGTTATTTTAAAGTTCACCGTGACGCACGGTGGGATTTCCTTTCTCTCAGAGGTGGATCTGTAATCAGTGATCTGTGAGGGTTACCTTGAGTTTGCATTCAGCCAATCCGTCCAGCCACCATCTCCGCTGGTTTCCCATTCAAAGCCATTTCTCTGGCTTTACTGTGGATCATTTAGCTGTGCTTTAGTTATGGTCTGCATTGGTTGTGGTGACTGATGCCCCCTGTTTTCATCCACGGGCACAAAAAATAAGCACATCTGCTTATGAATAATGGAGAAAAAATGATCAATAGCCACTTTTCTGTTTGTATGTGTGCAACCCCAAGTGCTGCTCAAAACACACACTGGAGAACAATTTGATAATATTTGGATAATATTTACATTTTAGGTCAGGGTAATATGTAATTCTGAGGTACGAGGCTCGTTAGTGCCTGAGGACCCCCATATATTTCTCGTCTACATATTTTAGCAGTGTTGGGGTTGAAGTAACTGTATAATTTTACAGTCTCTCTTTTCTAGTAAAACTATAACCCACAATTCACAATTCGCTCTTTTGGGAAGGAAGCAACGCTATGTATTTGCCTCCAGTTACTACATTATAGTACTGGCAGATCAGAGGTAAAGACGTACAGCTACAGGCACAGGGCAGGCATATTCATGATTAAATATGAATATAGAAATCACACAGCGAACTGTTTGCCATGAGGCTTTGCCGGAATCTATTGGTCAGAGCAAACCAGTGTGTTGTGAAAGAGGCTCCATGCAAATGCCTCCGTGTTTCCAAAAAAAAATGGAAAAGCCAAACTAGAACTACTCCATTTTTATTGAGGCTGATGATGTTGATGGCCAAAAACCGAACATGGCCTAACCTCTTGAATTAATAGAGTGCTGCCATTTTCAACATATAAAACAGTACTTGAGTGTAGACTTTTCCTGATTTTTTTTTTATTTTTTTCATTTTTATTTGTTTGCCCCGAGGACAGAACATGGTAGTTTTCCCTTAAACTGTTTTTATATCCATGCCCTTTCTAGTTACATAGTGACTTAAAAGTGTTCTAGTCTAATTTAATTGTCTTAGTTGCAGATTAATTCAATTCTTACTGGTTTGCAATATTATTTTTTTTTATGATTATTAAAGGAAAGCTTTGGGATTTCCTTGTTACCTAGCAACTGAGGTCAGAAACGGAGAAACTTAACATTGCACATAAAAACAGGGTACCGGGAAAAGTCAGGAATGTTGTGGTCATCTACATCTTTATAAATCTAAGAGATGCTCTGAACATCACCACGAGGTCTTAAACAAAATGGTATGACGTCAACACGTCACAAGCTTCAATCTCCCCCTCCACAGAAAGGCCCTCCCTTTAACTGTGGCGTTTAGCACCTCTGTCTGTGACAGCTTTGAAACATGCAATGAAGGTGGCGTCCCGGCCCAGCTGTATTCAGCATCTTCCTGCCACAGTCGCTGGCATGTGCGTGAACAGCCAACAGGGAGGGCTTGCACCTGCACACACCGTCAGACAGCTGCTCGCACAGAAAGCCAAGGAAAGGGTGGGTGGGGGTTGGGGGGGGAGGGGGGGGGGGGGGCATGCATGAACATCAAGGAGGCTCACTTCATTACCACAGAAGCCTGGCACTAATCATGCATGCGCAGCCTCATAGGCGGTTATTCAGGTGCGCGTACAACGTTTACCCTCAGAGGAATCGCAGTCATTGCACAGTGTAACAGACAACCTGGAGGGTAAGCAACTACCTGAGGTGACACGGGTAAATAATTAAATGCGCAGAGACTGGGAAGGCCTCCACCTCCACTGGTCAAAATACCTGCGATAATTTGACCCATATAATGATATGTAGGACATGTACGTGAATCACTTTGCGGTACGGCTGTGAAGTGTTGGTATATCTACAGCTGACAACATTGGAGAGATCAACATTTTTTCCAAACGCTCCATCTATTTTGCATCCGTAAGATCTCCCAGCATGATGAAATACAAATGTCTGAGCTCCCACATAGCTCAGTGGTAAAAGACATTTTTATTGAGTACAAGCTGCATTCTACACCCCTTATTCAATCCCAGCCCAGTCATCAGATGACAATGATCAGGGCCCCACATTAGAGGAACAATATAGCTTCATTCCACTGAGAATGAATGCCTGCAGTGGTTTCCTCATCTCGCTGGGCCCCTCAGGAGCCTGCAGGCTGCTTGGATGATGCTCCAGTTGGTGCCTGATTGGCCATGGCGCGCTGTGACGTGTAGAGTGAAACACACTGGCACACCAGCAGTGACAGTATCAGAGGATCGCATTCACTACATCGACAGTTTTGTCCCCTTCCCATGCTCTCCTCCCTCTTTTACTTTTACACTCAGCGTTTAGGGTAAGTCCCTCTTTTACTTGGTGTTCCTCTGTTTATTTTACTGTCATAATTAAAATATTCTAATAAGAAATGTAAGACGAGTCTCATATGAAATTTGCAATTCCAAAACAGGGATGGAAAAAAGGGGACAAATACATAAAGATAAATTTGTGTGTGTGTGTGTGTGTGTGTGTGTGTGTGTGTGTGTGTGTGTGTGTGTGTGTGTGTGTGTGTGTGTGTGCGCGTAACAATGCCTACAGATGTCCAGACAACAGCGTCCACAATCCTTTCCACAGCATGTTGGCAAAGTATCATCTCCATTACCTCAAATAATGCTACCAGCTGAGGCTGTATATTGGAAGGATTATGACTGGAATTCCCAAAGATTGGCCATACAATGAAGTAATCAAAAGAAAACCAGGACCCCAGCTGTACTGATGCCAAGGACAGCATCAGAATGCTATAGTACACTGCATGAGTCTGATTGCAAATGTGATCAGTAACACCTTTCCAAATGCCTTTGTTCAGTATCTTGATTTGGGGCTTGCGCAAACAGGGATTGTTCTGTTTGCTTTATATCTGTGCCATACAAGTCAATGGGTAGAGTTGTTTTTTTGTCAAATTGCAGAGAAACTGCAGCAAGCACTGTAAGGAAGAGCTGTCAGTGACACACTGAAGGCACTAAAGAGCCACATCACCTCTGAACAAATGTGTATAAACTGTCCACAGCAACGTGGATATGTGGAGACACGGTTACATAATCCACTGGCCTGCAGTTGACTTTGGTTCCCCTTAGAGCAACCAACAGATTGTGTGATACACTGACACCAAGGAAATGGACTGTCTGATGCTTTTTAAGTCTTTTCACGTGGTACTGAGTTTGGTAATGCCATGTCGCCCTCAATCACTGATGTGATAAGTGAGTTACAGCAGCTTTGAGAGGAAGGGGTGCCCTGCGCTAAGGGCAGAGTGTCCCCACAAAGGTGGATGCACACTCCTGACATGTGTTCATTGGTCACCTCAGGTAACACCAGAGGATGCATACAGTCACTGTGGACCCCACCTGAGGGGGGGCGGTGTGCTCTCTCCAACCCTTAGAGAGACCACAGTGCTGTTTCAGGGGCACGCTGTTTGCTGAGAGGTGACATATAAATCACAGCTATTGAACGTCTCGCTGGTCCCCCTTCTACCCAGCGTCAAAGTGTTTTATTCCTCCTTGGCCCCGTATCGGAGACGACACCGCAAGACAAAGGAGGTCACAGCAACTGAGCTCTCTCTCTCCAGGCGCTAGCCTCGGTTTTACTCTCCCAGGCGGACGTGACAGACTGATGGCTTTACAAGCAGCAGATAAGCAACTGCTTCAAGGAGGTGGCAAGCGCAGAGAGGGGAGGAGGCTTAGCGTGTTCAGCCGTCTTGGTCTGAAATCTCTGAAGGAGCCAGACCTGGCATCGTCAGCGGCCAGCGGGTTCACATTCCGCAAACGGACGCTTCTCGGCTCCCACCGTTAAACCAACATAAAGGAAACACATTAGTCAATGTAAATCCGTGCCTGTAAAATCAGGCGCCAAACCTAAAGCGTCAGTCAGCACTGCTGATGTGAGCTGCAGAGCGCTCTTGACCAGGCAATAAAAAACGTGCGACTGGGAGGGAAGCCAGGAGAGATGAACAAGGCTCGACAGAGAAAAGCGGAAATACCGCAGATCAAGAAACTGGGAAACATGGCAAAACAAACACCCCAAATGACACAAGCTGGCCTACACCAAAAAGAACACTCGCACGCATTCATTCATACCAACAGCCATCGTAAAAAAATTAGTAGCTTAACGACGAGAGCGCGTTCATTCGCATTCATGCTCACTGTAAAGTGTTGGGGTTTTTGTAATTGAATGCATTTGATTACATTAAGAGAATTAAATGGGGCTCCATAATGGAAGCTTTGACTGGGAGCACAGATGGATCAATTAAAATAAGAGGTGGGTAATAGGAGAGAGACTGCAAATAGCTCTGAGTTATCACCTTAATGGCTACAAAGCTCACAGGAGATTGGGGCTGTTTTTATAGTTTACTACCGACTACAGGGAATGACTCATGACTAGAATTCGTTTCTGTTAAATACCAAGGGCCAACCATCAGTGAGAGAGGAGGAAGAAACTGCAGGAGACTGTGGACTAGAATAGGGGATGAGGACTGTGATAGCTACATGCCTTGGTTTTGTTGGCTTTAGAAGAGGGTACAAATTCATATCGTCTGATCTGCTGTTCCTGCACCTATTTAACAATATTCACCTTCACACTTGTCCATACACTTTATAATATACACACAAATAAACAATCTCTCTCTATCATTTTCTCAGGCTAACCTACAGTGGGTTCAACATTTCCATTTGCTCCTCATGAAGGCCTAGTTAACATAACTGCCATTTGGTGGCTGAGGCCTGTGGAAGATGCCAAGAATTCTATGCAGCACCCAGGACAGGGGGTACAACTTACAGCTACACTAGAGTAGGGGGTGGCTGCCAGGGATATGAAAACCGTTAAATTAATAATAATGAAAAAGTTACAGCTGTCACTTGACACTCACAAACGTGTCATCTCCTGTCTGGTCATGAATGTGAGCTTGCACCTTTGAAGCACATAAGCGTGTCACCGAGGACATATGAGCAGTTATCGCCATCACAGCTCTGCCGCGCATTAGCAAGCCGGTACCATGTATGCAGCCAGCTCCTCGCTTCACACTGCGGCTGAACATGTTGCAGAGGCACCTTCTGCTGGTTTTTATGCGTGCACGCCCGCCACAAGCCATGGCACTAAGTGTTTCCGTCTTACGTAAGAGGCTGGAAAAACCTGAATATTTTAACAAGCAAGTTTGCATCGCTAGCTGAGAGCCCGGGCGCACTGGCCCCCGTCATCATGTGGCTACCCAGGCGTGTGATGACGGCGTTTTCGTGTTAAGCATCTCCGGACCGCTCACTCCCTCCCAGGCGAGGGGGGTTAGCCCACGCCCTCCAGGGCCGGGCGGCTCCCCCACCGCAGGAGAAGTGAGCCCCCCCTGCTGAGATCACAAGGGCCGAGGATGAGTAAAGAGGCCCGCGCCCCCCTGTGACGGCGTTCACGCTCCGCTGCTCGCTGCCCCAGAGATTGGCAGACGGTCGTAGCCCCGTCGTGGACCACTGTAACGGGCACGTAGACTCGGAGAGCCCGGCAGTCTGTAATTGAGCTCTGGAGCGAGTGGTTTATCATTTCAGAGGAGCCTTGCCTCGAGCAGGGAAGAGGTTTTATGATATAAGTGATTACTTTGTGACAGGACAGGCCATAATGATAAAAAATGGTATCGACACTAACGATAAAGACATCCTCCCGGTTACGGGGGCAGCAGTACATTATCGGGGCCAATCGCAGAAGAGAGACAAACAAACACCAAAGCTTCCCGCACATCCCCACTGCGCTGATCTTTCCGATCCAGGCGCGACTGCAACAGAGAAGCGTGGTGCTGAATGCGGTTTCTGCGTCCTGAATAATACATGAGGAGAAAATATGAGGCCACGGCTGATCACAGGGTACGGCTGCGACAGCATTGTGCTTGCAAACGCCAGCTCTCCTGTTGCAGACAAACACTCCCGCTCACACTGGGTAGGCGATCCGCGTTTTGATCCAAATCTAATAGCAAAGGTCTGCCGAATTTCCCCTCTCGGCCTCAAGTGGATCTGTGACTGACTCACCCCCGTCTGCATTCAAAGCAACGTCAGAAGTTAACCAGGAAATGACACACTTGAGACATTCGGCCTCCTTGCATTCTTTGGATAATGGTCCATACTGATGTACATCGATGTACTCCTATGAGCTAGCGATATATGGAGCACAATTTGCGCATCCTTATCAGCAACACAGAATATTGCTTCGCCTGATAGAGTCTGTGCTGCTTTCTCAAGTGACTGTGGGCAGATGAAATTTTCAGGAGTTACAGACGTGGGTCAGAGCCTCAACACATCCAGCCAAATGGAATGTGAATCATGCTGCTCCACCAGAGCGGAAATATTCTCTATGAGGCAGTTGGTGATGGGTGGGAGGCGGGGGGGAGGAGGGGGGAGCTGCATTACCTGAACAGTGTGAGACAGAAACTCGGACTGTGAGGAAAAACACTGTAAATGCCCTACCAAGGCAACAGGTGGCGGTTCTAGAATGACTTAGCAGCAGTGTTTAATAGCTCTTAAAGAAGACCGCAATTACCTTTTCCACACAAACAGGAACTGGAAAATCTTCAGGTATCACAATGGATAAACTCCCCTGGCCTCCTTTACTTCCTAAATGGGTGTTCTTTAGGACTTGGACTTGCTTTGTCCTCTACAGACATACCGAGTGTTTCTAGGTCCTTCCTTAATGCAGATTGCTTTACACATAAAAATTCATTAAGACTGCAGCTCTTCTCCATCTGAATTCTAAATGTAATTTCCGCCTGATTTCAGTTTGTTGCATTAGAGTTCTTTGGTTTGTTGCATGTTTTCCCAGTGGAATAACTATACATTAGATCTGATTGACCCAGAAGGCATTTATATATAAGTATTTGCTTGTGTCTAAAGATATTGAATATTGCAAATTAGTATCTCATTGAAGGCAGTATTATTTTTCTCTTAACCCGCACAATGTTTCTTTGAGGCTTACTCTCTTTTTCAGGAATGGCTGTGTCTGAGTGCCTTGAGGTTTGATAGATGGGGTCCATTATTGATAGATGCTGTAAAATTGCCTGGGAAAACAATGGTCTTTTCAGAGCGGAGAGAGACTCCGCAGGCATGCAGTGAACAGGGCTGTTGAGCAGGCCGATAAACCATCCCGAAGACGTCCTCTGACTCCTTGCGTTTCTTCTCACCTCCCCTGCAAACAAACAGCCCCCGAACCTTCCGACCTCTCTGTCTGCCCCGCCGCAGATGCACTCAAAAGAGAAACCTCTACATTAATGATGACTGGACAACAGATCAGAGGTGAAGCGCGGACATGTACGGACAGAGTCTTGATGGCATTCGTCCTGCCTCGGGGTGCATGTCAAGGTGGATGACCTTTGAAAACTGCACTGCCTGTACTACAGCACCTTCTCCAGAGCTGGAGAATCTGCTGAAACATACCACCCCTGGAAAACAGAGCTAGACAACCTATATACAAATCTACAAAAGTAACAAGTTGTGAAAAGGCACTCGTGATGGAAAAAAAAAAATACTATGCAGGTCAGACAAGGATACGAGTCATGCTGGAGATTTTGTTTCTAAAGAAGGTAGGGAGTTGGAGGATTGCAGAGCTTAACCATTATTCAGACACGTGAGAGAGCCTCATGTGGAGTCATCGCTGTTCTGAAGGTGTGTTATCAGGCCTGAATTGTGTGGCACTGCCTCGGTCCCTACCCTGATGAATTCTGGGAAGTAGGTGACCACACACTGGGGAGAGACAGACAGATAGAGCGAGGGAAGGCACCAAACCCAGCGGGGGAGATTTCCGGCAGCCACTGTGTTCTGACAGTCCTGCACCGGGGAGCTGTCAGGATAAAGATCACCTCGGAGCTCTGCGACTCGGCGATAATGGGCGAATGGGGAGGGGGAGGGGGGTGTGCAATTATTCAAACACAATCGATAGCGGGCAGGTTAGCGGAGCTATTCCTGTGCAGAGTGGGCGTCTGGAAATTTGGGGACAGAGACTCGAACAGTGAAGAAATGATCGTATCTCGAGATCGTGGGAGAAGAATGTCAGGTGCTGAGAATGGATCTGACAAGGAGTGGCATGGTGAAAGAAAGAGAAAAAAAAAAAAAACTGCGTCCACAAATGGACGTAAAAATAGCTGCGTAACACTGTAGCCTTAAGTATGGAAGCAGCAAACCCTTGAGCTCCACGGGGAGCAATGCATCCCCATCCCAGACGTTTACCTGTAGTGTTACAATCAATAATTCTGTGGGGGAAAATATGTTTACTTATGTATGAGGCCGCTGTAATGGGTTTTTTATGTATACAGCGGAATCTGAATGTTAAAACAGCAAGCGATGCGTCTGCTTGTCTGGGACGCTGATGCATCCCCCTCCATCCCTGACCCTGCTACCTCAGATGGACGTCACCATTTAGACTGGAGACAAACTAGCTTTGCAGGCAGGCCAGTGAGGTAATGGCCTATATTAGTCCTCCTCTTGCCCGCTCGCTTTAGCCCTCTCAGCTGGTACTGTGTGTGGGTTCCCAGTAGTATGCTACTTTACTCCTTTAATCTCCTCTCCCTGCATCTCAGTGCAAAGGCCACAGAGCCGCGTGGATCACGGCCAGGCCTGATATGCCCTAAATAATGGCGCTGTAGTTGATTGATCGGTTAATTACGAAGATTCATGAACTACAGAGTTGCAGGAGAAAATGCAGGGCAAATTCAGCTCTACCTCCTCCTCTGCACACTCGCAGTACCACTTCAGAGTACGGTTCGCTGAAAGCCTGCTTTCTTGGATCGCAGGTGTGCTCAGCAGGGTATTCATACTGTACAATAGAGAGAGCAAGAATGTGCCCTGCACCTCATTGTTAAAGCCAACCACATATCAAAAGGGTGCCCACAAGGAGTGCCAGCCCATTCACTGGTCTTATCTGTGAATCATTACCTGGCTTCTGAGAACTGAGAAAACCACAGTTGCACTTTTATTCACATGCCTATTAGACGGCAATCAATAAAGATAACATTATCAAAAGCCAAGCAAACACATCCTGTAATAGTCACCGCCAGTCATCCGAAGCGCATCATATGCTCATCAAATTGAGCATCATTTAGAAAGGCAGATGATGAAGAGGTCTGTCATTGTGATTTATCAGTGACATCAGCTCCCGATCACAAAGCTGTCATTAGCCCGACTCTCCGGCTCCTGATAAAGAAACCGATCTTCTCCATTCCGGATCACACAGCCAATCGCCCGCCCCCCCTTTCTTCTTCGGTTTGTACTCACAAACCTCCCTCCCTTCTTTGGACTCGGGGAGGCGGGGCAGCCGGAGTTTCTCGGTTTACATGTTAATCCTCACAGCTTGACTCCTTTCAGCTCACGTCTCCCTCCACCGCCGCGTCCCGGCACCCGTCGATAACCCCCCCCACTCCACCCAGCTCCATGCACACCATGTGGAGCAGATGTGGTGCGTGTTCCCCTGTCCTGCGTGTCTGTCCCCAATGCGTCACCCTGAGGGCCTGTGTCCCCAGGATCATTGACCATGGTGTCAGTCAACCCTCTGAAGGTGGTCCCTTAAGTCTTTCACAGGTGTCTACGGTATGTGTGTTTATTATGGTGGTTGTGTGTGTGTGTGTGTGTGTGTGTGTGTGTGTGTGTGTGTGTGTGTGTGTGTGTGTGTGTGTGTGTGTGTGGAGGGGGAGGAGAAAGAGAAAGGGTGAGTCACAGGGTTTTCTCTTGGTTTGAGTCTAATACTTATGAAAGGAAGAGCACGCATGCGTGTAACTTTGTTCTAATTAAGTGTTCCTGGTTATGCGTTTGTGCCTGTGTGTATGAATCAGTGTACAAAGCAACATATTACATGCACAAAGCAAATAGTCTCTGTAAGCCTGTAAATCAATCAATCTGTCATCAATTCTTTCTTTGGCAGATACATTGTGACAATATGCAAACGGAAGCCTATTTTTACAAGACTATTGAGGAAAAAGGGCATGGAAATGGCCAATGGAAGTATGTGCATGCAGGAAAACATATTTGAAATTCAGTATATATATAATGCTAAAAAAAATTACAAAAGCAACATTTCCTTGTCTAATTTCACAGCCATAGCACAGCTAGCAATGACCCATATGAACAATAGTACCTTACATCTCATATATTCAGTGCTTAATAATGATCCATTAGGGTATTATGACACAGTGCCAAGCTTCACTCAGCATTCCAGGTGATCAGGCACTAGGTGCAGAGTGTGGGACACATACAGGATTCTGTGCATGACTGCGGGCAAACAGCGTTTCCCAAACCACACACGAAGCAACTCTGCTCTCTCCGAGTGTGTGAACACAGCTCATTTCTGCGAGACAGAGAAAATCGACACAACAGTCACTGGGCAGAGGGAAGACCATCACTTTCAACTTCAGCCCCCTCACTCACTGTCAAGTGTCGCTACAGCAGATCAATGCTCAGAATGTCCAAGCAACCAAAAAAAAAAAAAAAAAAAAAGGATAAGAGAGACCGCCTGGGGTTGACAGCGGCTATCTCTCCAGGGGCCTCGTGCCACAACAACCCCTCTGTACATTAGCATCTCTACAAACACACAAGAGTATAGAGCGCCCTGTGACTAGCAAATTAACACCCGTTCCTGTGCCAGCTGAAGGATTGGCAATATAAATATCCACACACCAGGGCTGAGGTCTGGGCACGCTGCAAGTTTTGTTGGAAGCAAAGTTATCTTTCTGATGTTGCCGCTTTTGGGCTTTTTTTCTTAATCACTGCTATTCTACGGGGAGCCACATCAAAGCCGCCCAGTGCGCAAACATCTTTTTACAGCCTCCCCTGTGCTTTTCAAATCCACATTCAGAAGCCAGCCAGTGGATGCGCTCCTATGGTAAACAAACAGCACCCCGCATATTCGTTAAGGGCTGAAAACTCAAGCACACACACAGGAAGGCAAGCAACCCGCCGCAACCCAAAGAGCCATACTGCCGCAGATAAACCAATCAGAGAGCAGAGCACCCAGGAAAATGCCAACACAGAGAAAACGAAAGTGGCTCTCCCTGTAACCCACCCGAAACAGCTGAGGATGCCCTGCTGAGGAACCTCAGCCGAGAGAAAGGAGAGGAAGCGGACTCACGGTTCTGAAGTCACGGTGGCTGCACTCCTGGCCCTGGAAGCGGCAGTACAGCATCATCTCCTTGAGGTCGTGGCCCACGCGCTCCGTGAACTCCTTCATGCTGAAGGGCTTGGGCTTGTAGCCCGTGAAGTTGGCCCGCTCGGCCAGGAAGTCCAGCACCTCGGGCTCAGCCAGGTGGGGGTCCTGGACACGCAGGTGCACGTCCAGCAGGGCCAGCAGCTCGCCGGCGTGGTATAGGTCGTTGCGCGTCAGCTTGGTGAAGCGGTAGGCGTTGAGGTTGCAGACGGTCACCACGGGGAAGAGCAGGCTGCTGGAGACCACGGCGTCCACGCTGGTGACGTGCGGGTAGGAGAAGAAGAGGGCCAGCCGCTCTGCGCTCTCCAGGGCCAGCAGGGCCAGCGAGGCCAGGAAGGCGGCGGCCCACAGGAGGCGGCGCAGCGTGAGCGGGCCGTAGGCGCAGACGAAGCGCAGGCCGTGCAGCGTGCTGCGCTGGGCGAACAGCTGCCAGGAGGAGGGCTGGAGGCTGCCCCCGCTGGCCTCGCTCCCGCAGCTCTCTTTCAGGTCCATCGTGCCACCCCAGCCCCCCCCCCTCCCTCCCACGGGCGCCCGCCGCCCCCTCCGACCTGGGAGCCCTGCCCAAACTGCTGTCCTGCAGGGGAGAGAGGAAATGAGCAATGAAGACCTCTGTTCACCTCTTCAGTCCCCAGTGTTCCACAGGAGAGAGGAGAAGAATGCGCCCTATTCTTACCCCTACCTCAACTCCCCCAACACCCCTTCAGCTGGACCCTGCTAAAGTTGCCCATCTCTCTCTCTCTCTCTCTCCACACTCTTTTCCCCCCTTCTCCCTCTCTCACCACAACTCTTCCTCCTCCACTTGGAGTGACACATACATAAAGCCAGAATAAATGAGAAGAGGTTGTAGAAAAGAGGAGAGACCTGTAGGTGAACCCAGCATAGAAGAGAAATCAAGTAATCAACCAATCAAAGGCACTTCTGTTTCTAAACCAACCCCAGCCCCAACCAAACGCACATCTCTCCCTCTCCGGTTCTCCCCATTTCACTAATGACAAGTCTAAGCACCTCTCGTTCAGCCTAGCGAAATGACATCCAGCCGGTGCGTGCGTGTGTGTGCGTGAGAGATGGAGAGAGCGCGAGTGTGTGTGTGGGGGGTGGGGGGGGGACGCAGCCCGATGATCAGCGCCGCCGGTTAGTCGCGCATGCCGGTCCCGACTCCTCCCGCTCCTCTTTGGCCAGCCGACGCCGCTCTCCTCTCTCTTCTTTCAGACTCATCTGCGGAAGCAGCGAACAACAACAGAGTGGGGAAAGACAGTGAGCGCGCGCACACACACACACACACACACACAGTCACTCTCTCGCTGAGAGAGAGAGGGAGAGGGAGAGAGCTGGAGAGGGCAGGGAGAGAGCGCGAGCAAGCGAGCGCACACGCCAACACCGCTCTCTGTACAGTGAATCTGTTTTTTTTTTCTCACGCTCTCATGCTCATTTTTCTTTTTTACCCCCAACCCAGTCGTTTTCATATTCCCCCTTTCACGACTAATTGAACGATGGATTGATGCCGGACGCGGGTTGTCAGAGACGGATAGTGGGGAGGGATTTAAAAAAAAAAGAGAGGAGAGGTGGGGTGAGACAGAATGAGCAAGAGAGAAGGAGGGGAGGAAGGAAGGAAGGGGGGAGGAGAAGCAAGAGGGGAGCGGGAGGCAGAGGAGAGGTGTCACCACTTTACAGCTGATGACAAGCGCTGCATTCTGTGCCCTGCGGGCAGCGATCACACGCTGATGTCACTGCGAGAAACGCACCACAGCGAGCACGCCGGGAGTGAGCGAGGCAGGCAAAGCCCAAAGCCTCCCTGAGCACTGATGATGAAGAAAGGACTCCCTGGGCGGGACCTGATGTCAAAGGATGCTGATTGACAGGACAATGCCAATCGCCAAATGTTTGTCTGTCCCTTCATCTAGTGTGACAGACAATCTAGCAAAGGAAGAAAGGGAGACAGACAGAGAGAGAGAAAGAAAGAAAGAAAGAGAGAGAGAAGGGGGAAGGGGATGCGTTTACATGTATGGAGAGGAATCCGACCACTCCTGAAGACAGACAGGGCATGGGCAGTGTGGTTATGCATGTTCTATATTCTGGGAGTTCATCTCATTTCTTTTCAGCCCTGGTCTTTTTTTTTTTTTCCCCCCCCCCACACACCACCTATTCTGACACAGCAGGCAGGTGGGATGAATTGTTTAGCACACAACTCTGAAAAAAGCCAAGCACTCTCCAGACTTTTCATAAGTCATCTGGCCATCTACGGGAAGTTCAGAGTGACAGTACAGAGGAGCACAGCAGAGGAGCCCGTGTGAGAGGGACCATACTGCCATCACCTGAACTAAGCTGTAGCAGGGAATGTGTCATCAGCTTGCAGAAATGACATCCTCTACTGCAGGGAGAAAGAATGTGCTCTGTACTGAAGCATGCATTCTGCAGTGCAGACAAGAACCCACAGGAGCGCGGCAATTCGTCGAGGGCACTCCTCACCGGGTGCGGTAGAAACGCTCCAAGCTGGACCTTCAGAAGCCCGCTGAAAAGCCGCCTCCTCCACCTGGCAGGCGGGTGGAAAACTGATGGCATTTGAAAGGCCCTGCTCTCCAACTTGACTCACCCCTCAGTAAGGCTCAGTGGCAGATCATCACCACTTGTGATACGAATTTAATGTGCCTTGCCATCATTGCCTTAGAAGTCTATTTTCAGTAAGGTTATTAAGGTCTTGTAGGTTTAAATCAGAGTGCTATCCGCTTCTACTGAAACGGTTTAGTTCTTTTTGTATTTGGATGTTCTGGGAACCGGTTTGTCTTTATATTGAAAACAGACCGGTTGGCAATTACTCTAACTGGTACATCAACTGTAAAATTTTAGATTTAGGTACGTTAAGGTTTCCAAAAGAATAACTATTTCACTGAAGGCAGCACTGCAAAACATTTATATCTGGAGCCTCATCTTTATGTGATTAAGTGATTTTGACTGCAGATATTTTATGAATGGAAAGTATTCAGGAGAAAAAAGAAAAAAAAAACAAAAAAGCTCTATGTATCTGCTGGCATTTTACATCAGAATAAATTGTAGCAAAAACATGCAGGTACATGAACAGCACATGAAAGTAAGTACCTCAAGGTGGTGGGGCTTACTTAGTTTGGACAAAATGTGCTCACCACTTACCTTACCTTAGTCTAAGGCATGATGCTGAATAAAACTCCATTCCAAACCCAGAACCAGCTGTACTTACCAGATGCACTGCTAAAGTCTAACTTAGCAGCAAGCAAGTTTCAACATCTTCAGCTCAAACACCAAGAGCTCATCAGTCCTTCACCTGAGCTCAGAAATCTGGCTTAAGTGGACAGCTGCAAAGTGATCTGTTCTATCAGTTTCACATTGTTGTTGGCAATGTAGTATGTCATGAACATATTTCATTGCCATTATTGGCAACAAAATGAATATACTTCTATTTATTCTTCATTGGGCTGGATTCTTTCTAGTATAGCAGGACTATTGGCCATGAACAAGAAATCCTGGCTCTACAGCAGTTTGACCACTTAATCACTCCTGGGACAGTGAAACACTGGTACGAAAGCAATGCATGAACTCACCAAACACACCTTACACATGTACATAAATAAATACAGCTTGCATGTAAATGGCAGGTCCCGGTCCTCTGGGGAAATAACATTGAACGCTGGCTTTTCCACCTTTTGCCTTCAAGGCCCTTACTTACATTCGTGGCTGGATAAATATGTTATGACCTGAGGATAAACAACCTACCTACCTTGAATAACAAACTGGAGTCTGAAAAACAGTCTCTTGAGCCTACAGATACAATAATGTGGAACCACTCTTTCTTTCCAAAGAGCTTATTCTAAAGGCTGAAGGTCACCTAATAGACCAAGACAAATGTCACAAAAAACAAAGTGAATAGGCTGTTATTAGAAATAAAGTGATATTTAATGTTGCAATTGATCCAGAACATGAAGTGGCACAAGTTTTCTCATCACGTAAGATCACTTGCAGACTCAGCTGAATAACTGGGTTTACACTAAGTAAAATTAGAGCCTGAGAAATTTATAAAAAGTGCTCGTATCCCTCACTGGCATTTCATCATTTTCATAGTTTTGATACCAGCATATTAAGCACCAGCTCACCTTCAGCAGAGACTATGAATCCAGACAAATGTTTGTCTGAAGGAGGTATGTAAAAATCCATCTCTCACAGTCATTACTTTACCTACAAGGATTTCAGAGTGGTTTTGATGTTCAGCAGGCAAATGAGATACCTGATGGGCTCCCCAGCATGTGCAATCAGTGGCATAAATAAGAGGAGCTGAGCCTGGTGTATTCTCCCTGGGAGGGAGGCCACCGCAGCAGCAGGAAAGAGGTTATTTCACTCAAATGTAAGTGCTGTAATAATACCAATAATCATCTGAGAGGAAAAGTGAATATGCGAGAGGGATTAGAATGCAGGGGGGAAAAAAAAAAATCACGGCAGAATTCGATAATGGGTCGGCAGCGCGGGCTCTGCAGAAACAGGTGCGTTTGAAAGGGTCCGCCGCTCCCTCGCGCTCTGCGGTAATGAGCTGCAGCTGATGCCGGTGCGCTGTTCGCCGCACCGAGGTTCTGCTCTCCCGTCACGCCAGGGCGTCTGAGCGGCACCTACCGCTGTCCCTGTGGTTGATCTGGACTAGTTATTGTACATTTATATTCTTCCGTGCCTGCCGACCGCATTGTTCTTCTGTCGTTAGAGCACGATTTTTTTTTTCCTCTCACCTCAAATAAATTCACCGCACCCTAACAGCTGCAGGGTTTCCAGCTCCTTTCTCTTAATTACTTCATTAAATAAAGCTTTTGTTTCCACCGGTGGGGTAATGATGGTACTTAGCAGGGATTAAAAGTCTCCCCTGTCAGATCCCCTGTAGGGGGCACAGACGGAGCCGGGGTTACATGCTCGGCCACGGCTCTCACATGTTCGGCGCCACGGCAGGAATACTGATAAGGCCTCACAGCCTGCTATACCACTTTAAACAGTACTTACAGGTCTCTCCTGCCTCCCTCATTCTTCTTCGTTGCACCTCATTGTACTCTGCTGGCACGAGGGCTATTCAAACCGTTCTCAATTCATGCTGCTTAACAAAGGGAAAGGCATGTATTCTTGGGGATTTACATATTTATACTGTCTGCTTGTTAGAATTATTGTCACGGATTAGGCTTTGTATGAACACACTCCAAGAGCAGTAGTAATGGCAACATCAGACCAGGACAAATCTGGATGGTTTGGTTGAGGGTGGCAGAGGCTCACGTTTCAGAACTGAGCTCATTGAGTAATCAAAGGCAAGCCCTGTCAATCACCCTGTCACAGAGCGGGGAAAGCCTAATTCTGCGTGTCTTTCATCTTCCTGTAAACCACTATCAAGCTAAGCAGAAGCAGGCAGGCACTAACTTTCTGGCTGCATTTCAGTTCTGCATTTGTAAGCTGGGCTGCATTGCTGTGAAACCACGGCTGACCTGGGCTCAACCCAGCCGGGCCCTGGTGTCCTCGTGCCAGCGGGAGACGGGCCCCGCGGCCCAGCAGCTCGGTCTCACGGTGGGCAAAGGCCTTTAATCCAAATGGCTAGTAAGCGCACCGCCTCTTTGATGGGAGTAGAAAGCCTCTGCTCACTGGGCAGCTCTCATCAGCAGACGGACTGAAGTCTTGACATTTTATCAAATAATTAATGAAACCGGGCAGATACGCATGCGGAGATTGAATAAGTAATTACACTCTCATAACTTCATAATGGATCTAGGAAAAAAAAAGTGAGCTCTTACCAGGAGATAATTAGGATTCATAAAAAAACTGAAGGGAGTAGCAGGCCTTGGTAATTACATGAGGGATACAGCCGTTTGAAGTGGAGGACAAATCACGTCGGCGTGCAAAATAACCACTCGACTCAAACTTGATTGGACTTCGGCAGAGGAAAACACGCGGGTGAAGTTGCTTCCAGTATAATTACGGCAGCTGTGCGGCGTAACCAGACCCCGTCCCTCGAGTCCAGCTGCCAGCCACCCTGCACACTGACAGCTTGGGGTAAAAAAAAAAAAAAAAGGCAGGACAATACCTGCAAGAGGACAGCACTACTTCCTGAGGTTAGACTCTGCCCCCTGCTGGTCAAAAACAGGATACAAGCAAATGGAGGTGTTCTGTGTCGGGTTACAAAAGGACTTCTGTGGAGGCGATTACATGCGGGAGAGGGAGACGGGCTCATCTGAATGCACCGTGCCACCTCTGACAGCCACAGCAGGGCTCAATGCATGCAGCCCCAGCTCCGAACCTGCGTGCATGCGCTTAACAACTTCTATTTGTCAGACTAATTGTGAGAAACGTGCCTCGCGGTCTGAGCGGACTAGATATGTTTGGGCAGGCAGGTGTAATTCTGTTGAACTTGTTATCCCCATCCCTCTGAAGTCTGAAAGTCTCTCGCTCTGAAAAGACAGACATTTCACCACAAGAGTGTATGATGTTAAACAAGCTGTGTGAATAACAGCTTGAGAGCGGGAAGGACCGAGGAGGAGAGTGAGAGAGGCTGGCCTATTCAAGCAGCCCATTACCATTCCAGCCATGAACGTAAAAACCAAAGTATGCCTCCGCCAGCGCAGGAGCTGGGATATCAAAGACTTACACTACAGCGCCACAATTTTACTTGTACTCAACAGTCACCTGTAAAGATGACTATTAAATTAAGACAACCCTGTATGGGGAGAAGGACTACGCCTGTTGAAATTTAATGCACCTCTCAGATAACGGGGAGACGTCTCTATTGACGTTTTAACTTAAAAGAATTTGAAGAAATAAAAGCGAAAAAGAAATCGGAGATCCGTTCGCCACATGGAGTAGTGTATATTTAATGTGATGCTCTGGAAAGGTATACTGAATATACATTTTCTTAAACACACAATAAAATCATACACATACATATATACATATGTCTATGCATTATGTACATTGCCAAGGTCACAATGGCAAAAGGTAACTCAAATCTGACCCTTGGTCACCTTGTTGTTCCTGTCACCGTCTTCCCTGTCCTGGGACAAGGCTGTCGTGTCAAATCACATGACGTAGGAGTCCTCTGGTAGCTCGCCCAGGAGCGCGTCCAGGTCGTCTATGCAAGAGACACATCTAAGGGTCAACGGTTTACATGGCACACAGCACACAGCCGTGCCAATCCCCAGTGCCGTTTTCTACAATATTAACCTAATGCTTATGGACAGGCACATTTCAACGATTATTCTATAACATCTAATGTGTGTCAAAAACTAAGAGCACCTATGGTGCAACAGGACTTGAATTGAATTGAACAGGGCAAGGTGTCCTGCTTCATGGTAACAAACACAGTACTTCTTTGAAACACCAGTAGCAATTCTGCATCCACACCCATAGAATTGGGGAAGATTCACACCTGTTTCCCAAGCTGAGTCGTCCACATGTCTGGCCCCTGCAGGCCCCTGAGCTGTACTGCCTGACCCAGACTTATGCACTGAAGATGGGGGCGCTGCAGGCTCATCAGCAGCCATGTTGCTCTCACTGCACTCTTCGTCATCATCATACAGGAGGTCCATCTGTGACACAGGGCCCCCTGGTGGATGGGAGGTTTGCGCTGTGGTATTATTATTGCACTGTGGCCCTAAGTCTTCCTGCGGGGAGAGCATTACAAAGCGTATAAGGTTGAAGAAAACATATCCAACATGATCTGTTGCTCTGACTTTTCATATAAAGTGGGGCTTTATCCTTATGCAGAACAATGACAAAACCACAGAAGCTCATCTAATTCACCAGCTACAAACAAAGTTTTATTGCAGACAACACTGGTCTCAGCAAACATCCAACTACTGAAGGTCTTATGCTTAGCACCCTTTGCTATCCGAGAGAGAAGCATTAGACAGCCGCATGTCAGTGACTGCACACTCACCAGGGCATGATGGGACAGCTGTGAGAAGGACAGAGTGGTGGCATCGGGAGGGTAGATCCTCAGCAGGTTGTTGGGGGTGACGTTCAGGTAGTGGTTCCGATGAGAGGGTGAGAACACGCCTACCTGTGCAGGTGGCATCACAGCACGTCACCAGACTTTGGCCACCGACACTACCGGTTTATTGAGCACTAAGCCATGCAAACACATGGAGCCGGCAGATCACATCTGCCGATTCCTGATGTTTCTCGCAAAACCCAGCTGGTCTGTGCGGAACTGTGGATGGAACATCCAGACTCAGCAGATCCAGTTCAAGTTTTGCAAGGACACCCAGGACTGCCATGCCCTCAAATGTGCTGATCAAT
Source organism: Megalops cyprinoides (assembly GCF_013368585.1). Classification (NCBI taxonomy): domain Eukaryota; kingdom Metazoa; phylum Chordata; class Actinopteri; order Elopiformes; family Megalopidae; genus Megalops; species Megalops cyprinoides. The sequence goes on along the minus strand of NC_050601.1, from coordinate 13,924,293 downwards.
CAGGAGACCATATGTCTAACAGGCTGAATGCAACTTCATGGAAAAGTGAAAAAAATTAATGGGAACCACTAAGCTTCCACTGCAACAAACTACTCTGTTATGGACCTTCAGCCACAGGTTTACGGGTGTGTGCCTGTATGCAGAGGAAAGACAGGTCTTACTTGTTTAAGAAGCAGTACAGCCCCCGTCTTCAGCTCGCCCTGTCTGTCCTCCAGGAGGCGCCGGTGTACCGTACCCTGCATCTCTCCTGGAATAAAACAACCCAGGAACGATACCTCAGAGCCTTAATCTACCGGCATCTGTGTCTCTCAGCTGGAAGACGTTAACTCAGGCTTATTGAGAAGTATGGGTATATATCAGAGACAAGTTCAATTGTAACACATTTAACAGTGTTTCTGACAGACAAAATCTTCACCCCTCCTTTGCCATCCACCTGTATCATTATCATAATCACTATGGATTGTAGGCCTGCTTCCCTTGCCTCGATTCAGCAGGGAAAATGAAAGCCTCTGCATGAAAGGGAAGTCTGTGTGCATGTGCGTGTATGTAAGTGTGTGCCTGTGTATTAGTGATGGACTGTGAATGTATGTGTGTGCATGTGTGTGTAAGAGGGAACATTACTGTGTGTCTGATGAGACAGATCAAGTAGGCCGTACCCGTGGGGTCTCGGAACACGGCCTTGGCATCGGCGTGTGTGTGCAGCAGGGTCTTCACCATCACGGCCATGTTAGGCACCTTGTTCTTGGCCAGCTGTTTCAGGGCCGCCTGACAAAGAGGAGGACACTTACACCCCCTTCTGCTGCAGAGGTGGTTGAACTGGTAGACTCAAAACAGCAAAACTGCATTTCCATGTCCATTCCCATAACCACGGCTGAATCACATCATTACAATGAACACTGGGGACACAAATAGGACTGCCTTGTGTGTAATTAAAAAATTATACTGTTTCGCTTCTGTCTGTAACATTACTTCTGGCTGTTTGTTATGCTCAACGATGCTATAATACGCTTTTCTCTCTGAGAAACTCACATGAATAGTGAATAGGCCAGCACCAGTAACAGCAGTGGCCTGAGCTGACATGGAATAGCCTGAAAAAATGTCATGAAAATGATAATGACCATGACCTGGATCCAGAACTAAGTGAACCAGTCTGACCTCAGTTCAAAAACAGCAAAACAGGCAAAAGTAAGGGAAGAGCACACCAGATTGGGTGGATATATTCATTTATCAATGCTACAGATTATGAATGTTTCAAGCACAACAGCCATTAGCGAAGTCATTTTAGAGCAAGGAAATGACATTACGATTATAATAATCATATTAACATGACTGATGCTTGTAATAATTTCAGTGATTCAGACTAACCAGAGGGAGCACAGTGCAATACTTCTCCCAGATCACTCCAGTAGACCTTCACCATTGAGACCATTTCCTTAAAGAGTATACAGGGTACTCAAAGATAAACACTCAAGATTAGTAACTTTTTAATCCAGATCCATAATTACCGTTTATGAAATTGAATTAAGGTGAGGTCAACACATGCTTACACATGCTTACACCTGCAGAGAGAATCAACCACAGTCCTCACCTTGCGCAGTACCATGACGACACTGTACGAGTGCAGGAAGCAGGCAGGGTTCCTCTCGTCCAATCCCATCTCTGCCTTCATCATGGCCCATGGGCCTCCGCTGAACTCCTCTTCCTCTGTCACCTGAGAGCTGGGCACCTGGGCAGACAGACGCAAGCTAAAGAACTCACAACTGCATTAATGCTGAATGCTGTGCCTGCTTTTACACAGCAAACATTTTCACCAATATGCTGTAAAGACTTCCAGTGTATTCAACTGTTTTGGGGAGTTATATACATTAAATGCATAAATGCACACACAAGAAACACAACAAATCCATACTGCCTCCCCCTGCATTGGTGAGCACGCTGCCGTGCAGATGTCACACTATGACAGCAGGAGAAGAAACGGGCACCCTCTGCGCACGCTGTGCAGTGAGCTCAGGGTCACCTGGCTGCGCAGTCGCGCCACTGCCCCGTGTGCCGGCGTCTGCGGGAGGGACACCACGATGTCATCCATGCTCCGACCACCAAGCTACAAGGCAAAAAAAAAACAGCAGTCCAACTGCAGGCTGACCTCAGGCACTGAAGAGCACACAAAAGAGGCTGAGAGTGATACTGACTCCACTTATATAAATAATGCCACTTCCATTAACCGTCTCCTGTATTTGTCCATTACATCTTTCTCTAGTAAGTAAAGAACTGCAAGGTTGCAATTAGCAAAGATATAATCACAATTATTAAAGAAAATATGGTAGAAAGAACAGAAAAAGCTGTATTGCTATCAACACTGAACACATCTTTTTCCTCATGATTATGTAAATGTTCTGTGAATGATTTACTGTGTGTTGGTGTGGGTAGTATAAACTCTTCAGATATTTCAGCGCAAAACTGCACTTATCTTCTGTGAAAATATCTTGCTGAAAAGTCATCAAGGTTATGAATAAATAAGGAGGTTGCCAAGTGTACACAGACGGACAGCACGGTCTTGCAGGCTGAAAAACGTGAAGCTGACTGGGCAGGTGGCACCAGTGGGAGAGTGCCGAGGCTCTGCACACCAACCTGCTGGGGGAGGACTCCAGCAGGGCCCGGGAAGCGGCGGGTCCTGGGTCGCGCTCGCTCAGACCGCGGCCCCTGCGGCGTCTTGTTGGAGGCCGACACGAGCTGCACCAGGTGGTTGGTGAACACAGGCGTCTGCAGGGAGCGTGGGGTGACAGCAGGGGAGCCCGCATCGCTGGACCTGCTGGTCCTCGCTGTGGGGACCGGGGACACAGGGCTGAAGGGGGCGCTGGACGACCTCCCCGCCGGGTGAGACGCGGAGGCTGGCGTCTGACACCGGGGGAGCGGTCTGACTGCTGTGGGCGTCACAGGACCTCTGGGCAACGCCGGGACCTGTGGTCGGACTGTGGGGGATACTGACCTCGGACACGAAGAATGGCTGGGGCCGTTGGAGGAACGGCTGAAGTGAAAAGCACCAACGGAATTAGCACTGCTGGGTGCTTGCAAATGGCCACCTGGCGTCACTTGAGCGACACTGTCTGATACACGCATTTTCTTAGCGGGGGGCACAGAGTTTACACCGGGCTGTACTGGGGCCAACTGTGGGACCTCAGGCCTGATTCCCTGCTGTGGTACATTGTCTTCCAGGTCCCCAAGGTCCAAATCCCAGTCATCAAAGTCATCTGGGAACGGATCAGATGGCTGGTTCCCATCAGACTTTGGTGGCGCAGGCACTGAGCTCATGGGTAGGCCAGCACCCAGAGCCCCGGACGGGTTTTCAGTAGCAACGGGAGGAAGGGACGAGCAGGGAGAGACAGTGGACACCGCAGAACTGGAAATGCATCTTAGTCTGAAACCCACTGCCTTCTCAATGGCACAGGGTGCTGTGCTGTCTGCTCCTTTCTCAAGAGGGTGGTGTGAGCTCAGGTTACGAAGTGGGGGTCCAGGGGGTGGTGGATGGTGCGCTGCAGTTTGAGCGCTATTGGCGGACGGGGCTCGGAGGCGACAAGAGGCTCCAGAAACAGGGACAGCAGCAGTGGCGACAGGCTCTGCAGTCACATCCCAATCCGCCCGTAGCGACTCCTGTGGAACGAGAACGGAACGAAAGGACCGAGTGTTTCAGAGAAAAGTTCAAACTGTCTTTTCTTGACAACTGTAGACCGACGTACGAAATCATTTGTAGTTAGTTATATTGCGCTTCTGTTCGGACATGTTAGTTCTGAAGGTGATTTGTGGGCTTCCAAGGATGGGTCGAATTTACTGTCACAAAGCTACGTTAACGTACATCCACTAGTTAGCTAGTCAGCTGCTGATCATGAACCATAGGGCGTTCGTTTATAATACCACAAAGCACAGTAGTGTTACCTATAAGATCGCTACCTGCGAATCCTTAACTAGTGGCTACCTAGCTGTAATACTGCAACTTGATCATTGATTTATTCAATGTTAGCTGCGACTAGCTGCGCTATTCTACAGTACAAAAAACAAAGCCAGCCAAGTTAATGTTTGATAGATAATACGACGAAAATTTCAGATCACCTCATCGTCGAAGTCCTCGCCAACATTAAACAGTCCGTTCCACTTGCACGCCTAAAAGAAAAACAAACAGTCAGACATTATCTTTTCGCACTTCATGCCAACTTGAATGTTAGTTTGTGTTAGCTAATCTAACACGCTTACTGCAGGCTAACTAGCTGACTTGCCACCAGCGTGTAGGGGCAAGAAAACGATGTTCTTTAGTTTTCTAGCAAGACTCCAAAATTGCTTACAATCTGCGCATCTTACCATGGCAGTCATTAGTTCATTTTTATTTAACTGTATCGCCTAGAGTTTGAAATTATCCCTGACAGCCAGTTAGCTATGTCGCTAGCTGGAGGAAAACAATTCAAATGCAATTAGCTAGCTCACAGGTGACGCTATTGTGAACAATAAAAAAAATCAATGCAAGACAGCTTCTTGCTGCAGTCCTTGCTACCGCCACGTTCAAACTGCACGTACGTACTACGTCCTTCACAAAGCTGACGTTACGTGCTGACGAAAGACTCAACAGGAGAGTTGTAAGAGAGACCAATGAGCACTTTCGGTACACCACCTTCAATTGCTTTTAGTTTCGGTTCAACAGTTCTTGATGTTCGCTACTTAATTCGTTTAGGAGCGCCGATGGTGAGGAGTTCCGGCTCTGGAAAGTGCTGCTCAACAGCTCGGTTTAGAAATTGAATCATTAAGTGCACAGAGCGTTATCTAATTAACGATAATAAATGTCGTTAGCATCACCTGCTGTCTGAATTTTGAAAGTGCACAGGCCGAATTTCAGCTGACATTCCCGTCTATTAATAACAAGAACACTCACTCCATGGGGTCAACAGTATCTTGTGACCACTGGTTCGTTTCCTAAAAGGGAGTCCCGGAGTATTTGTTTGCTAAGGGGACAGAACAGACATACGAACAACATCGTGCAGTTGCTTAAGTAAAACTTCACTAACATTTGCAAAGAGGTCATAGATGCGAAAGTAAAGAATGTTGTTTTGTCTGAAGAATTAGTATACCGGTAAGTCGTCACAATCTACACCTTAGCAAAGTATGTCGCGATGTTTCTGCTAATGCCTGCTGAAATGTTTATTGAGAATGATCCAGCAACATCACAAGCTAACTAAACCTCTGTTAATGATTTTGGAGAACTGTCGTTAGAAAATGTATTCTATGTATTGGAATAATGTAATGTCTGAAAAAAGACAACTGCAATGTCATGAGCATTTTCCACTGTCCCTGTGTTGCCATTCAGTGTTTCCCTGTTGTTTTCTCCTTTGGGAATTTTGTAAAAACAGCGACTCAGGAAAGTAACCAGGAAGTAAGGGCAGGGCGTCACTGTCCACCATCCTGTCTCTGCCCCTGCGATGTCCAAAGACACATTTGCTTTCACCTCGGCCACTTTGCGCTCACTGCGGCTCGAGCAGGAGCTCCAGGACTGGGAGGACGCGCGCCGGGCTTTGGCACATCGGAGGACACTGACAAGGATGCCCCTGCCGTCCGCCCCCAGGCCCCCGGAACGCCACCGGCACCAGCCGGCCCCCGCGGCCCGGAGGCCCCCGAGTTGCCGGGACCCCGCCGTCCACAACACCTTCATGTGCGGTGACATCACCAGAGTGTACGCCGTCCTCCAGGACCCGTCCATGGTCAACGCCCTGATGGAGACGGTGCAGGAAGAGATGGTGTGGGCGCCGGAGATGGGTACGAGGGCCAGAGAACGGCAGCAATGTTGGCCTTCCCTTTCAGTTTCCGCCAGCCCCCTCGTGTCCTGTCATGTCATGGAACCCTTGTGTTTTGCCACCCGACAGGAATGTGGACCCTCACCTCGAAGACGAAGCAGACGTCTCCCCTGCGCCTGGCGGCCGGCCGCGGCCACTCGGCGTGCGTGGAGGAGCTGCTGTTCCGCGGCGCGGAGGTGGACGCCAGCCCCGGCGGCAGCACCGCCCTGCACGACGCCTGTGTGGGCGGGCACTCGGCCTGCGTGCAGCTGCTGCTGTCCCACGGCGCAGACCCCGACCTTCTCGCTGCCGACGGCAACGCGGCCCTGCACCTCTGCCGCTCTGCGCAGAGCTTCCCGTGAGTGGCCCGTTCCGCAGCCACACCCGCCCCCCCACCCCCCCACCCCCCATCCCCCGCCATCATCTCCTGCCCTCTCTGTCACACATCTTCACAGTCACATTTAATCCCACCGCTCTGTGTCTGACCTCATGCTTGGGGCATGTGATCACATGCTGTGCGTCCTTCATTTGGGTACGTTCGGATGCACATGGCTAGTGTTGTGCACGCAGCAGGCGTGTTCAGGCATACAGTACCAGTCAAAAGTTTGGACACACCTGATTAAGATAATGGGACACGTGCATTCAAAGACATTTTGATCTAAACACTTAGGCTTAAATGCTTGAAATTCGTTTCTCAGACAAATATAAATAGTGAAGTTGATGCCTATGTATGAATTTCTTTCCAAAAAAAAATTATTTTTTAAAAAATATATTTTGGCTACTTTGAAGAATCTAAAATATAGTGTACTTTAGACTGGTACTGTACGTGACCAGTGTTTCTCAAGCAGGAGATGTGTTCAAGTAAACGTAACCTGTGTTTGTGTTGGAGGCAACTGTGCACCTTGACCACGGTTTACTCAGGCGCGCGTGTGGCCTATGTGCCTTCCACTATCGCTGCCGCAGGTGTGCTGAGCTGCTGCTGACGGCGGGCGGGGCGTCGGTGAACACGTGCTCCCGGGACGCGAAGCTCACGCCGCTGCACGTGGCGGCGCGGCGGGGGCTGGAGGAGCACGTGGCGCTCCTCCTCTCGCACGGCGCCGACGTGGCGGCGCGCAACCGCGAGGGCGAGACGCCGCTGAACGCCGCCTGCGCGGGGGCGGAGCGGCCGGCCGAGGCGGGGCGCTACCTCCGGGTGGTGCAGAGGCTGCTGGGAGCCGGGGCGGACCCCCGCACGGCCGGCAGGAAGCGGCACACCCCGCTGCACAACGCCTGTGGGAACTGCTGCCCGCGCATCGTTGACGTGCTCCTGCAGCACGGCGCCCGCGCAGACGCAGAAAACTGCGCAGGATACACGCCCATGGACTGCCTGCTGCAGGTGGGGAGAGGGGACTGCCAGTGCGAACTCAGCAGCAAGAAATAGACAAAAAGGCCCACACAGCACTCACTGTAACCTAACTGAACAGGGGCAGTGCTTGATTAGGACTCAGGGTGCAAGTGTGAAGTGTTGGTCAGAGTTAGTGGGACAGGGCTGGAGATAGAGAGTGTCATGTGACAGGAGAGGGAGTGGCTGACAGGGGAAACTCACCTTGGGTTATCTGACACACCAATGGGAATGTCACACGCTTGGTCCTCTCTCTTTCTCGCCACAGGTGGTGGAGGACTTCCCAGACCAGCGGCCGGAAGATGTGGCACGTGTCCTCCTCAACCACGGGGCACAGCCCGCCTCACCCAAGGTCAGCGCACCACCACCGGAGGGCAGGAGTTTGTGAGTTTGAGGGCGTAGGGGAATGTAGTGGGGAGCTGGAGGTGGTGGCACAGAGGTTGATAGGGGATGGAGGTACAGAATGCTTGAAGTGCTGCCAAAGATGGGGAGACAGTTGGGACCAATGTGTAGAATGAAAAAAATGAAACACTTATGTTGTATGATATGGGTGGGTTTGGGGAATTTTCAGTTATTTTTAAAATAACCCCCCCCCCTTTAAAACTCAATCAACTTAAATCCAAAAAATAAGACACCTACTGTCTGAACATATTGTCACACGAACTATTACATGTCACCACTCTCTCTTCAGATCATTACTCGTTATCTATCGTGTGATAGCTACACTCAACATATCCAATAAGTGGATGTAATTCATGATCAGACCTATTTAGTTAGTAGAGAAATGAACAGGAGATATTCCAGTAGCTGCTTAATAAAACAGAAATTACATTACAGAAATGTTTCAAGAAAGGAGTAAAGGAGCACAGGATGCACTATAGAAAGGTGGCTGTTTCTTGCTTGCAGGGCTTTCGTTTATGCCCTTGCAGACTGCATTTGGCCAGTTTATAACCTTGTGGTAGTTGTGTAGAACACTTCTCACAAAAAAAGAGCTGAAAGAGCGAATGTTACAAGAAAGAAACTAGCATTGCAAACAGTCAGCAAAAACAAAGAGCCCTGTACTTAATTAGGCAGGTGTGGTTCATTAACCAGTGGGCCGGTTCACATAGACAAAGCAATTATTTGAAGTTTCTGCTTCAGAGGGCCTTAAGGACTTAACCCTTCCGCCTCAGAGATCAGCGTCTTGAGCTGAGCGCATTCATGCCCTCGTATTAACCGCAGTGCCTCTGGGTGGTTTGAGTCCCCTAGTGATGCCTGGTGTAATGCTCCCCTGCAGATGCTGAAGCTGTGCTGTCTCTCTCCCCTGACACTGGAGGTGATGCTGAATTCCTACCACGCTGTGCCTCCATGCGAAGACTGGATAGACTCGGTGCCCACGGAGCTCCTGAAGGTAAGTCGCTGGCATATTTAGTTAATCTACAGAAAGTTATTGGGAAAAGGAGAACTGCACAAAAATGCTGGTCATTAAGCCTTCAGTGTATCTGTGGCAACCTCTCACCACACTTAAGACTTGACGTGGATCTGAATGTCTTTTCATTGTAGTTTGGATCTGTAGTAAAATTGTGATGTTTTCTCTGGTATATGCTCTGTAAAATCATGAGTACCTTTCACTGTTATCTTCACTTCCTTCTTGCTGGCTGTTTTTGCACTTCTTACACTTTTTTTTGCATTTTTGCACCCTCCATCTCTCTCTCCCTATTGTTTCCTTTTCTTATTCTCCCTTCCTGCTCTCCGTTCCCGCCACCTCTGCCTCCATCTCATCCCGTCCTTTTCTGTTCTCTCACCCCATGCTATCAGGAGCACCACACTTTCTTTGAGTCTGTGCAGCGTTTGAGTGGCCAGCCACGTTCCCTGCAGCACCTCTGTCGGTGTTCCCTGCGCCGCCACCTGGGGGCGCTGTGCCAGTCTGCCATAACCAAGCTGGACATTCCCACCTCCCTCAAGGACTACTTGCTGCTGGCCACAGAGGGACAGCTACGATGAGGGTGGGGAATTCTGACAGGCTGACTGGAGTGGGCCAGCCACTCACTCTAACACAAGATATAAAGCTGACCTGTAATAGAAAAGAGGAATTTGATTGATGAGGGATTTCCAGTTTGGCACAGTGGATAAAGAACTGATCATATGACCAGAGGGTTTTAGATCTGGTTCCCAGGAGGAGCACTTCTGTTGCACACTGGAACAAGGTACTGCAGCTGAATAACTTCAAGAAATATACAGAATGTAAACTGCAGTCCATGCGCGTACAAAATGAAACTTGTTTTGTATACATTCAATTTGTCTGTTAGCTTTTGATCTTTACAATAATTGATGTATCTGCACAGAATTGTGAATATATGTGAATATATTATGAATATAGGATGCAGGACTGTTTTGTGGGTTGACCAACTGACCATAGTACTGTACATTTCAACAGGACGCATGTGATAATGCCAAAGTCTCCATTTTACTCTTCTTTTCATTTCAGAGTGTATTTCATGTCATCAGTGCTGTTTGCTGCACTGTATGCATGTCTGTCTGGTTTTAAAAAAAATGTGTTTGTGATTATAATTAGAGGATCTCTCTATGTGTGCTTGAGATATTTATGTCAGAGATTAGCCTTTGTTTTTGCAAGTTGGCTCTTATACTGTAAAATAGGAAATTAGAGATTATGACGTGAACCACAAAGCCAAAATGGATCTACTTGCGTCTGTTTCTGTGGCTTGACCACTTAAAGGCCATGGTCTTATTTGACAAAAAAAATGGGGTGAAAGTGAACCACAATGCAAAGAAGTGGACTGAATCTTCTCAAGCCTACACACTGTCACCATTGCTCTACATTTTATACACCTATTTTACCACTAGCAACCATACAAGTACACATTTGATTAGTACAGGTATTTGCCAGAGTATACATTCCTATAGGCATAAATCATCTTTTTAATTAACAACAATGGTATAGAAGTAAGCCGTTTTAAAGACAAAACTGAACAAAACTCAGGAGACCCTGAGGACAAGCTGAATGTAGCCACTGAGTGTTGGTCACAAGGGAACCTGACTGATCTTACGCACACATGTATTGGTTTCCCTCACTCCTGTTCCAGGAAGTGCTTCTCTGGCCAGGAGCGTCAGAACAAGCTTATCTTTCAGAGACAGCTGCTGTCACTCAACATTACTCGCCCTCAACCGTGTCACCCACAGCCACGTCTCCATGGCTCTGTGAGAGGGTGATTGGTTTTCTATACAAGGGGAAGACTACAGGAACCGAGCTGCTCTGGTTGCTCATAACTAATTGGGGACTAGGTTATTTCAGGAGTGAGCTGCTCTCTATGGGGAAGCACCGTGTGAGAGGGCAGTGTTCTTTTCCAGTTCTTCTGGACCTCCACAGAGACAAAGCTATTGCCTGGACTTCATCTCTAGTCCTGTTTGGACAGAATTTGCACCACTGCAGACGTCACTGTTGGCTGTGTCACCTGTCACTGTAGCGTGTTGAGTAACACATGTGGTTACCTTCAGTTTTATAGGTCAACATAACCTCCTAGGTTTGGCCTTGTCCGTCTGTCCACAGGTTCTGCCTAGTAAAGCATCTCCCATCGGGCACCATCAGGTTATGGACACCTTCCATTCCAACCTTCTACCTTTAGAGGCCAAAGTACAAGGGAATCAATCTAGATCTATTGCCCTATGTTTAGTGCAGTATTACCATTCATTTGTTTCAATATGTTTGCACACTGTTACGTAAACTTAAAGGTTAGGAGTAAAATATGAAACAGAAATTAGGAGCTGGAGCCAGGGACAATGACACCTGGAATCCTGAATGACACTGGAATTTATTCATACTAAAAGGCAGCCACAGTACACATTGAGACAACAGAAAAAAATCAGAATAATAGTTTGTTGTACACCATGATATTCACATAACATACACACATGCACATATAGATGCACAAGTGTGAAAAATACATCTTCCTCTTTTTGAATAATGATTTTTAAAATCTCGTTGCCAACAACAACGTATTGACAGAGACCACTGAGGCGCAAGAAAACTGTCTCCACACATTTTCAAATGAGACACACGGACACACATCAATACTCGGGCCTTCCTCCATTCTACATGTCAATTGAAAATGCCCCTTTGAAGGAACCATAAGATAAATAAATACAACATTTGCTTCCATTTGTTTTTGACTTGACAATGTGTTTGTGTCTGCGAGTTCTTCTCAGCCACTTCAGTTAACAGAATTAGGAAGTGGTTTCGAAACAGACCTAGTAACGCCCCACTGCAAAAGTAAAAGATTTCAACAAAACACGGATCTGCCCGCTGTGATCAGACGCTGGTACAGGCCAAACCTGGGTTACTTCCCAGAGGATTCTAATTTGGCCCTTTCTTAAAGTGAGACCAGGACTAGAGCTGGATCTGCAACAGTGATGAGCGTGAGGTCCAGAGCTTCCATTTAGCTTTCCAAGAACTAAACCTAAATCTGACCTTAACCTAAAAACTGGCAACAGACATGAATTTTAAATGAATCCAGACGAAGAAGTCGTGTCTACGGCTACAAGAAAGCGGGGTGCTGAGGTCAACGTGTGTCTGTCAACGCTTCATCCATCTCAGAATCCAACAAACCTCATGGACTCACCAGAAAGAGTGTTTTCTGTTTGTACCACAGAATCAAAAGAAAGTAAAAAGGTTCAAATAAAAGCTGCCAATGCCTTTCATGCTACAGCAATCAAGTCAACGTTTCCAACCTCTTGAGGTACAGTATAAAGATATACACAGCATTAAAATTCCAGCAATGCACACACACACATACATACAAACATACATACAGTACATATATGCGTAAGTATTTTTAATGCAGACACTTTGACCCTCGTCATACATAAGCTAGTTGTTGCCAGGGCCTCATTAAAACAGGCTGTGTTAGTAATAGTAATTCTGAAGGAAGCAATGGGAAAACAGAATGTTCACTAGTGTGGGACAGCCTCAAGGAGGATTGCAAAGCTTCATGATTCTTTTACAGAGCACATGCGGAGGAACACAAACCCAGTGGCACACAGATAGATGTGGACCACAAAAACACACACACACACACACATCAGACCTTACACAGCAACACACATGTTCACTGTTGCATTTACAAAACCACACATTCTAAAATGCACACGACACAGTCAAATATACCAGGCTATACAAGCTGCAAATATAAATGACATACAACCACACACACATACGCACACACACAAACGCACTCAGTCACATACCATACTCACCACAAAGATGCATAGCTAACTGCCAAATCCACATTCAAGTCATATAATGGACATGGAAGTGACATGTATGTAAATCCATACACAGTACAGACGCACATGTGAATCAAGACCATGTTCACACTCATGTACATACACCGTTATGTACATTACCATGTTCTTACAAACACCACCACCTGACAGCACCCCTGACATATCACACTAAAAGCACAGCCGATGGCAATGTGCAAAAGCCTTTGTGAGTGAGGCGATGCCGCTCTGAGCTGCTCCAGACCAATGCGCCTAATACACAACCAACACCACTGCGCTCAGCAAAAGAGGCATACAGTAACATCACTTTTCCATCTTGACAACAAAAAAGAAAAGGATATATCAATCTTCATTGGTCCCACAGCTTATGCAATCTGATCAAAAAAGAAGCACTGAACCACTGTAGTTTTGAGGAATGATATCGTGGTCTCCATATTCAGTTTATTTCCTTTATGATTCAAGGGATCTTAACCTACTCAAGTGGAATTACCTCTGCAGCTTATGAAAAACTGTAGAAATGATAAGATGGGAGACATGTGATATGTACAACACGTACAGTAATTTCTGAGTGTGCAGCGTCCATCTGGAGGTACGCACATACAACACTCACCGTTTTTTTTTTTTTTTTTGTACGCATGAAAACTGCATAGAGTGAAGCCATCCGCGAGGAAAAGCGCGCTCTCTCAGGGGGGCTTTTATCACATTACTGTGGTGATCCACATGACACAAGCTGATAACAGTAACATCCCGCTCCTTCCCCACGCCAGCGCCTCTCTCTAGCCACCCTCGGGCCCTTTGTGTGCGCGGGGGTGTGGCTGCGTCTACGGGCATGAGCCGGTAAACAGAGCGTGAAAGACGGGAGGAGCCGCTTCCAGAGCGGAACCGATGGGCCGCTGCACTCTGCCGCATACACACGGAAGGCGCCGGAAGTCGCCGCTCTCGGCCAGCGCCTTCGCTTTTCCGCCAACGTCCGTTTCGTTCAGCTGCTGGGGGAGGGGGTGGGAGAGGGGGGATAGCCGCGTGTGGGAGGGGCGAGCTGCACGTGCTAGTTCATGTCATCGTAAATGCTGGGGGTGGGGGGCGCGGGCAGTTTGGGTTTTTTCTTCCGGCTGGAAAGGCCCAGGCCTCCCTGTGAGCCGCCAGTCACGCCACTACCCCCGCTGCCCCCGCCGACCCCGCCTCCCACCCCACTCCCACCTCCCCCGGCACTGTTCAGACCCAGAGACGGCTTCTTCTTCTTCTTGGGCTTCTTGGAGTCCGAGTTGTTGGTGCCTGGGAGGCAGAAGCAACAAATACATAAACAGAATAAGAATGGAGGGGGAGCACCTGTACATCTGAAAGTACAGTTCTGGAGCCAAAAGGAGGCTCACAAGAACACAACTGTTTGAGTATTCTTTGTGACAATAATTGGAGGGTGAATCAGCAGTTGCATAGCCAGGACTTGGTCTTGTAACCAGAAGGCTCCATGACTGAATCCATGCGGGGCTCTGATGTACCTTCAGAGTATTTATGCTGAATTACTTCAGTAAATTTATAAAGGTCTATATAGGTAAAAGGTTGCTTCACTTGCATAAAGGTCTCTGAAGGGTAAGTATGAGTAATTACAGAGCCCTATTGATCACAAATTCCAAGGACGCTTTTCCGAATATATAGTGCATTCATCTTATTCGCAACTGTTCATATCCCTCAATCTTGTGTCAGGCACAGCACTACAGTGTAAAGTCATATGGCTTGAACATCATGACCAAAATTTAACTTTGTCTATCGTAAAACAATGCACCAAAGAATGACTTTTCTGGGATTAACTGCTGGAAGCATCTACTAACTCATTTCCCTCAAGGAAATCTGCTCTGCACTCTAACAAACTCACTTGCTTTGGAAGAGGCCGAGTCAGACGGAGAGATGTCTGAAGATCCATCCCACTGTAGCCGGCCAATCAAAGCCTGCCCATCTGGGCCATCGAAACCGTCGCCCTCCACCACCGCATCCGCGTCTGGCAGCGTCGACCTGCCAACGGCAACATCGACTCACTGCCCAGGGAGCTCAACAGCAAGGCCTGCTGAAGAATCCCTCACTAAGCGCAGAGATTACTATGCTGTCTGATCGCAATGCACTTTGTTCTTCGCTATGACTGTTACATTTTACTGTTTCTTATACGATCTTATTAACCTCAGCAAACAAGATAAACTCATAATTATGGGTAAGAAAATAGACAACAGACAAAGATAAAGGCAAATGGTGTTACAGTTAAACAAAAGAGGTGTACCTCAAGGGTCAAGGTTTGGACACATGGCATGTCCTTCGCTAAGAAACATGGATTTACTGTACTGGTCCATACAGTAGTGTGAACATAAATACATAAGCGGAGTGGAGGAGACTAAAGATTTTCATATATTTTGGCTGTGGTGAATCAGTCTGTGTCAATGTATTCAGGGCGAGTACACACAGTGCTAAAGCATCTGCTGTAGCCTGCCAAACTGCATGCCTTACTGAAACATTTTCAGCCATGCAATCAGTATAAAGGTTGACAGAAGATAACGGTAATAGTAGCACAACAATAGTTAATAGTTTTAAGATATAATTGAATGAATCAGGGTAGCGGATGGGAAAGCAATAATCTTGGATATCAGTAAGAACTGTGTCCGTTCAGAAGCCTCCCTTTGACACATATACCCTTTGGCCCTGGGCCTAGGAACTCACCAGCAACCTGCATTTCAAGATCACTCACTTTAACAGTCTAAAGGGGAAAAGAAACCACAACCATAGCTAAAAAATGAACACCAAAGAAAATAGCCAGAATTGCTATTCTCTGGACACTGACAAACAGGTTCAGCAGAATCTGAATAAGCAGCATCTCTGTCAATTTCGCAAGGATTATTACTTTTCCTAATAAATGAATCATCATACATGTATAGACTGCACCACAGAATTGAGGTATGCAATTCACATCCACGTTATGGGTGATGCCCATCCCTGCCTACAGAGATGGCTGTGATGTCACCAGTTGGTGAGGTGTGGATGTGGGCGGGGCACTCACGCAGATGGCCCCAAGAGGAACACCCGGACGGTCCTCCTCTGTTCGTCCGTGTGCTGGGGACACCGCAGTGACCTGGCGGGACACAACGTGGCATTAAGCCCCTCAGAACACCTGCCCAAAACACAACCCGAAACAGAAGCCCTGCTTCCCCCCAGGGCCAAATATGTCAGGCAGTGCAAAAGTGGGGTCTGTCATCCAATTGGAAAAAAATAGAATTCAAACTGTCCCATTATGCTGAAATCAAACTGTTTCACAATAAAATGTAACTGTGTTTGTTGAAAAAAAAATGCCAATTACATATATTGCATTAATAAGTGAAACGATGCTTATAAACATTCAGCAATTTTATTTACCCCATAAAAATAATATTGAGGTGCCACTTGTGTACCCAATTGTCAGTCCAAGACAACATCACTTTCACATCTGCAGCAATGAAAGTGATTATGCCTTCAAAAAATAAATAAAATCCCTGTACATTCGAGTAAGTTTTCACCAATTCATTTCAGCAAAATTACCTGTCTGCAAAACAAGCATCTTCACATTTGAAGCATTGAAGTGAGGTTCAGGTATGTGTGCAGTCTCGGTCACTGACTGTTAAAATTTGACCTAAACAACGGGTACTGGTGTCAGCCGGAGGATGGACACAGAACTTACTGAGCACTCTTAAACATGCCGTTGGTGAGAGGCACAGCACAAAGCTGAATTGGTAAATCTCCAGGCTCGCTGGGGTTAAGGATGCACCCCTATAACTCTGCTTTCCTGATCCACACAAGGAATTCATCAGATGTAAATGACTGTTCAGACTGGGGCCTCTAAAATGTGTCTGCATGAAGGGAAATGTGCTGTTATCGCAGTGCGTGCAGATTTGCATCTTTATGTCAGCTTGGTGACCACAGGAGCTGATGCTCAGTGCTCAGGCCCTTACCGTGTGCACATCTTCTTCGTGTGCTCGGATACCACCCCGCATTGCTGGGAAAAAGAAACAGGATACCGCAGTTATCAAGCAAACATGAAAAGGAGACTTGCCGGGGGCGTTCCTCCATCACAGAAAGAAATTCACCTGAAGGTGATGGGAGGAAAGGAAGCTGACAGTTTTTCTTCGCCTCAGGGAATGAATGGAAAAATAAGGACACTGTGGCTCCAGGGTCAGGGAAACCACTCTGTTTAAAAGGTTCAGAAAGCTACAGTACCAGTCAAAGTTTGCTTTTTTTATTTTTATTGCTTTCCTCGTTTTAGAATAATAGTAAAGCCAGCAAAACTATGAAATAACACAAATGGAATTATGCACTGACCAAAAATTGTTATAAACAAATCAAAACTCTTTTATGCTAGATTATTCAAAATGAAAAAAAAAAATATCTTTCAAAATTAAAGATTTTTTTGGAAGGAAATTCATGCATAGGGATCAACTTCACTATTTATATTTGTCTGAGAAATTTCAAGCATTTAAGCATAAGTCTTTAGATCGAAATGTTTTTGAATGCGTGTTTCCCTTTATCTTGACAAGCTGTGTCCAAACTTTTGACTGGTTCTGTACATGCACCTGTAAAGTCCTCTGGATGGGGACTGCAGCATGAGAGAAGGATGCCAGGCAGAAATACGGAGTCCTGAAATACTGACATAATGCAGTGAGGTAGGTTCTTTAATCATTCCAGAAATATCCTGGCCACCAAAACTTTCATCTACCTGACTGTGGTGAGGAGAGGTTGTTACTGGCCACTGGTTAAAGGACAGCAGTTCCTTTAGGTCAAGACTACTCTGGTCATGAAAGGTCATAATCCTGTCCTACCTACAAGCACTGTCACTGTTTGGAAGGGATGGTTATACAATGTAAATACAAAAGCCTTCAGTAAGGAGTAATAAAAAAGGTCCTCTGATTATCATAATCTGATGTGATTATTGTTGTATTTTTGAAACAGCACGTTTTAATTGCTGAGGATGAGCCAAAGCTGAACTGATACATGAAGGGATAGGTGTTTGTGCTTGAAGGCTATTCTCACCGTCGTCAGTAAAGACCTCAGTTCTTCTGGGCCCAAGGTTTCATAGCTGATGCCAGAATTATAATTGTACTGTAAGGAGAAACAACAATTCGTCAGTTCAACAGCGCGCAGACAGAAGTACTTGCTGTTGATGCTGAAAACATTCTAAAAATTACTGGTAAAACAACTACAACATTACATCTTCTCACAATATGTCAGTGTAGAGAGGTGCAAAGTAATAATGCACTTTACCTTATAAGGATCGGCGCTAACGCTACTGCTGAGTTCTCCTGTAAACATAAGAGGGCACATTCAGGTTCAATGCAATGTATACTTTGACAAAGACACAGTCATGGGGCAGTACGCAAATACATAAAGATACCGCAGATCAGTCTGGAGGAAATATCTAGATCACAGTCCCTCTTGTCTATTAATTATTTTTACAGGTAACGAGATCACTTTGTGGGCTAGTGTTGAGCCCACATTCATTACTGAGAAACTAAATTTCACTTCATGACTGCTTATGTACCCTCAAAGTTACTCAAAGTAACTTATTTTCTCCTTAATTCTTTTAATTATCAAGACAACGTAAGTACTAGGTAAGTGAACAACTCTATAACTGCATGCAATTAAGGCCTCCAGCTTACCCAAAAGAGTGTTTCCAAAAAAGTACATTAAGATTGGAGGATTGGAAACATTACATGATTTACCTGTAAACAACCTTAAAAGTCTAATATTAATATCATGGTTTTTGGTAGGCAAGCCAAAGACCACAGATTTAGTACTGAAAATGTTTAATTTCATAAATCATGCTACCATAGGCCTGATTATTGTACCACCTTGAATTCCCTTTTCTCTTAAAGCATTACAAATGTATTCAGGCAAAGTTTAGGGACTCAAAGGCAGGGCAGCAGCACTCAGTTTATTTGGGACCCCCCCCCAAAATACAACTTTTTACACAACAGGACACAGAGATGACACATGCAGCTCTTACAGTGTGAATTCACGATACAATGTCACAAAAAAGGACAAATAATACAATCTCTGCATTTGCAACAGACCACCGTTTGTCTGCTCTAGAAAGTGTAAACTTGATATTGACCTAATGGAAGAGACTAATTTCGCATGGACAGTCTTTTCACCCACATCTGCGGAGTATTAACTGTCTTCTTTTGCAAAATTTAGCAAGATAACTTTTTGAGGACTTCATAACAAAACGAACGGGTGTGGTGAGTGAAAACCCTTCCATTACCAACTCAAAATATCACACATAATTGTCCATGCACAAGAAAGCACTGTCCCTGTCAAGCTCAGGTCCTGTGAAGGAGCAGAACATTAATTAACTGAGAGAACACACAGACATGCAGTGCTGTTCCATCCAATGGGCTGTACTCTTTACCTTGGGTGACAAAGGCAAGGGAGCTTTGTTTTACGTTTCTTAAATGGCACTGAGTTTAGGTGATAAAAATGTTGCTTAAGAGAGGAAAATAACAGTTTCTTGGGTTTCTGTACTCAAAGTTCCCGACAAAAGCACCACAGTTAGACTGAAAACAGGCTTCTACTTCTTGCCTGTGTCCTGCAGCGACCCCGAGGGAGACAGCTCGGTTCCCTAAGAGGATGCTATCTCAGACCATAATTTTTTCTTCACATTTTGTTTAACAAATCCTTGAGATCATACAGCTAAATGCTGGTTAATGTTTGAAACTCACTCACACATTCATTATAAAAACAAAACAAAAACAAAAAAAACCAAGAGTAAATATTACAAAAAAAAAAAAAAAATTCTGTGGGAAATTCGGTGGGAAGATAACTGCAAAAAAATGCAGGGCGCTAGAGATCCTTTGAAATACCTACACTCCAGGAATACCTGTCCATTTTTTTTTTTTAAATCACAGAGTGCATTCTGGGAATTTCCTGCAGGCTTTTGCTCAGCTTTTCAGATGGCAGAAGATCCACTTCCAGGCCTTCACTTCCACATTTAGCTCCAAGTCCAAATCCAGGGGCGCCTTCTCAGACTCCCCTCCCCCTAGCCCTTAACCCTACACTGAGGCGGGTGGGACGTCAAGGGGCAGACAGTTGCCAGCCCTTCCTTGTGCCTCTGTCACTGTGGGAACAACTCATCTCTCAACAGCGCGCACGGGCTCTCCTGATCCAGCACACGCTGCTTGGGGGCCAGCACAGCTGCAACGACGAGACAGTCAGCACCCTGCCCTCACCACTGTTCTTCCACATGCACCATCAAACTGTGCTGAAACTACAGCAACAGCCACCATCTAACTCAATCACTTTTTCCTGTGTCAAGCAGAAAATCACCTGAAACATTCACGTACACATGTACGCATGCAGGCTGCTGTAGTCTCAGTCTTAAAGGAAAACAGCTTTGGCTTACATTACATTACTACCATTTAGCAGATGCTCTTATCCAGAGCGACTTACATCGGTTACAGTTTTTTTTTTTTTTTTTCATGTTATCCATTTACACAGCTGGATATTTACTGAAGCAATTCTGGGTTAATTACTTTCCACAAGAGTACAATAGCAGTGCCCCAGCAGGGAATCAAACCGGCAACCTTTCGGACACATGTCCTGCTCCTTACCACTATGCTACACTGCTGCCAGCAATCTGCCGGTTTAGATGGGTAGTTTGCCAGTCCTCACTACACTACTTCTGTATAGAAACTTCAGTTCAACAACACAGAGACAACTTTATAAAGCAACATGGTTTCACTGCACTTGTCAGCTTTTTATTTTGCAATATTTTACTAATTTACATAACTTTTCTTCAGTGAAAATATGCAAAACATTCAGTATATCAGTATATCATGAAAAAACAAATTAGGGCAAAGAAAATTGATGACACAAATTATACTTGACTAAAGCTAATTTCACAGCTCAAGAAAGTAAATTATTGTTGATAACTGCACCTGACCCCACAAACATGCTACAGTGTCTGCAGTATTAATCACTGGTGTATATGATCTCTTCTTTGTAGGTTAATGAAATCTCTACTCACCATTTTTATGTTTCAAAGTTTTCGATCTTCTGGGAGAATTGGGATTCTATGGTGAAAAACAGAGAATCTTGTTACCAAGCTGGGAGGTCCCCATAATTCACAGTCTCACCACTGGTAAATACTGAATTCAGAGTATGTGAACCTCTTTATACATGCACACAAACATCAATGAAACACACAGGCTGACACACACGCTCTCACAACCTTGAATCAAACACTTTTTCAACGTGGATGGATTTCCCTTTCCATTTGAAGCAGTGTAGCATAGTGGTTAAGGAGCAGAACTCGTGACCGAAAGGTTGCTGGTTCGATTCCCCACTGGGGCACTGCTGCTGTACCCTTGAGCAAGGTATTTAACCCTGAATTGCCTCACTAAAATATCCAGCTGTATAAATGGATAACATTGTAAGTCGCTCTGGATAAGAGCATCTGCTTAATGCCAATAATGTAATGTAATTTGCATTTTCAGCTGGAGTGGCTGTCGTTCCTACTGTTGTTTACATCGCCCATTATCACGCCCGCAGTCTGTCGAAAAGGCCAGAGTGCACACATCCTTCCTTACTCATTTAAATTGGTGCACTGTTAGCAACTACTTCGCTACTTTGAATCAAAAAGACGTATTAATTAAATTTATTGTCAAACTGTCATACTGTTTATTGTCATACTCCTCAACAGCTTTACACAAACCCACACAGAGGTTAACAGAGAGGAGCAATGACATTTTGGCAGCAGAAGTACAGGTTGATTCAAGGAATATAAAAATACCTTATCTGACTTCCTCTTCTTAGCTGCAAAACAAAAGAGTTTGAGAGGGGGTCTGAGAAAGGATTAAGTGTCAGGATTGAAGACATTCACACAGTGATATGCAAAAGCAGGTCATGGCAAGCACTGAACTTCTTCCTTGCTTGCTGAGAGCAGTCCATTTTAACAACGTGGACACTAAAACAACTTGTTGTAGTCTCTCAGGTGGCCAGCCAAGAGATGCTAATCCGAAGGAAAGGAAATGTAAATATTGCACACAGGTTGACACATCTGAGCATCTAAACTTTATTAATAAAATACTGTATACATTTGAGTGTGAATTCTAGTGTAGTTGGTGCTTAAACCCATATAAACCAAGCTAATTTCATAGCGGTTGATATCTGTGCCCCTTTCACCAATCAATGGTTAAAAAAAAAAAGGTCACATGCCTTTACATACAGAACCCTGAGCTCCATGGTGCTCACCTTTCTTTTCAGATCCGTACGACCAGTCATTGTCATTGATGTCATCATTGTCCTCCTGGTCACTCTCTGACTTGCTCATATTGTTGCTGCTGGCTATTCTGTGGAGAGGAAGAAGGAAAGAGCGACGGATAGAGTGGGCAAACAAACAGGGAGGGAGATTGATGCCGAGCCTGGAGAGGTGCGGATCATATCCTACACTAAAAACTGCGACGGGAGCTCACGGATAAAAACTGAATTCCATATATTGCTCTCTGCAGAATGCATTCCACAATAAAAATTCAAGTCACAGCGAATATATATCACAGGAAAAGCAATGACGGTTTTGCAGAATATAAATCACCTCGGCCGACAGTGATAAAATCAATGAGAAGCAGTCAACCCATGCCTGATCCGAGACGCAGAGATGCCCCACCCCAGGAAAAAAAGAAATGATTTTCCCTTAAGATGATAAATGGTATGAGGATCACGTAAACAATACAGCGGCAGGGGTCCCGACCGTACCCTCGGCGAGACGAATGGGCACGGCCTGTGAAATCTGCGACCCGTGAGGGCGGAGCCGGAGCGCCTCACAGAGCACACAGGGGCGGGTGAGGGGGGCTGCACTGCGCTCACCTGCGGTTGGCGATGCGGCTGCTGTTACGGCCCATGCCCAGGCACTTCTCCAGGTGAGGGGCGAAGCGGGAGGCGGCGATGCTGCGGCTGCAGTTGGGGCACACGCACTCCTTGTTCTTCCACTGGTTGTACACCTGCCCGAATATGTCCACCCCCGGCTGGTCCACGATTTCTACGGCAACAAGAGGGCACGGAACAAAACGAGGCTTAAATAAGGGATTACAATTGTTCGTGTGCCATTTGCAGCGCATAGCACGAAATAAACAAAAGGTGCCTTTGGTAAGGGCACGTTTTTACATATTATTGATAGAAAAGACAAACACTTTTCTCTTTTGATTAGCTGATGGCTGAGAAAAGCGACTATAGCAGCGGTTTGTATACCTTTTCGTAAGATTTCTCTGATAAAAATGCATCAATCATTTTAATCAATAGACTGTGAGCTATAAACAACAGAAAACAGAAGCAAATGCAAATTACATGAAATAGTCTTAGCAAAACCATAACTGGATGCACATTTGTGCTCTTCACAAGTTAACACAAGCTCTGTCATCACGCCGCATGATAGCAAGCCCTGTCAGACATAGGCTAGCTAGTTTCAAAAGATTGATGAATAAGAGAATGCACTTATTTAATGTTTTTTTTTCCCACAAAATAAAGAATAGGCCTACTTAAAACCCTAGGCTTTTCTGTATGAAAGTCTTCATAAGTAACATAACATGAATTATGCAATTTAGCAATCTTCACTTGTGGATGTATTGACCGGTTCAAACTGACGTTAAAGGTCAGGTTACAAGTCTCTCTACACAAGGCCCACCCTTCCTAGAATATTGTCCAGTATCACCCAGCAACGTTTAATGGTACTCTTTCATTTTGAACAGTCTGGGGGACTAAAAAAAAAAAAGTTTGCCGATGATAAGATTTCACTGTCAACATGGATGTTCGTGACCAACAGACTGGTGACTTCCCCATTACACATCCGTCACGGATTGTTGGAACTCTGTTATATTCTTCAATCCAGAACAGGGTGACACTACAGCAGCATTCAGAGCCAGGCTGCCCAAACATGGGGGTACTGCAGTGGTACACAAATGATCATCAGCAGGGGCACACTGCAGACAGAGGAAGACTGATAATGCAAGGTCCACTGAGAGACTGAACAGGGCAGAAAAAAGGGAGCTCACCAAAGTCCTTCATGCTGTCTTGGTCGGTGTCATCCAGGAAGAAGTAGCCTTGCTTGACTGCCCTGTGTACCTCAAAGCACACACCCAGACAGGCATCTTCCACCAGGTCTTGGTATATGTCATGAGCTAAGGCCTGCCAGAGCCACAAGGCATAACATGAACTTACAGCTCAGGAAATGCACTAGTTAACATGCCACTGTGCTAAAAATGCAGTCATTTGGGGTCAAACAGGGCTCCCCAATGCATGCTACAACTGAAACCTAAAGCAGAACAAATCAAAATAATGTATTTGCTGACTGCACATTGTGGGATCACTTTTGTCTAAAATGTACTTAAAGTGTTTCACAATCATTTTTAGAGTGTAGGAGCAACATATTTTTTTTGTAAATAGTTAAAATGTATTGCAACATGAAACTCAGGGAATATTTTCAGAGTACATGACACCAGAAAGTTTCACTCTGGTGAGTGGAACAAGTTTGACAGCAAAACTTGTGTTGTGGTCTGTTGAAAATAAGTCCATAAACAAAACTCCTATAGTGTAAATGAATGTAAATCCATTTAAATTTCACTGACACATGATAAGATTATCCTTTTGCAAAATAATTGTGCTATGTAAACAGTTATGCAAATTTGACCATATTATTTTACGTGAAACAGGGACAGATATGTTTTGGCACAAATGAATAGCTGCAGGTGAACTTTAATTTGGAAAACAGGTAATCAACTGTATCACAACTGTATAACTGTACCAACCTTATTCATACAGACCAACCAATACTACCCATCATTAGGCGAATTAAATATGCAAGGTCTCAGCAGAAAGTTTATTGATCAGCACGTTGTCTGCTGATTCTAACAAATGTTTGATTTGACTTCATCCATTAACATTTTCTCAGTTGACCATTCACTTATGGTACGGTACGGGTCAAAATATAATGCAAGTCGAGTCAAGGTCACTTATTTTCAGTAATTGGGGGATTTTCCCAATTGAAACAGGAACTAACCCTTAAATTCCCTATAGTGTGAATAGGGCTATTACTAAACCTAGGAGCGAAAGCTAATTTTGAGATTCTAACTATAAACATATTTGAGTTGGTAGATTATGAGTTAAAATCAAATATTCAATACAATAAACAATCCAAGAGCAGATATTTACATATATCAACATGGCCATTTTCTTTTCTGATTTTACCAATTTGTTGCTCACTTTTTAAAAGACATTTGCTGCCACCACTCTAGCTGAACTGGAAGTAAGCATCAAAACTCCACCTAAGGTGTGATTTTATGAGAGCCAGTGCCATCTTCTTTAGGATGCAGTAGCATAGTCCTGCACTGTGTGATTATTCTTTTGGTATAATAGAAAATACAGTGCAATAGCAAACAGCCTTGCATCTTCACAGAATTTTCACCTGGTACCAGTTATGAGAGTGTAAATGTCCCTATACATATCCCCTGAAACCATGGCTCTGAGTGTCACAGAGTTAAAGTCACAAAAATGGTTCGGCTTTGAATAATGTATGAGATACACACCTCCAGCTTGGTGTTATCCAGGCCCGACAGAGACATATCCTCCATTTTCATTTGCGAAAATTAAAAGGGGAAGCACAGCCGTCTACATAGTTCAGCCAGTGTGAGGGGACGGCACTGGAAACACAATGGAGATAAGAGGACCTCTGTAACAAATAAAATGCAACGTGCAAATGGATATGTTTTAAGACTATGTTACGTTACCTCACCCCTTCTTAAATCATAATAATATGATCCCTCTTGACCCTCTTGACTAAAAGCAGGATAATGAACTTGCTCAGAAAGCTATACCCTAGTGTAAATGACTGCTGTATACCTTCCGCCTTGCTCAAGTCCTGGGGCAGGACACCCCAACGCAGTAACAATTTTGATATAAAACCATGTGGCAAAAGGCATAAATATTTTCAAAGCAGATATACACATAAAATAACTTGAAAAGGGGACGGCGAATTACCATGTTTACACGTTAGCTAGGTATTGTATTAATGAAATACAGCATGGGCGAATGGGACCTGGGTCAATACTTACGATATGACACAGGACGAACCCAGGCACCAGCACACTTATTTCGGTGGAGTTGATAGAAGCTCGTGCCTCTTGCTTCTGTCGTATTCTGTGTTCTGATGCGAATTACAAAAAACAACGTTATTTTGTTCAAACTGAACAAATCAATGGGGTGCAAAGATCCCCGTTAAAACGAGACATGTGGAGAAATGTATTACCTGAGGGGTAACTAACGCGCTAGCCATTGGAAAACACTGCTTGTATCACTGTTATGAACGTGTACCCACTCACTCTCTCACTCTCTCACTCACACACACACACACACACACACACACACACACACACACACACACACACACACACAACGTGGGGAAGATGACAGCTAACGTTAACTCAGAATTGCTCGTCTCTCGGGCCAAACATTTTATTTCTACCTATATTTAGACGTTGGAAAATCACATAGCCACTAAGCCACCAAAGTCACCAGTATGAGAAACCAACGGAGTAAATGCTGGTGCTATTTATTATCATCTTTTTCGGGTTATCGTTGAAGAATCGGTTTTGGGAGTTCTTCTCCGTCTTGGGCGACGGTCCATGAACACGGTGATGAGAGTCTGAAGGCAATCAGTAGTCAAACTGACACAATTGTTACAAGACGGGTTTTTGTTACCTGCACTGTACACACTTACCCAGTGCTGACAGGGCCGGGGCAGGCGTTCACAGGGCATACCCGCTACTTCGTCTGCGGCTGCCCATCTCATCGACTCCTCATTACCCCCGCCATTTAAACTCCATCGTATACTACGCGTAAAAAAACCTTTTAAGAACACCCTTGAAATAAGCTATCCGTTGTCAATAAGCTATGATACGAAACATTTAAGAATACGCTGCCATTTTTATCTTCAGCAGGCTACACTAATCAATCGTCAATCGTCGTAGGCTACGTGTAGCTAGCTAGATACTCTGTCTAGCGTACGTTAATGATGCCGGAAAATAGTAGCGATCAAACACGAAATAGTGATAGTCAGGGTCAGTTATGTTCACCTATCTAAATGTTTACGAATTTTGTTACAGAACTGGACATTAAAAACATTAATCTGAAAGCCAGAGGACATCCTTCTCTCGTGAGTCAATGGACAATTATTTGATTGACATGGTAATGACCAAATTGCAGAGCACGCTCGTAACTCTACACCAATGAGATACAGTAAGAGGCGGAGATTTCCTCTCTGTTGTCATGTATCGAGTAGATCGGTTTCAAGGCGCCAGTGCGGGCTGATTGTAGTGTGTTTTTTCTTTTCGGCATTACATTTACATTTCGGCCATAGCATATACAGTAGGCCAGTCCGAGGTGAGTGTTCGTCCATTGCGATGAGAAAATTAGTTATCAGTTTGCGTCGCCGTCTGCCTGATGGGACGACAAGCGCAAAAGGAAGTAGCTTAAGGAAGTTCTTTTGATTCTTGATTGATTTTGAAAGTAGTTGATACTTAGATGTTTTGATTTAACCACCACAGAGACTTTGATCAGGAGCAAATCGTATTTGTGCAGAGTGACAGTGTCAAGACATATTGTCTTTACAGGTAGCGCTAGTCAGTCCTAAATTGAAGTGTGTTTAATGTTGGCACAGAGTGCGTACAGTCAGTTTAAACAGGAACAATGTGATATTCTATAACTGTGTGTGTTTATAACTATTAAAAAATGATTTCGTACTTAGAAGGCTTTCATCTCACAAATCTAGTGGAATCTCAGAATTTTCTTCTGCACATGTAGCCAAAAAATACATGTTAGGAAACTGGGGTGGTTAGCTTATTCCTAGCAATAAGTTATAAAGGTACTTAATTGAGGCAATGTGCGTTCAAGTGCTGAATTATGTCTGTTAAGTTTGAAAGGAAAAGGACTTGGGGAGTTAGACAAATTCACTGAGGCTGTGTAATCAACCAACAATTGACTGGTTAGTGATAACTGGGGTAGACTGTTAAGAATATAGCTGTAACCATCGATGTAAAGAAATCTCCTTCAAACCAAATTTAGTCCAACAGATGACAGTCACTAGTTGAATAACATGAAACAAATGACTGATGAAATAAATGGCATGAAATGAATGACAAGCTCTGGGTTTTCCCTATAAACTTTAATGGACACATGATTAAAAAAGCAGAAGCATGTAGTAAAATAAACTAATGCAACAAAATACACCTCCTCCCTGTCCTGGCCTTTTTTTCTTCCTCTAAAATTCAATGAGTATTACACTATCAATTTGATTTCAGCATTGGCATATTTACAGATCCGAAATTACACATAACACTACTAATAACGTCCCATTCACACTCAAACTAAAGCACATCTATGAATATGTGAAGTCTAAATGGAATAAAGGAAGGTAATTGAAAATCATCTTGTTCATAATTTTGTTTCAAAATGCACGTTCTCCACAATCATAGATAATGCCTGTAAAAAAAAAAAGCATTCCTTGTGTACATTTTAAGAAGAAACCTCTAAACATAAACTCTACCTTCAGGTCATAACACAATCCTACAGCACTCTTGATGGAAGCTAACACTCAATAGTACCATTTTGTGTGGTAAGCGAGCAAGTACATCACGATGAAGCAAAAATAAAACAAATTATCATTATAATGATAGAATTAAATAACTTTAAAATACATAATTAAATTGACAAATCAGTGCAGTATCACAGTCCCCTAAAAGGTAAGAGTGATTCATTTTGTGACACTGAACACATTAATGATATGCATGTTAAGTCAATAGATACTAAGAAAGAAAAGATGTTTGATATTTTGAAAACAGATTGCCGATACAGAATAACAACATTTCTGGTTACAGCAGGATCTTTAAAAATGTTTCATAAATAGGTTAAGTGCACAATGCTATATTCATTTCTGAATAGTAATGATCCTGAGTTACTACCACCCACACAAAAACATCCCTCACAAAATGTCCCTTAACTGTTGGATTGGCCAGTTTACCATAGGGTTACAATAATGTGCCAGAGGGATCCTGTTAGATTTTCAGTAATTGTATAGGTCACTTTCGTAGGAATGTAATATAGAGATAAATATATACTTTTTTTATTACATTAAAACATGTTCCTGTCTAGGATTTAGCCACTTGGGATTCAACGGTGGGATTACGGTTCAATGTTATTTAGAGGTTGAAAATGTACTGAAGTGACTAAGGCAGTGGGGACTCGGTGTACACGTCCTCGCCCGGCTCTTCGTCGAATGTCACCTTGACATCATCGGCATCCAACTGCAACACATCACAGGGTCACAAAAAGCATTGACACAATCACCCAACAAAGGGCAACACAGCTCGTGCAAATCTAATGTAACATCTACCATGGGCTACAAAACCTCAATGAAATGAATAAAATGTTTTTGAACTTTGCATGTTGGCGATCAATTAATGCGGACATTCTGAACGAAAAGTCAAAAGATGGATTTGAACATGTACGTGGTCACTTGCTGTTGTTGTCCCGTTGTCCGGACTGTGCTGTTGGCTTACACTATTGTACTGCTCTGTTTTGCTGCTACTTTCATGGCACTTTCATGGTAAAAAAAAACACCCACATTTAAAGACAGTAAGGTAATCAAACCTAAAGATCAGTATTAACCGTGTTGGTATTGTGTGAAAAGGAGAAAGAGCGAGTGTGTTGAGTGAAATAGCGTAGATGCTGGAGGCCCTTACGCATTTCATCTCCTGCGGAGTGAAGAGGCGGCCCGTCATGACCATGCGCAGGGGGATGGTGAGAATGAGGATGAAGGGCAGGGCCAAAGAGAAAGGGCTTGACTTCACCGCCCACAGGACCACCAAGCACACAATCTGGATCAAGGTGAACAAGTGCAATCGTAGGGGCTTCACCTACCAGAGAGAGTGAGAGAGACAGAAAAATGCGTACAGAGAGAGAAAGAGTGAGAAGTCAGGTTTCACATGTGATATAAATGTGGGGTCCTTTGTCATATTAGACAGACAATATTTAAATCAGTTTGTAGGAAAGGGTCTGGGTTTGATGGACAATGAAAAGAGGGAGTGATGGAGAGTTATCAAGACAGTGGGACAGAGAAGAAAGTATTCTCTTAAGCCTTGTACCTCACTTGTAAGTCGCTTTGGATAAAAGCGTCTGCCAAATGAATAAATATACGTAATAATATACGTATGTAAATGTAATTATTGATAGAAATGCAAATTATGTAACTGCAATTTTTTTAAGCATCTCAAGTGTAATCAAACCATCAGAGCCTGATCCTTGCTGAAGTGACATGTTTGTACAGGGATGCAAATAAATGGCTATGTTATGATTTTATTTAATCAGGGCCTCCCTTGTTGCTAAAATAGCCTGATGTGAAGTTTTTGGTAGAATGTAATTGCTATCATCACTATCATTTAATGGAATTTGTGATTAAGATCACAATTTTGTCCTTTGACTTTATTATTTTGATCAGTTTGAATTAAACACAGTACTCAACCAACACGTAGTTAAAGCGTTACATGTGAAGATAAGGGGATGAGGATTAGAGTGACAAAGGGTACCCGTTGAGCATAAGGATGGTCTGGGTAGTACTTCTTTGGTGTCAGCAGGAGTAATATGCGGTCCCACAGCTGGATCCCACTGAGTGAGGTTATACCCATGTAGAGGAAGATCCCGAACAGAGCCGTCATGGGGATCATCTTCAGAATGGGCTCCATCAGAATGGATATACCTGGAAACAGCAGGAACAAAGCCAGTCACTTGCGGACAGAGACACTACAAACCATGCAATCAGATAGGATGCTCTTCTCAGAGAACATTTGACTTAAGGCAGCAGTGTAGCATAGCTTTAAGGAGCAGGACTTGTAACCAAAAGGTTGCTGGTTGAATTCCCCACTGGGGCACTGCTGTTGTACCGTTAGGCAAGGTACTTAACCCACAATTGTCTCAGTAAATATCCAGCTGTATAAATGGATAACATGTAAAAATTGTATGTGTAAGTCTGGATAAGAGCGACTGCTAAATGACAATAATAATGTAAAGATAGCCTGGGAGAAACAGCGGAAATCCACTAAAGGATTTTAAAAAATGAAATGTTAGTCAAAATAAAATATAAAAATAAATGAAGTGGACTTAATTTTAGAACAGATCAAACTCAATTATGTTTTCCCTTCAAAAACTTCCCCAACACTTTAGCAGCAGAGAAGGGAGTTATGAAAACCACACTGAAAACTGCAAGCATGTCCAACACTGGAGATGAGTGTCATTAGACAGGAGGTAGGAGGTGGGACTCACCGACCAATGCGGCGACCAGGATGCCGCTAACCCTCTGCTCCAGCACTTTCTCGATCACAGGGCTGGGCCCCTTGCTCATGACGGTCAGGGCGTTGGCATGGGTGACAGAACGCACCGTGGCGGCGCTCAACCAGGGCACCCCAAATACAGCACTGATGCCTCCCATGCCGACAAGGAGTAGTAGGTCAAAGTGAAACCCAGAGCCTTTCACCATCTTCCGCTCTGGCTTACTCACAATCAGCCTACAAGAACAGCCCGCAGAGATGAAGTTTAGAGTGAACAGAGAATAGGCTAATGCACACTCATGAGTTTGATCAATGATACTATTCAATCCTTCCAATTTGCAATTAGTCCTTCACTTTGACTTTGCATTTAAACAGTCAAAACAAATTGTAAAGTGGAAGAATGGATTAGCTATAGATAAGGGTAGCAGTTCATTCTGTCAATTAATTCAATTGGGTCAACCCAGAAAGTCAAGCAAAATTAACAATAAAACTATCTATGGTTTTGCTCCATTTGGGTTTGAATTGTGCCCTCATGATGCTGCTTAATATTATTATAATAGAAAACAGTTTGTCTCTCTCCAATGTTTGATTAGGGTATGATCTCCACTGAGTATGCCACTTACGTGGTAATTTGGGACTCGAGGAAGATGAGGATGAAGACAAGCAGTGCTGGGACCAGGCAGCCAAACATCATCCAGATGGGGAACTCTTTCTTCTCCCCAAAGGGGTGAATCAGCCAACCCCTGGCAGTGGTGTTAGACACTGTCAGCCCCTTAGGAACCACAAGTTTCTGTCCGGGAAGAGCAGGGGAGATGAGCTTACTCTGTTTCTTAACAATGCACCCTATGCCATACAAACGCTGATACAGACAGTGCGGCTGGGTGTTTGACTGTAACACGGAACCTAAAAACCAAAAGTCACCTGAGTGTAGGCGTCCTCAATGCTGATGTCCACAGCGATCATGAAGAAAATTGCGATGGGAACTCCAAAATCTCCAATCATGCGACGGATCTGAAGAAAGGCAAGTTAGGATACCTTGTCACAGACAGGCAGCACCAAAAGTACTGTAAAGAACAATGCAGCATAATTATGTGACTCATGATTTTCCATCTTTCTACACTTCTAGTCCTGCTTATAGTAAAAAGAATGAAAGACTTACAGGGCCGGGCAGGAACTGTCCATTTTTGAATTGCCTAAGGAAGTAAGCGATGAAGAAGCACCCGAACATCAGGCACATGGAGAGTAGGGCTGTGTTGGGGTAGGCTCTCTCCCGGATATGATGATGGACGGTGACATTTCCAGATTCGTTACGGTGACGCACTTCGACAACAGGGTGGAAGGGGTCATCCAAGGTTTCATTCAGGTGCTCGTAATTGAGGATCAGAGGATGGGCTTGAAAGATCTGGACACAAGAAGGGAACACAATGAGGATTCTTTCAGGACAGAGCTCCATAGAATAGGTGAGGTACAACAAGTAACTGTAGATAGCATATGGAAAAAGGGAAAATGAGAGTAGGTAAATAAGAAAAAATAATTTAAAATACCAAAGAACATGAAAGATAGAATACGATGGAGATGGAAAGGAAATGTGCAGAGATAAATGTGTGAAAAGGGGATAGATGTTGTGATGTACTGAGAATAGAGCTCAAGATATGATGGAGACTAGTAAATGTGAACAAAAAGGAAGCAAAGATGAGAATGAAATTAGAACCGATCTGAGGGAGGTGGAATTGAGACAGAGGAGGGAGATGGACCAGACATGGAGGAGAGCTACAACATACTGTAGGAGTGAGATGAGACAGAGTGACTCTACCCTGATGAGTTTGGCGAAGGTCTCATAGATGAAGATGAGCGAGATGAGGATGGAGAAGATTTCTTGAGTGAAGCGTGAGATGAACCTGACCAGGAAGCTGCCCTCCGCAGCTACGATGACCACCACGATGACAACCAGCCAAATGCCCACCCACACCCTGCCCACGATGTACTCAATATCTTGAGACTTGCAGAACTGTCAGAGGGGGGTAATGGGGAAGTGGGGGTTAATATAATGGATTTCTGTGAATGTGTATACAAACAGCCAACATATTAAAAGCACAGGACTGGACGCTTTCAATCCTGGACAAGTTTAAGATGGTACAAGGATTGAATACTTCAACCATGAACACTGTTGAAACAAAATTCAAAATACATGGCCATTCTATAAAGACAGTGCTTGTTACCACTGCATAATGCAATGACAAATATGTCTATTGTACTGTAGGGATGCCGCAGCCGCTTGGTGATGGCTACTTGCTGTGGGAGTAGAGCAATGCAGCTCTGCTAAGGAGAAAGGCACCTACTCCAAAGAAGGCCTCTTCGAAGACCAGTAGAGGCCCAGAGAAGCCAATGACCAGAACAGGCTGGGCAGCAAAGAGACAGAAGATGATTCCCTGGACACAGGTGGAGATCATCAGTTCAGAAACTCCCATCATGTGCTCCGTCTTGTCAGCTGTTAGGGAGGGGGGAGCATACACAAAAGAGCTATCATGTGCTAAGAGGCGACTGTGACCACCAATCATTCAGACAAGCACTCAGGTCCATTAGAAACACACGTATGTATTGTCCTCAGGTAAAACTGTCACTCCTGTATCTAAACAAATGCACACATACATACATACGCAATTTCTATTTGACACATCTCTGTGTGGATGTGATGCTGAACAGTTCTGTGACAGCGCAATCGCTAAAGATCCAATAGCAACTACCATATGTAGTAGGTGTGCCTTGCTCTACTTGCTTTATTCTCAGTCCAGGTCTCTAAGTGTATTTGGAGAATTCAGTGTAAGTCTATTTAATTATGGCTTCTAAAATCCTTGCTTCGTCACCTCCAATCTAGTGATTATCATAGCAAAACACTCAGAATTTATGAGAAGTCCCTTCTACACATGTGTGATGAAGGGGAGTAACCTCCTTGATGAGAGGTGCTATGTAAATGGAGTTCATTTGTTCTACCACAAGCAGAAGGACCCCACTCACCCAGAAGTCCTCCAAAGGTGATGGCAGGAGAAAGGGCAGCAAAGTAAATGAAGATGACAGCAGCCAGGACCTGGGGGTTGAGGGCGTCGATGTAATCACTTAGGTAGTGCCGGTAGCGCCTCTTTATGTCTTTGACCATGCCGCCAAATGGTCGTCCAGTGCGTGCCAGGGGGTCCTCTTTGGGCTCCTCAGGGACTATGGGACCTTCACATAGACAGGACTGTGCTCAGTTTTCAAATGTGGTTTTTTCTATAATCAAACATGAAACTCATACATTTTACTTTATTTCCTTTGCAGGTGTTCTGCAGGCCTGGTGGTGAGCAGAATGGCCTACTAGTTAATGAAATGACCTTGTAACAGGATGGATGCTGGTTCAGTACTTAATTTGAATTATTGTAGCTAATATCCAACTATATACATGAATAATGTGTGTAAGTTGTGTAAATTTCCCTGGATAATGGAATTGATGCAAATAAATAACTACCACTAGCATGACTGATTTTTTACATTCATACGCATTTATGTAAATGAGCCATAGTAGAGTAAGTTCCCTGCCCAAGGATATAACAGTCATTTCCTTCCTGGGATTCCAATCTGCAGCCTTCGAGTTAGGACCCATTTCTCTTAATGAGCATCCGACATTGCTAGCAACATTAGGGTTTTAACTTTTTCTCAAGCCCTGAAAATGGAGTGCAGAATAGTCAAAGCATTAACATCATTCTTCCATAGGATAGATATTTGCTTATTTGACCTTACCTGTGGGTTTTTCTTCATAGAGCCAGCGGTCAGAAGGCCGCCTGCGATCTTCCAGAAGCTTCTTCTGGAAGTTGATAATGGACTGGAGCATGGACTCGTTCTGGATCTCCGTGGGAGGGAGCACGATGCTGCAGTCCATGAAGTCGGCCACAGCCTCCATTACCTCCTTCTCGTTCTGAGCCAGGAAGGCTGCCGAGTTGAACACCTAAGGGGCAGGGAAAGAGAGTGTTCTAGGAACTGGACAGCCCATTCGGTGATGGACAAGAGGAAAGAATGGTCTTGATCCACTTCCTCTTCCCCCACCCTCAGGCCACGTGCTTCTCCTGATTCACTGTCACCTTCTTTATCAACCACCACCACCCCCCCTCTGTTCACCGCCGCCTTTCCCACCATCTCCCTCACCCTGTCAGCCATCAGTGCGGCCATCGCCCGTCCCATCTCATGGTAGTTCATGGTGCTCTGAGTAGGTCCCACTAGCAGGAAGACGAACCGGACTGGCACCGGCGTCTCCAGAGCTGAATCCAGGATCACAGCGTCGTTCAGCCTCACAAAGCCTGTGGTGGGCTTCTGCAGGAAGTCCAAGGGCCCTGTCACACACAGGCCACCACAACAGTGTGATCAATTTATAGCCAAGCACAAGTGTGGGGACCAGAAACCAGTGCCTGCAGGTCCACGGCTAGGTATGGAACTGTTACAAAGTGATTAAACATCCCTTTAAAGAGTTATTTCTAAAATTCCTGTTGAAGTTTAATGTTCAATGTCAACTTCCCCCAAAGCCCATTTGTGATACATAGTTCAAAGGACATCCAATGTTGTTAATAACAACTTATTATTATTTTAACTTTAACTTACTATTATCACTGTGTTGTCATCCTAATTCCTAATTTTATCTTCTGTACTCATTTCTTCCTTTGGTAAATGAACATGTTCATAAATATGATAAATTCCACTATCCTTGATAAGGTTTTTTTTTTTTTTTTTTGCAAAGCTGGTATTTCCAAAGTATGAAGTGTAATTAGTGCATAGTTTATATCATTCGTGACAGCTGCCAGTGGTGGGAAGTATGCAGCTTTTGTTGGGACTGCAACTTGCTCAGATCCACTCCTACCTGAGAGGACGATTGAAGCTTCCAAAGTGCCAGTTTCATCTCTCTGGGAGAGAGGGGGTAAGGGGTCAGAGGATAAACCATTCCATTCATACATCAAAATCACAGTTTTTAAAAACTATGACCGTAAGATTGGGAAAAATAGACAGACACAGTTACTTGCTAATAATACTACATATTACAAGGGTGTACAAAAAGACTTCATATTATCAAACATATGTATAAGCAACAGGGAAATCGATGTACTGCATATTTACCAATACATTTCAACCCTGTACAAACCCACCGAAATGTTCAATTTTTTTTTAAGAATGTAAATCACACTGGAATATTAAGATGAATATGAGACTGTACTGTTCAAACGTAACGTTATATTTTAAAGCATACAGCACAGTGTGTCAATCCTTTTTTTATGTCAAAAGTTGTCTCAACTGGAAGTTGAGTGACAGGCGGAATGAGTGGGAGAGCTGGTTACCTTCTTGGTGACAGAGAAGGTTTGCATCTCTATGCCGGCTGGCGGTTGAGTAGGCCCAGACTGGCTGTACAGTAGGAAGATATGTATTATTGTCTCCTACAAGCGTGTGTGCATGAAAGAGTCATTTCTGTGACACCACAGTGTTACCACTAACAACAAAAGCTTCATATAGCTGAACTGGTAAGAGCAAGTGAACACAAAATGTTCAACTGCTGTAGTGTTAATGTAGATTCTTCAATTGAGGAGCAAAGCAGCCCTAGGCTAAACAGAGGCCTGAATTCCTTAGAATTAAACACCTAGACCAAAGAGGCATGTGTTAGCCACTGAAAGTGCTGTAACACAGCACTGCATAAGTTAATGTCACAACAGTGAAGGCATGTCAGTACAATATGGCACAATACAGTTGTATCAGTACAATAAAGTACAGAGTAGGTATGGCAGTGCAGTACTGTACATATTTGTCAGTCAAGGAAAGTCCAGTGTGGCTGTTTTAGTACAGTACAGGTGTGCCAGCACAGTTTTTTTTTTTGTTTTTGCATATACTTTCCAGGTATTCCATTGCAAGCAAAACAAAGGGAGACACAGGTGAGTCAGTAACGCGCAGGGAAACAGGTGTGCACAGCGTGCGTGTGTTACCTGCGTTTCTGCCGAACGGCCCTCAATAAGAAGTCACGGTCTTTCTGCTTGATCTCGTTCTTGCTCACCATCTCATCCGCCACCTTCTCAGCAATAGCTGCCAGACTGTGCTCCTCCAGGTCCAGCAGCACCACACCTGAGCATGGCAGGTCCCAGGGACAAAAAATGTTGTTTTCGCAGTGTAATGTAAAGGAACGGACCATCAAAGGCTAAAAGGTGACTGCAGGTGGTTAAGTGTTAATACCCTGCATATGGATTGTGTAGATCATCAGTGTGCAGGGCAGCCATAACGTTGCTTATACATTGCCCGATTATAACCACAGACTGAACCTGTCCCCATAACTTCTCAAGCAGCAAAGAGAACATTTGTGTCTTATCACCACCTTGTGGTTCATTTAGCAATAACAGGCCTCAACTTGGCCCTGCAAACATATGCCGCTTGTCAAGGTCAGCAACAATCTCTGGAGTCTGGACTGTGGTTAGAATCATATTCTTACATTGCTTCAATGAAAATGTGATTTAGTTTAATTTAAATTACCTTAACAGTCCATAATTCCAACCCCACACACACACTCACACACCTCACCTAAGCCCCCGTCCCCCTTCCCTGCTCATCGACCCAACCTCACCTTGGCTCATGATCTTGCGCATTTGTACGATGCTCCTGAATGTCAGGTAGGAGACGTGGGCGGGGCCCCAGTTACCCTCCTCCGGGTTGTAACTCTCCTCGTACCCCACCCATCGTCCTGTTTCCTGCCAGTACCCCTCCTGGTTTTGTGTCTTCTGATACTCATTCAGCTCCACATAAGGCTGCAGGACACAGAGAACCCAAGCACCATATACGCTCAGGCTTCAGACGCTTAATGCTTAATGCTCTGTGAAACTACTCTAGTAGTAGTAGGCACTGTTCATAATAACTTTGATTACTTGGTGGATTCAATGGATTAGTATCTCCAATTTGCAGCCACTCAACTGCAGTGCACTGTGGGACAAATAGTGTGAAAAATAGCAGTTGGCGAGCATGTGAGGGTTTCACAGGATTGCATTCAACTCCCTTCAGCACCTCCACAGAACTGCAGAGTTTGTTGTAGGAAGGTAAGTCTAATCTTCAGCTGGTTATTTCAAAAGGATTGAATGAGGGGAAAATGCATAAAAACGTCTCACTGTCAAAGACTCTTGATTCCATATAGACCAGTGTTCAGAGTTGGCCCAGGGGCTTACCTTGCACTCCGGTCTGGGGTTGGCATTGGTGTTGAGGTTCAGTGCAGCTGAAACACATAGAGGAGGTGTTGAGTTTTAAGGGTCATTCCATTTTGTCTCGTCTAAAGGAAGTGTTCAGTTCTACGGGCTATTCTGTTGATCTTGCCTAGCCTATGGTGATTACTATTATAATCAAATCCTAAATGAAAGCAGAAAGCATGCAGCCCTCACCATCTGGGTCTGGATACACGGTGATGATTTGGGAAGAAGGAGCTCTCTCTTCTTCCTGCCGCCGCTGTTCCAGGTCATAGCTGCCGCTGTGGCCTGGCGGGGTCCTGTGAGATGAAGGTGAGCGAAGGGTTAAAAAGGGGTTGAGCCGCATGGGGTGGGCCTCCTGCTCCACTCCTGCGCCTCAAACCATTTCCTCACCAGATCTTTTGGACAATGGGCCATGGCAAGGTCTTTCCTTTAACGAAGCGACGCCAATCACCCCTGAAAAGGAATTTGCGTCCTTAAAAAAACACCACCTCCCCCTAATGGGCACATTCAGGTATTGAAATTTTTTTTTTTTGTTTTTTTGAGAGCATAATTTTATTTGAATAAGTTAACACTTTTTTTAATCAACAGGCTGAAACTGTAGTGTCAGGCTAAGGCCAGTGCCTGTGAGTGCAACACGTTTTCCAGGAAATAATTATTTAAAACATGAATAAACAAATGTCTGACATGAGGAAAAGGAACACCCATGTGATCTTGGAGGGCATACCTTTCCCTGCCTATTGCAGTCACACAGAGTGCAGTTCAATTTCTAACCAGTAGAGGGCGCATGTCATGCAGAAAATGATGTCCCTCACCATGACTTTGATCTTGGACTAGTAGGCCCCAAAGGCCTTAATAGAGGGGTATGGTCCACTCTTAAACCAAGCCATCCTGAAGCAGTTGCCTCAGAGGTTTTCATAGTAACTAATAATTGAAACTATACTTTTATCTGCCCAATGAAACCTTTGTCAGACAGGTCTGAGCATTCGTAATGTAAGTGCTGGAACTCCTAAAAGGCTTGCATACAATGTCTCCATTAATTAACAAATCAGATTTAGAAGACAGCTGCAGAACTTCCAAGGACTGTGAGTTATTCCCAGTAAGTGAGAGACCCGAGCCAGTCTGGTCTGCTCTGTAAATGCTGACCACAGTGGCCTATAGTCACCAAGGAAACAGAGCACTCACAGATTGAAGGGTGAGGGAAATGGTGAATCACTTTCTTCATAGGACATTTCATTGTCCTGTATAGAGTGAGAGAAAACAAGTTGAGTTAAAATGTGGAAGCAGCACAAGGTCTTCACAGCTACTGATGATATCATGGACATAAAATTCAGGACATTACTTATAAGCCATCTGTTAGGACTGTTATTGGCACCATGAACCATACGTCAATCATGAACTGTTTTACAGTCTCACCTTTACCTTTCTTTTGAGGAAAGCCTGACTTACCTCTCCAAATGACAAATCTGTTTCCATCGGTGTATGTTGCACTGCTTGTTTGGTCCCTGTGTCCCTGAGTTCTCAGAAATGTCTTCACATAACCTAAGAATACACGTTTGTCATTTTAAGCTGTAGGGTATGCGTTTTAGGTAGGCAGGTAAATTAATACTTGTAGTTGTCTTCAAATTAGAGTGTGATCTTGACTTATCGTATATCTTGACATCCTATATTGAACCTACACCATCCATTGCCAAAGGTTCTTTGTTGTATATTGTACTGGTCTCAACATGCATAATCATTCTTCTGCCATTTACAAACATGACATTTGGCTAGTAATATGTCAAAGAAACATGAAAAACTGCATTTGTTGACACAGAAATACAATAAAAGTGTAAAGAATTTAAAACAGTTGCGGTAATAGAC
Source organism: Megalops cyprinoides (assembly GCF_013368585.1). Taxonomy (NCBI): domain Eukaryota; kingdom Metazoa; phylum Chordata; class Actinopteri; order Elopiformes; family Megalopidae; genus Megalops; species Megalops cyprinoides. The sequence continues at coordinate 13,884,371 of NC_050601.1, read as the reverse complement.
ACCAATGATCAAATCAGCACAGACAAGACATATTTATTAGAGAAACATACGATTAATGTAAATTCACAACTTATAATTTACAGGAGATAAATACTAGAGAATCTGGGAAATGCAGAGGCAATGTTTAAAGACAAGTAACTATAGGAGACAGATGTTGATGGTAAACTGTTATTAACAATTATGTTAATGACTGTGCCATGGTGTTGGCAGGTAGCCCATTCTGCCATCTTCTGTGCAGTTACTGCAGCAATGCTGTGCTACTGTGGTTTGCAGCAGCAATGGCCGATCTGCATTGTGGTTAGTGGAAGAGCTCATGAGCACTTTATCTCTGTGTCACGCCCCTGTTCCAGCCACTGTGGTCGTATTGGCAAGCAGTCCCCCCACAAGAAGTGTGGCTTAATCCAGTCACACACTGCTAAACAATCATTCATACTCCCCCTGTTGCTTTTAATCACTGTATCTTTGAATAAGTGCCTACCTGTAAGTAGACACAGAATGTACATATGCATACAACCATCATCATCTTTTTGAATTAACTACATGTCATTAAGTGTTTATGTAAATATTTAAAATGGTGGTACTGTTCTTGCTTTTCTATTAATCCAATCAAAGTTATGATTCTGATGTGGTTGTTAGAAAAATACATGTTCCTATTCCTCTAGTCTCAAACTACACAGAAGCACAGCACTATCTCATCAAAACGGAGCCCCCACCCAACTGTGATGACTGGAACGGTGCCACATGCCCAGGAGACTTGAGTGCCACCGGCGGCATTTGGAGACTATACCATCCGCAGACAATTTATACCCAGATAAATACTCAGATGCCTCAATTCCACTTTTTCTCCAACACTGTACCATTCAAGACCTCCACACATATGACAAATCACATTTAAATTATTTCTCTTGTTTCAAAATATGTGACAAAAATTTTAACCAGCGCTTGTAAAAACAATGTGACCATAAAAAGTGTCCTCACACTGAGATATTTTTATGGTAAGGTGAAAAATATTCTATTACATATCTACCATATCTATTCCATTTCCACTGACATTAATCAACATATAAAACCTCAAATGGATCAAGCACCAATGCAATTAGGAACATTTCCCGCTCCTCTACCTCAAGTCAACCACTTCCAAAGGACAAAAAGCATTTCACTATGCTAGCTAGTACACTGAACTGTAAAATACACACCCTGTCCATGAGGTCAGATACTATCAAGAGCTGAATGAAACAAAAAACAAATAAATACATTTGGTGTATTGTCAGATAAAAAGCTGACCACCAGTTTCTTGGACAAGTAATCAATAAGCAAGGCACAAATATATTCTTCCACATGTCACTTTCCTCACAAACAACTGACAAGATTTACCATATCCTTCTGCTGTCATGAAATACTTTACCATAGTCTGTTAATGTGCAAAACTCTGCATGTTTAGCTGACATTTAAAACATGCTTGCAGCATTTACTTGTCTTTGTCATGAAAGTATAGGCTATCCCATGGAATAAAATGCAAACTATACTTACAATACCTGGAATTCAGACATTGGATACTTTGTGCACTATCGCTTATGGTCACACATTCATTTACATGAACTCTGGCATGCCTTTGGAGACCCCTTCGTCTCTCTCCTTGCCCCTTGTGTCTTACCCCCCCTGCCCTCCAGCCCTCCAGAAAGAAGTGAACATAAGACAACTGATTGACCCAAGACACAGATTTACCTGACAGAGAGGTGTCTGACACAGATTTACCTGAGAGAAAGGTGTCCAGACCAGTCTGATGCTACACCGCACGTGTGGACAGGCGCCTGGTGACAGTGTGATCTGCGAAGAAGGCAGACGTGCACGAACAGACAGGGAAACACCCAGCAAGACAAGTGGAGCTGAGTCACGTTCTGTCTCCTGAATGCGTGGCCCCCCAAAATTGCCCCCTCCCCCCCCCCCCCCACCAACTCCACCGTTTGGCACCCATGGGTGAGGGGGAGATAAGCCCCACTCTTGAGACGTAGAGAGGTATCAGCCCGGGACATCTTGTGGCAGGGCTATCCCATCCCCGCTCCGCCCTGTCGGTCTGTGGACTGAGGCCAAATGAAGTCTTTGACCACACTGGTTCAGGACAGGCCAGGTCTGTGCAGACGCGCCAATTGAGAATTGGGGTGCTCATGAGGAAGCTTATCAGGAGAGGAGCATCTTGAGCTTTGACGTCATCTTGTTTACACACTGGGGATTCCCTTCTAAACGGTCAGGGATGCCCCTTCAGAGGTCCTCTTCAGTCTTCTTGTCAAACATTTTGATGTTATGTTTCTTTTTTTGGCCAAACCATCAAGTCATTCAAGACATATCTGTGACCGTCTGCTGCAGAGAGAAGAAAGAGGTGTAAGTCATCTTGACCAATAAACCCAATGAACCAATAAACCAATGACAAAACTCAACCGGTCAATATCAGGCCAATGATCAATGGTTGAAGCCAATATACATGACCTCCCCTATATAAATTTTATTTAGTTCATAGAGGGTTCTTCTTTTTTTAACCAATGATGGTCTCATAACTGGGGAGGTATTGTAGCCTAGGCTACCTCATTCAAGACAGCGATTAGTTTCATCAGATGGTCAAGCTCCTAGTTGGAGCAAAACCCTGCAGTTACTCTAAACCCCAGATTTAGCAACACTAAGAAAGCAGCCTTTTACAGATTGATTTACAAACATTATTCAGGGTCTAAATGCACTTACAGTGAAAACACTTACAGTAAACTTTTTTGCCTTGGTAGATCATGCATACTGTCTAATTTTGCACACTAGGAGTCCATCCTCCATCCCAGCCATGCAAAGTGAACTTGAGGGTAAACCACCTGAAGCATATTGCTTTTTACTGTACTTCACAGCCATCTATAAGCACTGGCATTACCTCCTAGTGCTGTATATATGAAGCAGAGAAAGTGTTAACGCTTTCACAATTGATGTGGTCATTAGGGGTCCGAGAGATGCTGCCCTTGTATTTCAGGACACAGAGGCAACCCGAGGTAGCAGAGTGCAGCGTTCTTACTGGCTTGTAGGCCTTGATCATGTCCTGTGTGTATCCGGGGGCTGATTCATTAAGTCCCTTGAAGGTTAGGAACAAGGTCTTAAACTTGATCCTTGTTGCAACCGGTAGCCAGTGGAGGGACTCAAAGAGAGGTGTCACATGGGCCTGCTTGGGGAGGTTGAACAGGGGCTGCTGCGTTCTGAATAAGCTGCAGCGGTTGGATCGCATATGCCGAGAGGCCGGCAATCAGCGAGATGCAGTAGTCCAGGTGTGACAGGATGAGAGCCTGGATCATGACTTGGGCCATGTATTTGAAGAGATATGGTCTGATCTTCCTAATGTTGAGCAAAAGGAATCTGCAGATCCTGGTTGTGGCTGCAGTATGCGACTCGAAAGACAGAATGCTGTCCAAGGCTACCTTTAGGTTTTTGGCAGATGTGGTTGCCATTTCCATTGTCAACGTAAATTGAGAGGTTCCTCGGAGGAGACATATTTTCTGGGACATAGACTATCTTGTCGATGTTCAGTCAGCAATGTGTTTCGGATGAATTTGCATTTATTTAATGTTACTGGAGCAAAACCACGCTGTTCATGCTGTGGTGACGTAAAACAATCTAAGCATCTTGGTAATCAGTAGCCTAAGGTTATACATGCTCACTTGACTAATGGATGTGTACAGAGAAGTATTCAGTTCAGTGACATACAGTATCAGTCAAAAGTTTGTACAGACTTTTCTTTCTCTATTTTTACCATTTTCCACATTTAAACTATGAAACAACAGAAATGAAATCATGTAGTGACCAAACAAGTGTTACAAACAAATGAAAAATATCTTGTATTTTAATTAAATTTTTTGGAAAGAAATTTATACATAGACATCAACTTCACAATTTATATTTGTCTAAGAAAAAAATTCAAGCATTTAAGCATAAGCCTTTAGATCACAATGTCTTTGAATTCATCCAAACTTTTGACCAGTACTGTCCATCCTATGATTTGTGCACAGCTGGTCTAAATGTAATTGTGACATTTGCTACATTCTGTTAGATAAATCCTAAAGGCAAACAAGTAGTTACATTCATTCATTTCAAAATGAATGGATCCAGAAGCTATTGTTTTGTATTCTCTGTTGAGCAACCATAATTGTATTCAAATTCTGCCAACTGCTGTAATTTATAGTAGTAACAATGCAACTAAATTAGTATGTATGAATTCACAGGTATCCCAGTCTTTTCTGGTTTGAAGTGTGGTGGAATGACTCCAGTAGTGGGCAGAACAGGAGAGTAGCTACCCATCCTCCATCACAGACTGAGGACCAACCTCTTCACATTGCAGCTCCGTCCCCCTACACAACCTTGGTCTCTTCTTCCCTTTTTGTGTACTTTTACTGTATGTACGGTTTTACTACAGAGTATCCTGCAGTTGATAGGTATGTTGTAATCTCACTATGGGAAATCTTGCATTGCACTAATGTATCACAGCATGTATGCACTGGTTCTTGCACTGTTTGGGGCTGACAAATATTTCACAGTTCAATATGGTCAGTAATGTTCTGTATGTACAGTCTTTCATTCCACTGTATTAGCTGTACTCTGTAAGTAACTTTGTAAATGTAATCTATCTAATGCGATCTATTTGCTGCAGTGTACATGAACTCTTCAATGATTGTTCGATCTTTCATCATTACAATACCTAATGCAGCAGTAACATAACAACAGCAGTGGATTACTTATGTCTTATTTTATCAAATAGTTGAATTACTTATCTTTAGCTAATTATTCTAAAATAAACTGTTATATGTTTATATAATTTAAACAACCTGTCCCCCACAAACTGTTCCATCAGAATAAGGAAAACAAATTCACAATAAGGATTACAATGGGAATGTCAAAATCAGGAATTACCATGCATAACGTCCATAACCCATATTGTACATGACACTTAGTCCTTCCCAACCATTGAGGGGCTATGAGGTCTTTAGTTGACAGAGGGTCTTAGGGTCAAGGGGGCCTCAGGGAGTTCCTTCACTACCCAAATGTTTTTCCTTCCTTGAGCTTCACAACCCTCTGAATTCTGAGGCTAGAGGACCCCCTGATCCTGTTAAATTCCTGTACATTGTACAGTACAATGTACATTCCTGAATGCCATCAAGTATTCCACTTTCCACATTTTTCCTCACATAAATCTGTTTTGTTTTATTTTACAAGAAACATATGTATAAGATCTTTTACCATTTTTATGTTATTTATAAAACATAGTTTATATATATATTTTAAAAAAATATTTATAATATTAAAACATCCAAATCCTTTGTTAAGAGTGTTGTATCAAACTTTGATTGCTTATATGGATATTAAATATTCATTGTCAATAAAATTCTCAATGTGACATCAATTTAAGGATATGATTCAATGAAATATAGCTGACCCTTAGTTACTATAGTGCTACTAACAAAGGAATTGTCACAGAGTGCTTGAAGAATAAAGATATGTAGTACACACAAGGTCCATGGTTCAGAAGTTACTTTTATTTTTTACACCCTAGCTGAGAAAAGAAGGACCACAAGAAATCGAAATGAGTTCAGCCAAAAATGTCATAAATCCTTACAAAAGGCTGTTTTTAGTTCAAAGCAGGGGAAATACCTGATTGGTCTGTTTCTGAGCAGGGGGGTCAGGGGGTGTATTAGGATGACGGGTGGGGTGACTGAGCGGTCAGAGAAAAAGAGAGGGAAGGGACAGAGAGGCAGAAAGAAAAAGAGCAACAGAGGGAGTAAAAAAGGACTTCTTTGAGGAGTGTTTCAGCCCACGACTGGGTGTTATCGTTAGCACTGTGCTGAGCAAGCAGGCTATCTGTTGTCCCCATATGCCTCTCTCTCTCTGGGCATTATCTTATGAACACTCTTCATCAAGGGAAGCCCCACCCTGCAGTTCCCTTCACCCTCACCTTCTTTATTTCTCGATGCCCCTGTCATTTGCCCCCCTGCTTCATAGTGTTTTAAGTAGGTTGGATCAGCAAACACCAGGAACTGCACCTCTGGAGGATTCAAAATCTAATACATGTTGGTTGTTGGTGGGACACAGATCCTGGAAATGACGTTTTTGAGTGAACTACATGCTTCAAACTCCCTGTTAAAGACTTACTGTAAACTGGTTTTCATTCAAACCAATTCTAGTTGACTCTTATGGACGATTTCTTCCAATAAATAGACCAGCTGTACCTCCTAAAAGAGTTCCATTAGTGTCCCAGCATCCCTCTCTTCCCCCCAAGGTTCCCATGGTCAGCTCAAATGTGTAACAGAATCAACTCACACAGAATTAGCCTATTTCTAACATCAGTTAGCATTTGTAGAGCAATTAATAGATCCACATTTCAAATCTAAAGCAAATTAGCCTATCTGGTAGGACAGTTGTGGACATAAAACAATGACCAACCAGACCAGATGGGCCAACCTCAAGGCAAACCCTAATCCATAACTAATCCATTAGTTAAAATTTGCTAAAGAATGTTTTGAGATTTTACATTCGTTCATGTCTATTACACTCATGACAAATGTTGCTGAAAAACAGCATTTGAAAAATTCATGTACTGGAAGAACTGCACAGAGTCTAAAATCATGTTTCTGCCTGAAGCAACTGCAGAATGGTGACGACTTGGATAAAGACACAGAGGTATGATGCTTGAGTGTGGAACTATTCCCACACATGACCAGTAAATGAAACATCTAATTGCATCACGTTGTGGCAGCCAGACATGTTATTGCTAAGGTAAAACCACACCACACAAAACCAGTCTGAGTGGACAGGAGCATCATCATGAAAACCGCCCTGATCCACCAATGTAAGGAGAGATATCTTACATTTTGAATAATGCCCTATTAAAAGAATTGCTGGGACCCTGAATGGAGGGACAGTGGTGCCACCCAGGAGGTAGAGGAGGAACAGTGCGGTGCAGCTCTGGGTGATTAGCTCTATCTGAGCGGGAACAAGTATGGTTATCATGTACTAACAGTCATTGCTAAGGAACCACCTTCTTGCGTGTTGAACTGCATAAGGCTACTGTAAACAAGCGCTACAGTGGTGTACAATTGTGCTCTCTCACATAAATGCAGAAAGAAATACACAGAACAATCAATTCACACAAGGGGAGCCTAGGGAGACCAATGTTACAAATATTACTGAGGTCTATGTCACCCTGTTTCTATGTCAGTGAGATAGTAAGTGCATGACAAATAGCAGAGTAGTTTATGTATACTGCTCTCTGCTGGCCAGTGTTGAACATTGCAGTAAGATCATTGCTCTGGAAACCCAGTAATTTTTGGTTGATTGCAGTACTGCTAATTGCATTTCAGCCTTTTAATTTGCTATTTGTTTTAAGGTCTGGTCCATTTAGCATTATTTATCATGTATATCTGACACGTTGGCAATACAAATATTGGTTTTGTCATGGCAATAAAGCAAACAACTGAGAGAGTGAAAGATTAAAAGAAGAAAAGAAGATGGCAACTGCCATAATATGTCCTTTGCTTCCATATTGGTTCAGCTTTGATTGTGTCAGATTACAAGGTACAGTGCATGCCCTATTATTGATTTTAACTTGATTCATAATCCGATATGACTTCCAAGTTTCCTTTTCTTTTTTTGTGTTGCTGACTGTGGAGGAACAAAAGTTCTCCTCCTAATCACTTAACATCACGCTTGGGAAAATTAAAAGCACTTACAAAGAAATGTATTGATTCGAATGATAATGAAATTCAATTTTACTGCTGGCACCTCTCTTTTACAGCTGTGAGATGGAGAGATGACTTCAACCAGCATTTTTTCAGAAGAGTGAGAAAGTTTTCATTTTTGCTGAATGTTAGCATGTCGTGTACCAGGGGTTTACATGATGCATGAAATTTGAGCCACACTGAATTTGAACCAATAGAATTTGAATGGGACTTCCAAGTGATTAATCTGTCTCTCAGTGCAGTGCACATTTATGAAAATGACACAGATTGGTACATCTTAGTCTGTTTAGGCTTCAGCCTGTTTTTGTTGGATTCATGTTTATGACAGCTCCTATGTAGTCTTATGGTGAAGTCCATACTGTATATACAGCGTGTCCTTTTTGAGGAGGTGCTACAGAGTGGCACCCCCTTCACCCCTCCAACATTGGAATCAACAACTTAGCATCAAACTCATCTCACTGCAACTGCACAGGAGATGCTGAAGCTGACTATGCTGAATCATCAGACACACTTGCCAAATACAGCATTTTCTAGTTGTAGTCATCAAATGATATTTAATGATATAGCGCAGAATTGTATAGATACAGGGCTCAGCCTGCATTCTTATGGAACACCTTTACTGACTGAGTCACTCAATAGCCCTCAGAACCCTCGATTTCAATTTAAAGGGCATTTTCCCTACTGTTACTCAGGCTTGTTGGTGAGAGCTACTGACCTAGCTGTATTCTCACCTGGGGTCATCTGACATAAGAGCAGCTTCCAATCCATCAAATCAGCCTTGACAGCTGATATAAATGGTTTCTCTGGGGGGGGTCACATTCTCCACAGTGGCGGTTTTGGAGATTCTCCTGAGAATCAGGACTTTCACCAGCCTGCTTGTGAAAGTTTGACAGACACAAATAAGATTTTCCCAGGTCTTCTCTCCCTCTTCACCTACTCTTGACAGCATGATTTAGTGACGGGTCTGAACAGTGACACCTTCCTAATAAAATGCTGATAATAGAACATTGTTTTGACAAAGGACCTCATCTACTTCTGAGGTGATGTCACTCTATCAGATTGCATCAAGCCCTCCTTCTGGGCATTGCAGTCTGTCTGAATACCACTCAACAGAACACGATGGAATATCTTAAAAACATGAAATTTCATATGACAGCTTGTGGCAAAATTAAATTTGCACAATACCTCGCAAAACTGGACAAGCGCCATACTGAGCCAAACCTATGCAGTGTTTCCTTATTATTAAGCCTGACCTGGTTCTGTGTTTCATCTCCTCATAAGAGGAGAATATGATCCTCAGGTGTCACATCAAAGTCACCAATTCAGAATAGTGCCAGCCTGCAAGACTTCTTCTCTATTAACATCACTGCTTCCAAAAAATACATTCATTTTTTGTGACTATATTTTACCATAGGCTTCTTGTGGCCCCACTAGAATCATAACATCGAATAATGACCTATACTTTCAACTCAGCAATACATTGACATGGGTATGCACCTTTTCTGTATTGGATAGCTACACAAAAGTGCCTTCTACTAAACTGTGACAGAATAATACATCTTTTGTGGTCTTTCTTTTTCTGGTCTGGTCTGTCTTTTCTGATATATGACAGTTTTACAGATTCATTTATGCTTGCTTGTGCATTGCTTTAAACTCACTGTAACATTACAACTTTTACAAGTATAACAATAACACATAGAACTACTATCAGTTGTTACATGATGGTAGTACAATTACATATGTAGGCCGCACATCTATACTCAGTGTGAACTGCAATAAAACCCTACAGCAAACCTGCGTCATGAACATAATCATCTATTGGCCAGTTTGGCCTCTTAGACCACAGGTGTTAACAAATCAAAACAATTGTCTTAATGTTATTATAATTTTAATCATTTTCTGATTATTCTTAACATGAATTATTCTCTATCGTCTTCTTTTTACAGTGTTTACTTGAGTGTGTGTGTATGTGTGTGTTTTGTATGTGTGTGTGGATTTTAAATATAACCTCTGGAGGGCAGCAGCTACCAGCAAAAAAAAAAAAAAAAAGATCAGATACTCACCTGACCTCACTGACTGCCTGTTGTGATGAACTATGATGTACTGTACTTCTTGATAGGGATTCAGCAGAATATGCACAAACACATTACTGAAAAAGCTGAACTGTGTAATAAAGTTATGCATGCACTTTACCATCTGCTTCAAAATTGCTCAGGGCTATCATTTTTGTTGTGCCGTTTTGTCTGACCTATGGTAGATTGGCCTGCAGGTACATGCAGTCAAGATGATCATTGGTGGTCAAATTTGCACTCTCTATCCACTCCATCATTTCACTTCCTCTCTCATCTCTGTCTCCCTCTGTCTTTCACCTGTTCACCTGAAAGGTGTGATGGGAGATCTGCAAAGTGGTAAATCAGGTTGACAAATGCCATTTCAAAAATGGATTGTTTAAAACCGATGGTAACTGTAATATGCTTCACGTTATGACATCATGGTGGTAACTGAAAGCTTCTTAAAACTAGACACTTTTCCAGAACATGCCCAAACAGATCACAATGAGGTTCTTGATTCATTACATATACAGAAAAAAAAATCTAAAAATGGCTCTCAATTGTTTGCGTTGCATTCAATGACACAAATCTACACCAATTCCCCTCTAAATATGCCCATAATATTATTTTAAAGTACATGCCCATAAACTTTGGCAAACAAATGAAATTAAACAAACTGGCACCTAATCCTCTAGCCACCTAGCCCACCTGTGACAGTGCACAGTAATACAGCCTAGCACAGGAAGGCACTGCACTTGCTACAGACTCAGAGAACACCATAAAATAAGACATTAAGCACAGCATACCCGGCACAGCAATTCAAGATATATAGCAATAAAAAAAGCCCTGGTCTTTTAGTGGTCTTTTGTGTCTGTGAGAAAGATTAAGGCAAGGAGAAATAAAGGTTTAAAGAGTTATGGTTATTCTTTTAGGGTGTATGCATGTGTAATGGGGGGGGCTTGCATCTGAAGGAGAGTCCTGCTCCTGGTGACTCATCCCACTGCAGCTCTATAAAACTAATATGAAATACAAACCAAGAGACAAGGGCTTTAATTTACCGCACTGTTGAGTCACAATGAATTTCTCATCAGCATAATGCAGACCGCTGCTCATGTTCAGGGTAATCTTTACACTGACATCAGTCTTTACCGAACATTTCAGCCTGTCCGTACTTCTGTCTGCATGCTCTGTATAGATGATGACAGTCACTGTGCATAGCCAAGTCATTAATTGTGAAGCTGTGTTAACAGATTGCTTCATCACAAAATTAACCAAAGAGACACACTCACAGACATACGTGTACAGGCACACACAGAATAGCAACAGTACAGCAATATAACTGATGGCGATATGACCAAATTACTGTCAATGCTAATGGCCCCAATTAATAATACTGTATTTACTAAAGTCAAGGCTGTACTTTCATAAAATGGTTATCCACATATAATGCTTTAATATATTTTAATTAAATAGATTAAAACTTTAAATAGATTAAAATTTAATTATTTCGCAGTCATTTGACTCACAGCCAAACTATGTACAAATGGGATATGTGTGTGTGTGTATTTGTGTGTGTGGGTGGGTGTGTATGTGTGTGTTGAAGAGAGGGTGAGAGAGGGAGGTCAAGCATACACACCTCTGTAGGATTCAGGGCAGAGTCTTAAACCACAGGGTCGATGTTAAAAAGGTTTTTTGATGGCCCGAGCGTGAGCCAAGGTGCTGAGCTCAGTCCATCATGACTGTTTGGAGACCGCAGGCACAAAATCACACACTTGCTACCACTCCCCGGGGAAAAAAAGAGCACACTCTCCTCTATCAGCAAGGCCCATCCTGTTCCATTACCACGTATGCGTCATATCTGCACTTTGTAATGCAGCAAAGTGGACAGAAAAGCACTTCCTACAGAGAAAGTCAGGCTGCTGCATCAAATCTACTTATTAAAAATAACTACCTGGATGGCCAGACCTACAGACGGCTTCCATAAACATTTTGTGTTTCCATCCACAGTAACCACATGGCACTAGAAAGGTTTTCTCCTCAAGGTTATCCAGAAGATTCATCTTAATGGGAACCTTTGAAGTGGTGGAGGTTTAAAAAGGGATGTGGAGATTTAGAGCCTCCAGGCCACTGTTTCTCCTTAGTTTTAGTGGTGTTGGTACTCAATGTTTTCATTCATCAAAAACAAACTGCATTGCAATGCATTGAACACCTTTATACAGAAGCATATTATTGCAATCACAAACAATACTTGTAGATTATTTGACCCTCTCATTCTCCCCACATGATTTGTTATGAATGTTCAGAGGCCTTTATATCAAACAATGTGCATTCATAGAACATCAGAAAAAAATGTATGAAGACAAGGAGCATGGAAATCATCTCTGCATTACAGACCTTGATGCCTTATTCCAGTCCATATCCTAGCCCTTAGCACCAGCCATTATTTTACTGTATATTCAGCCAAAAAAGGCTTGAGACTGGATAAGTGTTTCTTTTTTCTTCAACCAGCAGTATCTGGTGCATCTACTGTAACCCTGAAAACAGCATATCTGTAATTCCATAATCTACTAGAGCTCCTGTATTGGTAGATGTAGTGAGATGCAAAAACACAATTTATAATTAAATGCAAGGACGCAAACATGCACAGCACAATGTTGCCACAGAGGGTATGAAGTGTATCAAAATGTGTAACACTGTTAAAATGTGTAACACAAATGTAAGAGAAAAAGGGTGAGCTGTTTAGGTGGCAGGGTCATTGGTAATGCAGTTTCTGTGGTTATAACTGCTCTTTGAATGGCAGCTATAAGACCTCAACTACACTACTCTTAATTGACAGGTATTGGAAGGTCAAAGCCTCACAGATGCTGGGGAGCTTGACCATGGCAGAGAGAATGGCTATGGGATAAAAATGTCAGAGAAAGAGAGAGAGAGAGAGAGAGAGAGAGAGAGAGAGAGAGAGAAGCATGTGAGATTAATAGTATTTCATCATGTCAAAAAATAATCAGAAACTCACATTTTTAGAAATCCCAGAATTCATTTTTAACAATAAATAGTTCTGGAAGAAAGTGAAATATACACTTTGGAGAAAAATGGGACTCATGCACTTTTTTTTTAAAAAGAAAAATGCTCAATAAAATTAAATTTATACATCATTTTAACATAATCTTGAAGTGGGAAAACAAGTACATTAGCTCCAGCAGCTCAGCTCCTCCCTCCTTAGATGGATTTGAAGCTCGAAAGAAACTGAGAGATTAATGGATCTCTTTTATTGCAGCTTTTTAAAGCACAATTACAGTGCCACATCCATCTCCATTAACAGGACAGCGGAGGGATGGGCCCTGACCTCTGAGGATTGTGTTTCCTACCGAGTTATTTTTCCAGGTGGCTGCTGCCGAGGATGTGGGGAGCGAGGGAGAAAGAGGAGAAGGGAAGCAATCGGGGCAAAGTGAAAAAAGAGTCAGCATTTCACTTCCTGTCCAAGGTCAGAGGTTGTGACCCTGGGAGCTTGCTGAGGTGTTACAGTAGGGCTGAGGGTGGGTCCTCAGTCCTCCTGCCTCAGAATCCTCTGCCCTCTGTACAGACTGCGGCCCTAAACATTGGGAATTGATAAAATAAATGAGAATAAAACAGATATCAAATGTAAGCACAGTCAGTGATCAGACCAATAAGGACACACTCACCTTTCTGAAATGATATTCTCTCCTCAGAGGATATAAGATTTCAAAAAAAGGTTGTAGACATTGTGAGGATAAAGGTGGGTGGAGACTGAGCAGCTGGGAGTGGGCTTGTGAAAAAGCTACTAAGAATTTCAGTTTAAATCTAATCTGTTGGGCAACTCATAGCCTATTATAAATTTAGCCTCTCATGATTAAAGAAATACATCATCTATAAGAATACATATAATATTTTTACAAACAGATAATACTAATGATATCTATCATTCCATGTTATGGAATTGTGTTATTGCAGACATCACACAATATGAACAAATAAGAGGGACATTGCAAATCAGCCCACATTCCTACTCTGTTAATCCATCTGCAGGGATGGATTAGCTTTGCAAGACTGAGAGGGACCCAATGTCAGAGGTGAAGTGCTAAGGAGGTATGTGCGCTCACAGAGGACCCATATGACAGGGGTCAGTGACATGGGCACCGTTAGATATGCAGTGGGTCAAGAAGTACACACCCAGTCTTGGCCATGCAAGCACACATCATATGTTCTCCCTCCTTTCTCTCACCCCGCCCAATGTGTTTGGCCAATCAGAAAAGCTGCAGGGCCTTATATTCTGTTTGGTGCCTTTAACACCGGGGTTTTATTGATATGCAACATTTAGGAATGTGCTTTCTTCTGCAACATCATGGCTGCTTTTACCTATCATTACCTTAAAAAAAATGTAAGAGTCATGTTTTTCTGGTCTACACATATCTGCATAGTAAATATGACTAAACTGAGTACTGAGAACAGTACTTTCAGCAGTTCATCGCAAAGGCCATAGGGTTTCATTGGGAGTATGGCCAAGACATATTTACTTGGTGTACATTCGGTACACACAGTACAACCAAACATACTTGCAAAGGTTCAACCCTATCTGAATATAACTCTGAAACACTTGTATTGGCTTTTCTAGGTTAAAGGCAATTAAGTAGGCCACCCCTGTCCTAGAATGGCATCACTCTCTGGATCTGCCCCACAAGGCCATTGCATTCAGCCAATAACTGCTGGGGCAGTGAGTGTACTTTGTGTGTACTCTGTCTGTGCTTCTCTCCGCATGAGGCCAGTGCAGGTACCTGCATGGTACTGGGACCCGCCTGCTTCATGGCCTGGATGATCTCCTCCACCCTCCTGCGGTCCCTCATGTACACAGAGGGCCTGGATAGCTCATGGATCTGAGAAGAGGCAAGGGGGGAAAGAAAACCAAAAATATGGGAATTAGCTACTGTACCTTTCTGTGCTAATAACTTGTCTGAAGAAGAATAAAAAATGGCAGTTGACAGCAGTCACTTGCATTAGGCCTAACCTGCAGCTGGTAAGACTTGGAGCAGCACAAACCAGGTCTGACTGGGGTCTCATTTATATTCCTTATCCTTAGTTCAAGTTTTATAATGTTCTTACAGTCTACATCACCACTCTGTCGAGCATTTCCTTGGTGTTCAGGTGGTTAGGAAAAGGGCTGACCAACAACTGAATGTTTTACTGAATGAAGGGCTGAATGACAAAACACAGCCCTTTGTTCAGTAAAAAACTAATCTGTGAAACATGAAACACGTTAGCATTTAAATCGAATCCGGTATAATATTTTCTTATTAATGTGATGTCTTCTATCTTTAACTAAACTTGAAATTATGGAAAATATTATAATCTTGACTCTTCTGTTCGAACTACTGGCTAATTTATCCATTAAGCTGGGAGTTCAACTCAGATACTAAATGTTCATTGTGTCTCAGATTTATATGGAATGATATGCTATTAAGAAAATAAGACAGGGACATACTTTATACTGTTTTATTAAAACTTATTAAAACTTCAATCTCCTTGAAGAGCAAAAAGCTATTCATGGAGTTTGAACTAATCATTTTGTTTAGATATAAGTATAGAACTTTTGTCAGAAAACAAAATCAATTATGGCACTGTGATGTAATAATTAAAAGGTCTAGAACATTGGAGATGTGGAAAACTGCCTCTGCTATACATACCACAACTTAGGTCATATATTTGGCATGCATTTGAATACCCTTTGCCATTAGTATACATTTAAAAACATCTGAACATTGAAAAACATGTTTGAAAATGTCTTATAATGATGAATGAGTTTAAAGTGAAATGTCCTTTG
The DNA here is from genome assembly GCF_013368585.1 of Megalops cyprinoides. NCBI lineage: Eukaryota > Metazoa > Chordata > Actinopteri > Elopiformes > Megalopidae > Megalops > Megalops cyprinoides. The sequence goes on along the minus strand of NC_050601.1, from coordinate 13,868,736 downwards.
TAAATTAAGGTAGACAATGTTTTCCTTTCCTGGATAACATTCCAGATGAGAAACACAGCAGACAAATAGTGTCATGGACTACACCATTTTCAACAAACTGCGTCTGGAGGACAAGCTCTGTGATGTGGTAATCACGGTCAATGGCACCAAGTTCAAAGCCCACAAGGCCATCCTGTGTGCTTGCAGCTCCTACTTCTGGTAAGTGAGAAACAGTGACAGCACTTATGATGCTCTGAATGTTTGCTTTTAGTCTGGGTAAGTAATGGCTGATGAATATGAAATTAGGTTAAATCACATAGAACAGCTGTTCTGCCAGCCAGAATACATCACAAAATTGTCATTTGTAAACAGTTATTATAATGATGTGTTGGTGTATAATGGTGTTTTACTACCATAATTTACCATATGCCTCACTGCAGTAAGGCTACCACGAATTACTGTGCATTACTGTCATAATACAGGGAATTGTCCAGGGCAGTTGCTTAAATCTCTTATGACTAAGCCTGGAATATATCTACATGCATATAAGAAACAAATTTGATTTTGAAGTCTTTTGGTGTATTGGAAAGTATCACCAACATCAAAAACACTGGTCCCACGGACTATTGTATAACAAGGCAGATTAAGTTAAGACCTTTACTCACATGGTATATCTAAAATTATACTTTTAAAACAATTAGAACACATGTCAAAGAAGCAAGGCAGCTCTCAGATTTTCAACAGCAGTGAGACCTTGGATCTGGACCTGGATCATCCATGAGAGGCTGTACTAACATTGCATTTGTATAATTCAGAGAGCATAAGGGTACACTGAACCCATTGTTTTTGTGTGGTTTCCCCTTCAGCAATATGTTCACCAGTGATAGTGACAGCACAGAGAGACAAGAGTACAACGTCACTGGAGTGTCTCCATACATCATGAAGCTTATCATCGAGCATCTTTACACATGCTCCCTGATGGTCACAGAGGACAATGTGCTGCATCTCCTGCAGGCTGCCAGCCAGCTCTGCATACTGGGAATTGTGCAGGCCTGCTCTGACTTCCTGGAGGCCTGGCTGTGCCCTCAGAACTGCATTGGCATCTGGAATATCACCGAAACGTACCTGTGTCCCAAACTAAGGGACCGCGCCTACCGCTTTGTCTTGCATAACTTTGAAGAGATTGTGCGCACCTCCAAGGAGTTTGTGGAACTCTCGCTGACCCAGCTCAGTGACATCATTGAGTCAGATGAGCTTAACGTAAGGGAGGACGTGGTGTTTGAACTGATTCTCCAGTGGATTGCCCACTTGCCCGTTGAGCGCAAACCCTACATCTCCACGCTGCTACCCAAGGTAACTGAGATGGAATTAAGGGGTCCACCGGCGTATGTGGAATCGAGAAAGATGAATTAAGCAACATACTATTCTATAGTATTACTACATGCACCTATAAACTTTAGATTCACATTTAATGTATTTTATGTAATACAATTTTGTGGAATATTACATTAAAAACTCAAGATCCAAAGTTGTGAGAGATATGTCAGGGGGTCATGGGTCACATGGGTGGTATAAAAGAACACATATGAGGGTCAAAAATATGGAATGTGTGCATTTGAATAATTAGGTTATTTATTTCAATAGTTACTTTATTATTTGAGTCAGGAATACAGAACATTGAATCAGCCAGCACTCACAAGAGTATACCTGCTCTGTCTATCTGATTGCCCAGGTGAGGATGGCCTTGATGGATCCTGATTATTTCTCACGCAATGTGGTAGACAACTCACTGTTGAAAGACAACAGCGAGTGCAGCCACCTGGTCACCCACGCCGGAAAGGTCTTGAGCAATCGTCTCATGAACAGATCCTCTAGCAACCGACTGACCCGCCCACGCCTGCCCTGCACCATCCTGCTGGCCATTGGGGGCTGGAGCGGCAGCTGCCCCAGCAATGTCATGGAGTCCTATGACATGCGGGCGAACGGCTGGGTCAAAGTGCTCCAGGAGGAGGGCCCCCGAGCTTACCACGGCGCAGCCTATCTGAAAGGCTTTGTGTACTGCCTTGGAGGCCGCAACAATATAGAATTCTTCAGCAGCGTGCGCAAGTTCGACCCCGCGGCGCTCACATGGCACGAGGCGGCGCCCATGCACTGCTGCCGCTGCTTCGTCAGCGTCACCGAGCTGGACGGCCAAATCTACGCCATGGGCGGCTTCGACGGCCACGTCAGCCACAGCTCAGCCGAGCGCTACAAGCCAGAGACCAACCAGTGGAGCTTCATCGCACCCATGCACGAGCACAGGAGCGATGCCAGCGCTACCACGCTGTACGGCAAGGTGGGCTGGTGCGCCTGTCAATTTCATGGAGAATGCCTTCAGTGCTAATTGATGAGTCATTCAGACTTTGACCTGGACAAAAGTTTTTCAACAACTGGATGTGCAAATAAGGCAGATGAGCATCTGCTCGGCCACAATAATCCTTGTCCTAATGGGTGTTATTGTTGTGAGCCCCCAAAATTCTGGAGCATTTTTTGACAGAAAATTTTATAACAGGCACCAGTTGATGATTATCATATTCATTCAGGTGTACATTTTTGGAGGCTTCAATGGAGAGGACTGTCTCTCATCTGCAGAGTGCTACACCCCTCAGACCAACCAGTGGACCATGATTACCCCTATGAGCAGTCGGCGCAGTGGACTAGGGGCCATCGCATATGGGGAAGAGGTTTATGCGGTGAGTATTAACACCCCCAGAAATGCCGTGGCCTCAAATAGAGATTCTCTGCTCAGATTGGTCGCTTTGAGTTCAAACCTGAACAAATCATGACCCATAGCAAGAAACCTTTTGAAATGCATAATTCATAGTCTGTAACTTCCATTCACCTGTTTGTTAAAAATGCTACCTCTGTACACCAGGTGGGTGGCTTCGACGGGGTCAGCCGGCTTCAGAGCGGTGAGGCCTACGACCCACAGACCAGCAGCTGGCGTCCGGTGCCTGACATGGTCAGCACCCGCAGCAACTTCGGCATCGGGGTGCTGGATGACCGGCTTTTCGTGGTGGGTGGCTTGAACATCTTCACCTCTACGGATGGCGTGGAGTGCTATGACAAAAAGACCAGCGAGTGGACTAAAGTCAAAAGCATGGAATCACCGCGTGGTGCCCTCAGCTGCTGTGTGGTGGCCGGCCTGCCCAACATTACCCAGTATGCCAGCACTCGGGATTCCCTATAGCCTTCCACTGACCACTGCCCCAAAAGGGGCTCATCTGCTTAAATGTCTTACAGTGTAGGGACCCCTGTCAAAGCCCACCGCATTTATGTGCACAAATAAAAGAGCAAGATATCTTGTGTGCATAATTCGTTAAATATGCTTCCACTTAGCACGGTGTGCATTCTTCAACCCCCTGTGTTTGTTAATTTATGTCACCTTTTTTTGGGAGAGGTGAATGCAAATGAGATTACCACTTTACATCGCAACAATAATTCATGGCTGTGCCATGTCAGCTCTTTGCTATGGCTACAGGCATGTCTTTTTGTAAAACGTATTGAGGGTTTGTTGATCAGAGCAATGTCATACTCTTATGGAAAATGTGTTTTCCACATCCCCCTCATTCTGCTGTTTTAATTGAGTCAAAACCCTCAATAAACCTTCAACAAACCCTCAATCAACCCTCAAGAATAACTAAAACTTGTTGTTGAGGGTTTATTGATCAGAGTAGTGCCATACTCTTACTCACTTACTTACACTGAGTTTTCCACTCCAACCTCTTCTGTTGTTGATAGAACAGATCGACAACAAAGTTTTTTCAGCCTCGTGACCTTGAACTACGGTCATGAGTGCCTCTATAATCCACAGAAATGTCTGATAGCAAAGATAGTGCAAATGAAATCTCCGGGTTTGATCCTTGGCCATCATTCCTTCTCTCCTGCTGGAAGTGGGTTTAATTACAGAACTGAAGGGATTTTCCCCCTCAGTTATTGGAAGAGCCACATGAGACTGGCTGGCTATATACTTCAATGTTTGCTGGGAAGCTCAGCAAAAGGTGCTTCTATAATGAAAATATGGTGACCAAACCAACTCTGGCTGAATTTCACAAACCTGTCTCATTAAGTCATGATATTTATTTACATTGTATTTTGCTGAATGGCACAGTAAATAGGTACAGAGAAAATGTCCTATTAGTACAGCACCCTACCTAAAGTCAGCTTTTGAAATGAGACAGGGGAATGTATAGATACAATTATTATTATAGATAAAATTGATTGGAGGGGTTGAAATAGTCTTATGGTAGGGGTGGGCAGGGGGGAATTGAACACTTCTGACAAAGTGTGACTGGGCCAGACTACACTATTCTCAACAAGCTGCATCTTGATGACAAGCTCTGTGATGTGGTCATCATGGTCAAAGGCACCAAGTTCAAAGCCAAAAAGGCCATCCTGTGTGCCTGCAGCTCCTACTTCTGGTAAGTGACAAACAGTTATCACACTTATGATGCTCTGAATGTTTTCTCTGAGTCTGGGTAAGTAATGAGTGATGCATATGTCTCATCATTAGAAGTTAAATCACATAGACCAGCTGTTCTGCCACCCAGAATGCATCACAGAATTGTCATTTGTTAACATTTACTATAATCACGTGCAGGTGTTTTACTACCCTACTTTACCATATGCTTCACTGCAGTAAGGCTACCGCTAATTACTCTGTGACTTAAGTTGAGAATTGAATGCTACTGTCAAAGTGTGACTGGGACAGACGTTGCAGAGCAGACACAACCCTCATGCAGCTGCATGGCATTGACCCTTTCCCATGATTCCCAGTCCCCATCAAAGCTGCAGGGACAACATTTAGGGTGTGGTTGGGAGTCATCACTAGCTAGCTAGTTAGAATCCACTGCTCCATAATTACAATCAGATTCAATGGTCAGCCAGGTATACTTCCAAACAGACAAGCAGAGATGTGCTAGCACGCTCTATCTTCCTCATCAGGTGACTGGAGGGGATGAAGGTATAAAGGGAGAGACAAGGGCCATGGCTGATGAATCTGGGTGATGAATTGTCACTGATTGAAATGATTAATATCTCCATCTCATTCTTTCCCTCCTCTCTCTATCACTCTCTTTCTCTGTCTTTGGCTGGGGTTATTAACTTGTTACCTCATGCAGAGCATTCCTTCACTGTAACTCCTGACTGCACTCTCAGCAATCCCCCTGCCAGAGGGTCACTCAGCAGGTCCTGAACAGAGTGCCTTTCAGTAGTAGTGCTATCCCTGTCCACTTCAGATTAGCATTGCAGCTGTAACAGAAAGTCGTAGTTACACTACATTACACTACATTCATTTAGCAGACGCTCATATCCAGAGTGACTTGCAGCACAATAATTAATTTTTTCACTCCATTTGAACTCATTTCCATTTGAAAATTAATGGGTTTTGAAAAAAGTGGATTAATACCGAAACATTCTGTCTTCATTAAATCACTACATTCCTGAATTAAGTTTGTTTAAAAGAAGCCTACCATAAAATTGAAAGCTGCTTCCTTTAGGTACAAATAATTCATATTATAGTTTAAGTACTAAAAATTAAAGGTATAATATTTCTAAATATATATACAGTCTATTTATACATGATATGTACAATGTATGTACAGATTCTCAGATCATTTTTAACACTATTATTTGAAGACACAATCAGCAATGATTGTCTCAATGTGCACTTAAGAGATTCAAGATGAGCATGCAATCTGGGGCTTCTCCATGCTCTGTCTGAACTGTGTCTCATCAAGATAAGATAAAACACAAACAGGTGGTTGCTCAAATAGAGGGAGACTAGAACAACCTATTGATGTACACATACAACTATAATTGCTGTACCTTTTGGTAATCATTCATCATTTATAATAGTAGCCATTTTAGTTCTGATTTTACAGAACTACACTGTGGAAAGAGGATCATCTCATCTTGCTCTTGCTGATGATGTTACACTAATTGAAAACATCAAGAAACGGTGAGGATTGGCATCTATCTAATGAATTACAGGTCTGGCAAAGCTGAGGTTGTTTATGTGAGTAAGCTTTCAATAATACCATAAACTTGTAATGTACAGCCACTGGACACTGTTGAATGCTGTTGAATTTTGGAAACAATCTTTAGAGAGATGGAAAAATTTAGAAAGTCATCAAAAAAAGTCTGGATTGGGAAAGGCTCTGGTATGTTTATATTACAATGCATATGGGCCAGCATTTCAAGCCCTTAAAATTCAACCAACACATCCCTTGAACTCACTGCAGTTCTTTAAATGGGTGACAACAGAGAGGACAGTACATAGGCTTGACACTTCTCATCTGAGATGCTTACAAAAAAAAAAAAAAAAAAATGGGCATCAGCTAGAGAAAGCAGATGTGCAGCCAAGAAAAACCTGGTCAGATACTGTCTGTGAGAGAAGGCTTACAATTCTTGGACATCTCCTTCCTTTGCCATTGTGTAGACCAGCCAAGACTGCAGTATCCATCAGGAGGCAGAGGCAGGAAAAGTGGACATTTGCAGGACCCAAGAGCACAGGTATATCTATCCAGAAAGACCTACAATCTCACCATGACTCTACCACATGACTCTCGCACAGGCTAAGGAGCTGGTTGTAGATAGGTTGTAGTAGCGCCTAATGCATATTCCACCCAGGATGACACAAAGTAACTAAGCTACATTTAAAATTAGCTGTTCCTAAAGGAGGTTAGTGATGGTGAATCCCACCCCTCCTCCTCTGAGGTCCCACTCCCAACATGATGATCTTATCAGCACCATTTCACCAGTTAAGGTTCAGCTGAGTGTTTTTCAAAATGGGTCATAAACATAAAATGCAGAAGGAATATATATCACAACACGCAAGATTTGTAGATAAATTGCACCATTAAAGCTTTGAAGATTATTGTGGGAGTGAAAAGCTTCCATTACAAGTCAAGATGAGACATTGCTGTAAGAAGCATCTCACACTGGCAGCTGGCAAGGCTGCTCTTAAGCATTGGTATGTCAACATCTAGCTAGCAAGCTTAGATTACACAGAGTGGTATATTACTTTTTATGTATTTTCTGTAGCCAGCATGAACACTGATTTAACCAAAAATTAACTGAACCAGTGGTACAATAGCGTTTGCCTAAAAATTAAATTACATGATGAAAATCCAGGTAAATTACGTGAAAAACACTGATTTTGATAAAAAAAAAGTGTATGGTCCTAGCTCTACCTCAAATGCCAATGCTTAAGACTAATGTCATAAATTATATAGTTTTTAATTTAATCATTCATCTTTATGTGATTGAACAATTTAGATTTGATTGATTTATAAATGAATTGATTAATCAATAAATTCCTGAAGTCTGAACGTTCATGCTACAACATCAAGTACATTTGCTAAACCCTTAAACTTCCTCTTACTCCTACTGTGGCACTTAAAAGAATGTGGTATGTTCTGTAATGACTCCTGCCTTGGATCGTGACACTTATAATTTAGTGTTGTGTCTGCTCTTGGCCTAACCTTTTTATATACACTTTTGTTGCTCTGGGTAAGAGCATCTGCTAGATGACTAAATGTAATGTGATAACAATGGGCTTGTAATAATTCAATTATAATGTTGTTATGCAATCCAGTTCCTGCAATTTAAAATATAGAATATTTTGCAATTAATTGTGAAGTTGGCTTATGCAGGTCCCAAATGCAACCTAAAAAATGAGGTTTTCCATATAGTTATATAACATATTTTCCAAATTCCTGAAAAATATGCATGTTAAAATAAATTAATTTTATGTGGCATATTGTATCTGTTTAACAGAATTCATAAATGACCCCTTTTTCAGGCAAGTAAGTTTCAAATGTTTCAATGGCCTATGTATCTTATGGACTATTATTTGCAGAGCAGCCATCCTCATCCAAGGTCACAGGCTGGACCTTCACTATAATAGTACACTTAACAAAATCATGAAAGGTCAGTGAGCTCAATTACTCCACAACAACTGGCAAAGAACCCCTGGTCACAGATATGGTAATGTGGATATCTCTTCTAGGACACAAAATAAACAATGGATGACAGAGTGCAGATTTCCAGGAAAACCATGTTTATGATGGAAGTAGTGTTAGTGAATCAGAGGGGGATACTCTTTCCTCTGAACCACATAGGAATAAAACAATGCCCCAGCACGGTGGTTGTGCTGTAAGGGAGGGTGTCTTTTGTATGGCCATCTGGCCATCCAGGGAGACCTCAGTAGTGGATAAAATGAGTTATCCCCTTACTGGAAAGCATGTCGAGACCCTTGGGTGAAAGGTGCAAGTCAGGGTGGCTGGGATGACTGGGATAGTTATCAGGTCAGTCATACAGCACACTGTCACTTGTTCACTGAAATACTGACAGTGCAAGACCTTCACTAGAGGATGGTCCTCTATAATGCAACCTGTCTCTGCCTGTCTCTCCACACTCCTTCAATTAAGTACAAGACATTTCTTTGACTAAATTAACATATCTACATTTCTTGTGTCATTCTGAAGAAACTGGCAGAAGAAAATATATTTCTTCTCCATGTGGGGCGTACTTTACAGAAATTTCACCAAACATACATGTCTAAGCCAACGTGTACTGTAATTGATTTTACAAGTTAAATACAATAAATACAATAGTGGAAAAACTTTGTTATTCTGATCATAACTGATATTATCTTGTTCAAAAGACATTCCCAAGGTTATTTATAATACAGCGTGCACCAGCATAAGTTGCTTGAAAAAGACTAGCAAACATCAGGTGCTTTGAAACCATCAGGAAATATAATATGGCTAAAAGAAAGCATGCCTGGGATAAATCTGAGAAGATCGAGTTGTTACTGATTGCTATTCAATACAACTCCATCTGCTCCCCTTTCTGTCTCTGCCTCTCTGTCAGTGTCCATTAATACTCATCTCCATGCTTCCCCTTTCCACTCCTCCATAATGCCATAAAGCTACCCAGAATGCATTGCACAAGATGAGACTGTTGTATGGATACTTTGGTTGGTTTGGATGAACAAAACGGAGCTCTTGCAAACTGTAAGTACTAAATATTCCCGCGACTCACAGCTGTTAATAATGGGACAGTCAATAGTGACTTTGGATTTACAACTACTCACATAAATTTGCAATAATCACCAGGAGTCTTTTTTCCCGGAGAACCTTAGAGGTGATGATCAAGGTCATTTCACATCATCCATTAATAGCAGTAATTCCATTTTGCTGATTGAATAAAAAAATTAAACCAATTTAATTAAGATAAAAAAGCAGAAGACACTATGTCCCTGCAATGCTAATGTCTGTGTTGGTTAATGCTTGTGATATATGCACAGTCTATTCACAGCAATTACGTATTACATTTCAATAATTCATTAAGAGGGGTGGATCTTGGAATGACTGTATTAATTTATTCAAGTTCAGATATTCACAATATGTCTCTGTGACTGTGTAATCATGGATTGCTCATTTCTTCTCCCTGGAATGCTGAGTAGGTTCACTTTTTATAACTGAACCATGTCACTTCAGTGCTGCATCTTCTAAATCTTTTTTTTTTTTTTCTACAACAGGGGGAGGAGACTATGGGTATAGCAGCAAGCTTCCAGTTTCGAACCCAGTGCCCTAATTGTAACTCTGTACCACCATCCCTTACCCCATCCCACCCCTCCCTCTGTAACACCTGGGACATTACCACAGCTTGAAATAATTACCATCGACAATGAACTGCTCCTTCTGTCACTCTGTGTGTCAAAAGAAACTGCTACTACCTATCCCGAACTAATAAGCACCTGTCCCCACTCCCGACTAAAGCTCCTGTGCCTACTTTTTCAAGGAGACAGAAAGGAGATGAAGACCGGTTCCTATCAGTTCAGCAACAAGGGTCAGAGGCCTATAGAGGTAGTTTACAAGCAGTCTTACCTAAGGAGTTTAAGGAGAGTGTAATGGGAACCGGTTACTAGAAATCTTTATGATTTCTTCATGAAAGCCTGACTGATAACATTGTCCAGAAAGCAAATCTGTTTCATAAACAGAGGTAGGATCTAGGCCTAAGAAGTCAGGAACTGATATGCTTCTTTAAGATGAACTTGTCAATGTCCTGCATCAAATATCTAAGGGCTGGAACGCACTGGTCATCATGCAGAGGTCTTCATTTTGATATGAATAAAACTGCAATGACTGACCAATTTTGAAGAAATGGTATCCTGCAAAACCATTGCTACATAAACAATGTAACAATGCAGCAATAGCAAGCTCATCAAAATTCTGCCCATATTTGAAATACATATTCCATGTCTCTTTCAGTGCAGCTGTGTATTCAATTAGCTGAGGAGTTTCAGTCTCTAGATAAATCTTTCCCTTCAAGAGCCAGCACTTCATCGAACAATACCAACCAAAACCCTGGGGTTTCAGAGTGAAGTAGGCACGTCAGTGTACATGCACTTCTTTGAGATATACCAGGTAGTGGAGGCAGCTGTTATTGTGAGAACACTGGACATGTGTGCTAATGCAGTTCTGTTTTTATATGTGACATATAGAATCAAAATCACGAGGTCTTTTCTGACAGGCTGTTTCAGACATATCTCTCTTTTAGAGGTTACGCGCCTTGAGCATTTACACAACAGGCACATTGCAGGGCTAACAGACTCTGTGGGAATGCAGGCGAAAGTGAAGAGAGAGTAACCACTGAAGGAAGAGGGATGGGTGCTTGATCTGCGGTGACAAATAATAAGAATGTCCCCATTAGAGAATGAGGCAGCTATGGGGTGACTCATGCAACTGCTATTGCAGGCAAGCAGTCACAGGAATATGCCCTGATGTGGACGTACGTGCAAAAACATAACAGGATGCAGTGTCTGTGTCTTGGTCACCATTTTTCCCCATACAGGAACATATTAGTTTTCCTTTTCTGGACATCCCAATCTATTACACCTGGCTTAACATTCATATAAAGGTCCAATGTATGTTACCCCAAAATTAGTTTCATTTTTCTACAGTTTTCATTTGAGCCTGTGGAACTGCAGCCATATGGATCACTCTCCAGTTGCTGTGGAAACCCTTCTTTCAGATTCATCAGTACTGTGTGACAGAACATGTATCTTAAATGTACATTTTTAATTTTTTGTCTATATATAGTTGGACTCTACATATTCAAATAGGTTGGCTTTAAAACATTCAATTGTAAAAAATGTAAACTTTTTTATGTTCAGATTTATCACTTACAACAATGCATGTCAAAATATTTGGCACCTCATACAGATGCAAAATCAAAACGACTGAAAAACAAACAAATGCCCCAAGCGCCCAAAGATTTCATCTGAGGAGTTCTGCTGCATGAAATCGGATGTGGGTGCATCGACTGGGCTGGGGATCAATGCGGGACAGTATCTGAACATTCGAATGATCGCATTCACTGTCACCCGATCCCGCTGCTGAAAAGGACCTCATCCCTGCTGTTTTACTGATGCAGCATTTCTAGCAGGGTGTGGAGGAATGGGTGGAGTCTATGCATATAGGAGGTGGACAGAACAAAAGGGTTTCCTACATACTGAGGCCAGATCAGTGCCATCTGACAGATCAATTATCTCCTCTGTTCTCAGCTTCAAAGTCACTAACTGCTGAGGGTAAAGTTACCATAAATAGGTCTCCATCAAAAGGAATAACTTAAAAAGGAGGCTTAAAATCAAGCAACGTCATACTCGGTTTATTTAATACAGAACTACAAGAGTTTCTATAAGATGGGGCTGCAAAATTCCAAAGTTTGTCAATTACCATTCTGTATCTGGGGCAGCCTTCTGGAACTCATTGCCAGTAGATGCACTGAACTGATGCAATTACAGTAGCTCTGGACTCAAACATGAAACAAAGTTAAAGTTATATACCACAGAGCCCTCTTTCCTCATCTCTTAATATATCATATATTTCTGAAAAAAAAAAAAAACAGCAAGTAACATGCCTGTTTGAGTTGTTTAACGTGTCTCCCATGAGACTATTTCCTCTGTAATTTGGGGTGTTAAGAACACTTTGTGTTCCAGACCTATGTATCTATTATGTCCTGTTCCTTTTAAGTGTAGGCTGGGTGAGTGGGAATTGACAGTGCCATTTGAGTGCATTCTTACACATTGCCAATCGTGTGAGAGTGAGAATAACATAATTTTAATAAAGACATGCCCGATTTATGTATATAGTATTCATTTATTCATCAATGTACTTATTAACCCCTTGCCCCTTTACGCTGCTCTGCAAGTTGCTCTTGATGGGATGTCAATAGCATAACACACCCAGGGCCACTCTCACTACAGTAAGGGGTCAGGGCAGGACCCCCAGTCTACATCCCATACCCAGTGTTTCAACTGTATGCCCTTGCAAGCAGAGATCTGTTTTGTTGTGAAGTTTTCGTATGCAGTGCTACATCCCAAAGATTCACACTTTACTTGTATAATGATGCACAACACAATAGAAATCAAACTGACCAAGCCGATGTAGTTAGTCATTCCATATGTATTCAGATTGTGTGACATCAGTGAGCTCAATGTGTTTATTTTTTTTTTCCTGTACAATATGGTCAACACTGTGTATGGACTGTGTAAGTATGCCTGAGTGCTCTTCACTCAATAGGCACTATATTTATAAATAGCATCTACAGCATGTTCTGAGCTATCTGATTTCTCTTTGCAGACAGGCCGGGTTCTGTTAAAACTTCCCAATGAAATGGCACATGAAGGAGTGCTGTCAGTCTCCAAACAGAAGACTGCCGTGCCCAATGTGCTGAAATACCCCTGTCTTACATATTTATTGTTACATCTGTGTTATGCAAAATCAAAGCTGATTTTGCCATACATATGTTTGTACTCATAAGTCAGAAAGAGTTAATGTTTCCCTCATGCAGTGAAAAGTGGGCCCGCCAACATACAGCATACTATAAGCAAACGAACATGCATGTCATTATTTGATATTTTTGGTAAGGGAAGAATAAAACAGAGATTCAACTGCAAATCATTACATTACATTACATTATTGTAGTTTGGCAGACGTTCTTATCCAGATCAACTGTGTGTCCAGACGGGCGTGCAAGTGCAAAGCAATACGTAGAACAGCCCGCGAAACCTGCGGCGCCTCGTTGAAGTGGTGTGCGCTCCAAGTAGCCATTCAGGTTTAACTGATTACATTCAGTCGCCCTCTTGTGGTAAATGGCATAACACATACATAGGACTTGATGGATGGATGCAGTTGACATTAAGGGACAGCACAAGATATAGAAGTAATTTTTACAGTCACGTGAAACGCAACATTTCTCTAATCTAAAAAATAAAGCGGAACTTTTATAAATCCAAAAAATAATGCCATATGTGTTTGTTCCATTGTAATATGGTATGTCTCTGTGTAAAGACAAAACGACAGCCGAGAGCGAGCGGGTGGGGGTGGGAGAGGGTGCACGGGTTTCTTTGGTTGTTTTGGTGTGAGAAGACGAGGAGGAGGGACTCTCAGTAGTGACTAGCACAAACAGCGCACAAAGTCTGTTCAATGAGGCACAGACTCGAGCAGTGCATGCCTGCCTGCCCCGCAGTGCTCTGTGGATAGAACTCAGCACATTTAATCGACAGCGACAAGTAACCTGCTCCCATCGCACGCCGTTCTCCACAAGGTCCGGAACACCGCGACTGGAGTGTATGGACTAAATTATCTTTGTTACAGGCTATATAAAATATCAGTCTAATTTACGAGGAAATGAAGAAACGCACGAGGATGAACTGATTGATGAAACAGTAGACAAACGAGCATTTTTTTGCATCAAAGGATCTATGCATGCAATATATTTGCCACATAGATGACTGATTCCATTTTCAATGTTCCATATTCATTCGTTCATTAATATTTTTCAATACACAAATACTAGACGCAGCATGGACACCTTGATGTTAATGATCATATTTGGAACGGTAAGTGATGTTACTCCTCTTTATTCAACTATGATTTCTGGCTGCTCACCCACCGCCGGGGAGAGCAAATTTGTTTTGTTATTTGTTTTCGGTTAATGGTAATTGGGTTGGTTCTGAATTTTCGTAAAAGATTCTGTGCTAAAATACACTTTATGTGGTAAACAGTGACGTCCTAAACTGATACAGAAAAGCTACAGTGAGCGAGCGAAGGGTCCTCGCCCCCTTTCATTCACAGATAATCTTACTCGGTCGCTCTCGTCACTGGAATCGCTCCTACTGTACTTGTTCTGTAGCAGAGAGGCTTCCGCAGGCTGTCACTCAGTCTTTCGCAATAGCGACCCGATGTCTGAGGAGCAGGTGCTTCTGAGAGAGAGGGCGTTTTCTTACTGGGAAATAACCTACAGCTAAAAGTCCAACTTGCATACTAATCACTACCCATACTATTTTACAGTGAATATTTAATAACGAATGTTTTGTGTTTTATATTAAGGCTGGCAAAAGAGGCAAATCTATGCATCGGTGAATTTATAAAAAGGCAGTTGCCGATTGTTTTTTTATTGTTATTTTTAAGAGCAAGAAAAAAAATTACAGTAAATGAGGGTCCGGTGTCCGGCCATTTGAGACTGATAGGTCGTATTGGGCATCTAATGTTCAGACGCCACTTAGAAACATTCGATTATTTCGCAATATTAAGCTTTTGCGTTTATTGAATAACCACTGCTACTGCACTATTTCAGAATGATGAATGTATTACTTTTGATGGTTTACATCATTTCAGACTAAGGTAACACCTTTACTCAGCAAAAGTTTCAATCCAAGTGTGGGACTGTGAGAAATCCTAATACTGCGAAACGTGTGCTTGGATTACAACGCTTACCGACACTGAAAAGAGCATTTCTTTTTTTAGCTTGTTATGTATTATGTGGCATAATGCATTCGCACATGATTGTGATAATTACGCCGACGGTGACAAATCTGACTTTGATAGTTTAAACTGTGAACATCTTAAAACGTCATCGGGCTTTAGAAGGTTACTGTAAAGTGGCGATTTACAGCAATTATATAATTTACAGAAACATTCAATAAGGCACGCAATGACTTACAGCTACAACCCGACCTTAATTTCTGCATCCAATAGGATAGCCGTAAATGTCCGCAAAAACGACGGACTTGTGCAGGATGTTAAGTGGCACGCGCCCGCTTTGACTGAATGAAAACTGATCAGTAAAGCCGATCAGTAGTGCAACGTTCGTCCACACTGGAAGGTGTAATGACCCCCCACAGAAAAAAAAGAAAGAGTTTGATTTGTGCATATTTTACCATTACCATGGCAGTATTCAGTAGGTTATAGACAACGACGTTTTGGACAAATTACTGTGAGCGCTGGCCTGCAGTGGTAGTAGCATGAGTCATCCTTTACATACACATATTATACACACACAAAAACACACACACATATACGTACGTACGTGTGTGTGTGTGTGAACAGCAGGCATAGCTGTCGATCCTGTGTTCCATTGCATTTAAAGAGACGCTACCTTAAAGGAAATGATTTCCCCAAGGCTTACCCAGTGTTGACAGTCCGAGGTCAGTGGTCATCTCCTAAGGTCAAATCCAACATGAACTCACAAAGCCCACAAATCATCTGTGTGGTCCTACTAAGTGATTTAATTAAATTATTTATCATTATATGTATCTATTGCACCAGGTTGTCCTTTTAAATGAATATACCTTTTCAACAGCAAATGAGCCAGGCAGCCAGCACAGACATGAGCATTTCATTAGGATTAAAATGGTGAATGCCAAACACAACACAATGCAGGCCTCAGAAACAAGCTGATTGCTAGGTGAGGAATAAACAAGATTTAAAACAGGTACATTCTTCAGAGAATTGTTCAGATAGATTCATCTCATCTGAACTGCTTTTCCAGCACAATTAGGTTTGTAGTAGCCGGGGATGGCGGTTAGTATGCAACCTCATGCTGCCCTGCAATCGTCAGTTCAAACAGACTCATCCACATGTTACATCAAATACCTGGCAGGTGTTACACCCATTCTGGAGAAGAAACAGCAGCTGATAAATGACAAAATACAAAAGCTCTGGGGTTTGAACAGTTGCCAGAGACGCCTCATTGCTGGAAGGCTTTAGGCATCTTAAATTAATAGCGTGCGTGTAGATTTTGTTGTCAGTTTTCATCAGGGAGAGTCTAATGGAGAAAGGAATTCAGTGTATGATGAGATGATAGAGGTGAGAATGGAGGCTGGGTGTAGGAAAGCAAAACATAAGGCCAAAGCATTTGTTGCTTACCATTTCAATGGCTCTGTTTCTGAATGGGTTGAAGACAGAGAGAAAGAATGAAATTGGAGTGAAAGAAGTGGAAGACATGCTTGATGTTTAATTTGCATAATGGGGTCACAAAGTTATGCATTATATTAGAGTTCCCAGATTTCTAGGGAGAGAGTGTGAATCAGAGAGACAGCCTTGAGCTTGGATTATTTGTGGAGGGTTTTCACAAAAGGACAATGGGTTTGTGTGTGGTGAGTGAGTGTGTGTGTGTCTGTGTGAGTGTGTGAGAGAGAGTGTATGTGTGTGTGTGTGTGTGTGTGTGTGTGTGTGTGTGTGTGTGTGTGTGTATTTGGAAGGGTGGAGAGGGGATCTGTTTTTGCTTCACAACACATTGTATTGTCAGCTTTGGATCTGGCCATGAGGACACTGCCAGCCAAACTGGGACAAGGGACTGTAGTGTTGTCAGGCTGTGTGGTAGGAAACTGGAAGGACAATGTTGTCCCACCTTGACTTTTTAGCTACAGTGCTAGGTTAGCCTGTCTGTTCAACTGTTGAAGTCTGTTCAACTGTTGTCCATTGATGGCTAATAGGCACACTTTTCTATGAGGAAAAATTAATAATGCTAAGATACTTCAGCGCTTCAGATAGTCTATAAGAATTGTTTCCCCAGGTCTTATAAAGCAATTATTTCAAAAATACAAAAAAACCAATGACCTTGTTCCCCCAAGGCTTGTTTGGTATGAAATGGCATGTGAAATGGCATGCTTCAAAACAGAGTGCAAACCAAACGTGAACAGAATGTCGAGCATGCAGAGTAGGCGAATGCACAGCGTCACCTGTGGTAGGATTTCTGGGAGCCTGGAGACACTGTAGAAGACTCAGGGGCAGAGTCATCCTTGACTGAGCTGCATTCTAGGGCCCTCAGTCAAATGACATGTTGTGACGTTGTAACCTGGCCTTTTTGCATCAGTTGTTCTGGCTGTTGGACCATCAGAGTGTTTACTGGGAAATATGTACACATCCCTGTGTCTGTGTCAGTGTCTGCATGAGTTCTTATGCCTCTATATACATCAGAGTCTTTGTGTTTGTTTATATCAGTTTACATTCTTGTATCTCTGTGTATGTCTGCGGCTGTTCTCATGTCACTGTGTATGTCTATGTAAGTTCCTATGTCTGTGTCCACGTTAAGTGTGTGTTTTCAGGTCCCTCTGTGTTCATATGCCCCTGTGGTTGTCACGGCAGGTGGGGACGCTTGCAGCCCAGGAGTTCTGTCCGTCTGGTCAGTACACAAAGAGCGGGGAATGCTGCTTGCAGTGTCAGCCTGGAGAGGGCGTGGTCAAGAAGTGTGGAGCCACTCAGACCGTCTGTGCCCAATGCCTGGACAGTGAGTACCAGTTTAATGCCCTTCACACCTAGCAAGTCGCCAAATGTCACCCAACACCTTACTGTTTCAATTGGAACATTTAACATAAGGCATCCCAAAATGAACATTTATAATCAGATAAACAGACAGACAAACATGTACAATGAATACAGCACACAATATTTAGCCTCGCTGTGGGCCAGCCTTGAAAAGCCTTGATCAATGTTCAAATGAATATAAAGGAATCACAATCTTCAATGTGTACCTTATAAAAGCACTCATGTTCTCCAAAATAAGTCAGATTCAAAGATATATGCCGAAATCTAGCTATCATGTGACCTTACAGTTTAAAATATCTACACTGTTGAATAAATATTCACAGAATTTCAAGAGGTAAATAGGAGGTAATACTACACTTGACTGATTTTTTTCTTAAAGTATAAAGCTGTGATTACCCCCAGACATATATTTCACTTCTGCTTGGTGGATGATCTCAGAAAATGAGAAAGGACCTGGGGCCTTTAATGGAAAAGCAAATGAAAGCAACTTGCTGAGAATAAATGAAAAAGGAACAAGTATATTGTGCATTCAAAGGCATTAATCATATCATTGTCACACATTTTAGTGTCATTGATGTTATTTCAATTCCACTGTGTTCATTGATTTCAACTCTACAATCTCAAGACCAGTGGCATTTTAAAGTATATTTTCTGAATATCAGTCTGTGACCTTTATATTTTATTGCTCCCAGGAATAGGCCTATTCATGACACCAGGCCAAGGATCAAGACTGACAATGAGTCTGTCACAATAAGAAACTGACCAGTAAAAGCTAAATCTATGTAAAACAATTATGCTGTTAATAAAAAGAGTCCTTTATACCCATTCATGAAAATAAACCTTAGTACTGTCCAAGCAAAAGCAAAAAAAGAAATACATACATTACTTTATAGATGCTAGTACTACTATTTGGTCTTCAAAGAAGAATCGGTGTCAAACTTTGCAGCGGCTACACACCTCACGTAAATTTAGTCTGAGCATAGGAAAAACACATTTATAGCCCATTTTTTATGTTTCACTTGCATCTGACTCTGGGATATATCTGTACAGAATCAGATTCTTTATTGTGCGCAGAATACATGTCTTGGATAGAATCTTTTCTTGCTGCTTACTTCAGTTTACAAATTTATTTCAAGTTATCTGTTTCAAGTGGTTATTTGTTTCAAGTCGTATAAAAACTTTGCCATACTCTCAAGCAGACATCTGTGTGTTTACAGCACAGGCTGTTACTATGATTAGTAAGTGCACCCCTTCAGTGCCCCCCCATTTATTTTGCAGATACGCTGAAATATTAAAGGAGGGTGTGTTGCGTTCTGTTTTTGGTTGAAGATGTTCGGTCCTTAGGCCTGCATGCTTGTGTTGTCTGTTTACTACCTGTGATCCCTTACAGTACAGGTGAATGTATGTTAGTAGCAAGCACACAGAGGCTTTTACGCACACAAAGGAAGACCACTGAGCAGAAACACTAAGCCAATAAAAAGTACTACAAAATACCCAAGATTCTTGGAGATTTTGCCTGTTCTGAAATTACATGTGATTATTTGTGTAGGCTCTAAATGTTTCACACCCTGTCTTGCAATGTAGATCTAAGTCCAAATCTAAATCAATGCATGTAAATTTTTCAAGTCAAGATATTTTTGTTTTTGCGCCTGTCAGCATTTTTGCTAGAACAAGAGAAGTATAGCTCTCCCCAGAGTGAACACTGTGTCCTGTGGATGCTCAATTCTACCTCAAAGTGAGAGGGGCGGAAGTTGCACAGTCTCAGCTGACAGGGAGGCTTTTCCCTGTTACTATAAGGATAGTTATTCATTTAGCAGATGAATAAATATAAAGTGACTATTATTGCAGGAAACATGAGATGGAGATAATAGGAGTAACAACAGGCAGCAAACACCGTGCAACACAATCAAGGATCCAACAGGCAGGTAGTCAGTGAAACTACACAAGATGAGGACCTTTTGAGTCTGAGAGAGGAGAGAAAGAGGAGAGGAAAGGCAGGCCCAGCTGTCGTACGATAAGAGGGAGACCAGGAGACTGAAATGGCTTCCAATGTCTGTGATCTCCTCCTTGAGGAATGCCACAAAATCAACTATAAAATCAACTATAGTAAGAGGAATGAGAGACGATGGATCAGGAGGTGATACAGACTGAGGGGAAAATGATGATCAGTTTTCGTGGGCTTTAGATTGCAGTTTGATCCTGAGATCAAAAAAGCACATCTTAGCAGTAGTGAAAGATGGCAAGAGGCAAGGAGAGAGGTGGCAAGGTGAGCAGGGAGCATTTATTTCCTCTCATATCCTCTCCGCTGACCACAGCTTGTGTCTGTCCAAAAGCACTGTGTCTGAGAGGCAGGGACTCAAGGAGGAGGTTCAAGCCTGTCTGGTGACAAGAGGACATAGAATGTTGGGAGATGACAAGAGGGTAGGGGCCGCTGAGTTCACACAGAGATGGGAGAATGTATCACGAGAAGGTATGGGTGCCAAGGACGACGAAATAGAGGGAGATAAACTGCACAGTTTACATAGACTACAACAGAGACTGTACTGTACACCCTGTACAGTTTCGTATGTGACCGCCACCCTGAAACCTGGACTAAAGCACCACAAGAGCACTTACCAGTAGCACTCAAATCAGCCTGTGTACTGGATTTTGTGACTTCTATCCAACAGCCATCATTGCCAGCAGTTTACTACCTGTGGGACTCTTCAGCAAGCTACTCAACCTGAACTATCTCAGCAAGGATAAGCTGTATAAATGGACAATGTTGATAGTGATATTATGTATCACAATTAGTTACCCTAAGTAAAAAGCCACTGTATGCAAAAAATAAGACTTTTACTACTACAATTCAGACCATAGAAATACTCAGAATGTGTGAGAGATAGAGGGCAAGAAAGTAGAATGTGACTGGACAGAGGACAGGAGGGTTTTTACAGTCATCATAAAAGTACATGATTAAGGAAATAAGACATTTTTTTATCAGTGTGTCTGAATCACTGACAGTATGTTGCTCCTTGATACTCTTGATACCTCAACTTTGATACCTACCATCTTTAGATGTTCATGTACTGTCAAAAGCCATGGAAATATTTGTTTCCCAACATTTCAAACTATTTCCCAAGTGCATCATTGTGACTGATAGAGAGCATTGCATTACACAGCTTTACCTGTATATCTCTCTGGGAGGAGAAGTGGGTGGGGGAGGGGATGTATATATTTAGATAGTCTGAAGGGGAGATTAATTTGTAGTTAGAGGCAGAGGGAATGGGTGACATCAGAGTGAGAACAGGAGATAAAGAGGCATCCAACTTTTCAGCCAGTGTAAGCATTTGCAGCTAATTGAATTGAATTCTGCTTTCTGATGTACTCACTTCCATTTGAAGTGACTCAATGACATCATCCATGTTCTTATCTCGGAAGAATTAAGATATTATTAAGATATTACTAATGATTAGAAGGATTATAAAGCCACCATTGCACATTTTAGTCCATTTCCATTCCCACATCTGCCTGATTGTGGGAGGTGAATGTGGATTCTGTTTGGCTCCTGTCCATTTCCCTGCTCACTTGCCCTCCCTACAGTAAGTCCCATAGTTCCTCCCATGCATCTTAGCTGCTTATACCAGAAGCAGCACAGTACGTCTAACAAACACTGGTATAGGCCTCACATTACATTATTTATTTGCCTAGCTGATGTCCTTATCCAGACTTGGCCTACATTTTACATATTATCCATTTACACAGTTAGATATTTACTGAAGCAATTCAGGTCACCTTGCTCAAGAAATAAGGAAGCACTGTTTCACCCAGGATACAATTCTTCTAGTAACTAGAGAAATGCCAAAACCTCTACAGCACACCATTACCTTGCATATTCTTCTGGTCACATATTAAGACCTTCCAACCTCTCAAGTTGCATTTCACTCTTTTTTTATTCATTTAAGACTTTATTGCAGTTCATGTATCTTGATCTCCAGTTAATGGCAATGTTTGTGTCTCCAGCAAAGTCCTACTGTAGCTGTTTTAATTGCATAGTCTAGCTTATACACACAGCGTTCTCACATTAACTCAGTTACTACATGAAAAATATGCAATTAACAATAATGGACTTGAACACTGAGCTTCTCCTTAAAAACCGAGTTTTTGTATAGAGGTTATACACTGTGCACGGATGTTTTGGTCAGAAGTCCCTGAACAAGATTTACGGGATACTGTTACTGGGATACTGTTGTCTATCACATCCTGCCTCCATACAATCTCATCCTCAGACTTGTCCCCTATTGTATCTCACTGCGAGGCCGAACATTCCACTTCCTGTCTCACTGCAATCACCTCACCAGCCTCCCTCCTTCTGCCTGCTACAAACATTATCATCTTGTAAATATTAAGCATTCTCTCCACCCTCTTGGTGTCCAGGGAGAGTGGAGCTGTTTTATTGGAGAGCTCAAGTTGTGGAACTGAGAGTAGGGAAGCAGGGGTTCAGATCGAGTACATATAGTCCTCTGTGGCACCTTCAGAGGATGCCAGTACAATGCCCTCACACTGACTGGAACAGCATGGGCTATTTCATATCAGGGCCCATTAATAAATCAAGTAAAATTGCTGCAGTGCAGCTGGAAAGCAGAGACACATGATTAAACTACTCAAATTGTAAAATCTGTTGAATAGAGTGTCAACCTGATAGACATCACAACAGTTGCATCAATGGTTCAATGCATCCACGAGCGGCAATTGCTCTTTCCAGATTAAAGTTTATAATTAGATCAGGTCTTCCCAATCTCTCACCTGAGCAGAATACCTGTCCTCAAAGGACTTTGATTTTATTGCAGACAAGTACAAAACATTTACCAAACTGCTTCATCACTGAACATATAACCTCAGAGCCCCTGATATCTGGCATATTTGTATTTGGATTTGGATATGTAAGCACTCTGCAGACAGCAGATGGGAGGCTAGGCTGAAATGTTGCAAAAAGCGAAAGGGGAAAAGATGGCGTAGATGACTTTGGAAAATGATATTAAATTACTTAGCTGGTTTTTGAAACATTAACAGAATGGAAAGATAAGCAAACTGTGACAGTGTAGAGAAAAGAAGCAGATCACAGGAAAAGGAACGAGTAACAACTCAGCCACCCCAAACCCAACTGGGAGACACAGCTACGCCCTCCTGCTCAGTTGGTAATAGCATGTTCCTGTCACGCGATGGAACTGAAATAGCAGGCTACTAAAGCCTCTGCTATGTTTTGCTGATCATAAAGAGCACAATCTGCAGCTGTGGCTGGACCATCTGAATGTATTGACATGCATTATTGATGGGAGGCATTACGGTAATGGACTTTGAAATTCAAGGGGGGGAGGGGGAATTTTGGGGTTACAGAACTGCGGGGCAGGCTGCAAAGCACCCCTCCCAAATTTACAGTGGTCCCTATGATCGTGTTCATCCAATTAACCAGATGGAGCTGGCTGTGCTCTGGGACGACAGGCCTATTGTATTTCCCATGATATATCCCCTGACAGCCTCTCTCTATCATACTGCCCTGGAACAATACACTCTGGACATATGGCTACGTTTAGACATGTTTACGTAACATCTGTATGGGAATATGTGCGACTAAACTAAAAACAATGTGGGCTTGTCAATAATGGATTGTCAGAATGCATCAAAAATTTGATCGAGTCCAAGTGTTCTGGCAGGCTACAAAAGGTTATGTGTGAGTGGGCCAGTTGTGGCTGTAATGATTTAATTCTGAACTGAGGCTGCCAAACACTGCCCTGAACTGTATTTCATCTGCCCAACTCACAGGAGAGGGCTAGATTAGAAACATGGCCCTCACAGGGCTTCTCAGGTTTAGGAAGGAGCATAATGCCTTCCATGAGCCACCATTTCTCATGGAAACACCAGCCCGAATGTTGGCGTCAAGTTGTGTCACTTTCCTCTAAACGTGTCACCTCCACTTCCATGTGTTCCAAGGCCACTCTTGCATCACCTCCTTTCTAACACGCCAGAGTTTGATCTGTGATGTTGTGTAAGGGCAGAATGCAGCTGAAAGGGAAATGGCTTTTTTGAGACAGTTCTGTCCGACTGATCACAACAGCAGTTAATACAGTAAAAGCTTACCCCCAAAAGCACCCACATGCATGCACACGCAAACACATGCAAATACACACATAGCCCCCCGCCTACAAAATCCAAATGAAACAGCACTGCGTTTTACATACAACGTGCTTGTCTCACTCCCTACTAGAAGTGAACCGCAAAGAAGCATTGTGCTGTGCACTGCTGGATATTGGGTTTAGTTCAGCTTCTCACCCTCCTATAGTACTCTAAGTAGCCCCTCCCATCCTGTACTGCTCCACCACAACCGCTCAAAGACTCTACTGTTGCAGTGTGCCTTTCTAATTTTATCCCACCACAATTCCATAATAAGATGAAATATTGATGGCTTATTTTGTACAGCTAGGACCTCTCTTAGAGCAAGCATGTATTGAGCTCCTTCCACCACCCCATCATCCTGAGAAGGTCTTTGGCTCAAAAATTCGGGCTGACAGTGTTATTGGCTGCTATTTATGTAATATTAGTACCAGTCTGCAAAGAATGACATAGCTTGAAATACTTTTACCTTAACCTTTCCAACTTAAAAACGGGGCATAGAATTTCATCTCCAGGGATTTGTAAGATGGAGTTAATCAGCAATCATATTGTTTTATTCTGACAACACTTGGCATCAGACTGTATGCTGGGGTTATTTTTTGTGCATATATTCATGACAATTTTATCTGCCAAACAGGAGTAAATAGTTTAGTAGGTTGGGGGCAGCTAAACAATTTGCTTTCCCTTGGTCATTGTAAATAAAACAGTACATATTCAAACTCATTGTTTCAAATACTGACTTAAATGCTTTTTAATTTTATAGTCACCACTATTGTAGTTGTTAAGTAGGAGCAAAATACTCTGAATATTTTGTAACTCTTTTGTGATGTCTTTTCATTTTTAACTTGCATTAAACTTTTGTACTTCATAAACCCCTACATCTAATTAGAGGTTTGCGTGGTGTCTATAGTAGACTATTGCTTTATTTCCATCTAGAGGATTCATGGTTTGGTCGATGTGGTTACGTCAGGCCTCACACAACCTCACATGGTGACAGCACTGTTGCCTCACAGCAAGAAGGTCCTGGGTTCGAATCCCGGCTGCCCCAGGTCCTTTCTGTGTGGAGTTTGCATGTTATCCCCGTGTTTGAGTGGGTTTCCGCTGGGCGCACCAGTTTCCTCCCACCAGCAAAAAGACACACATGTTAGGGTTAATACTCCTGTCAGTTCCCTTGACCAAGGCACTGACAAAAGAACTGGAGTTGGTCCCCGGGCGCTGCACTGCGGCTGCCCACTGCTTCATGGGTCAAATGCAGGAGACGAATTTCCCCACGGGATCAATAAAGTGTACCATGACAATGGGTGTCTGAGTCAGCTGCCCCTGCCTCTCCCCCCCTCCCCGCAGGTGAGACCTACTCAACAGACTACAGCCACACCGAGCCCTGCCGGCCCTGTTCACAGTGCACGGGTCTGCTGCGCATGGAGACGCCCTGCACTGACACCAACGACGCCGTCTGCGTCTGCGACTACGGCTACTACCTGAGCGAGCTGTCGGCCCGCTGCGAGCCGTGCACCGAGTGCCCGCGGGGCCAGGGCGTGCTGGCGGGCTGCGCGCACAACCGCGACACCGTCTGTGAGGAGTGCGGGTACTTCACCTACTCCGACCGGGAGAGCTCGCTGGACCCCTGCCTGCCCTGCATGGTCTGTGAAGAGGAGGAGGTGGAGATACAAGCCTGCACCCCGACCAGTGACACCATCTGCCACGGTGAGCCTTCCTCCCTCACTCTCCTGTGTCACAGGGCATGCTCTTTTTAGCCTTTTTTTCAAGTGTTGTTAACATTTATAGTGTGCATGTGTTATGCATGGAACATTAATATTTGTGAATATGTGACCCATTTGATACTTGCAGTACAAGTCCTAAGGCATTGAACACCTCACATATTGAGGGTCATTAGGGGTTGGTCCCTTTTTATATGCCTCTTTGAATGCTGGTTTTTAGTTAAAGCACAGATCACAGTGTGGTATGTAAATTAACCAACTAACCAGCCACAGTCACTTGTCTGACAGCACTGCCCTGTTCCAAGTTATCGTGTTCTAGCGCACTGTATGTCACAGAGAATCAGCACAATCCAATTTCCTTCTTTAGGTTCATCCATCAGAAATCTATGTTTTCCTCACTTGCCACTCCCTAGATAACATGGACGATGTTGTGAACTGATCTCAGGCCAGCAGTTTCTAGCAGCAGGAGGAAACTGTATTTTTTTTTTTGTAGAAAGCGGAATGGCCACTGCCTGTTATCTTTAATTCACATGGCAAAGCAGAGCCGTGATTATCACTAAGGTCATATTTCCCAGTGTTTGCTCATTGGATGCACACATGCAGTGCCTGTGCACCCAACCCCACTCAGAAACATACACAGAGGGTAATGGCTTGTGTCATTTGGTGGGCCAGTGTAGAGACGGGAGCATCTCACTGTTAATGGCATTTACACTGCAAGTTTGTCTTTTCATCAGCGTGTGGGTTGACAGGCCATTGCTCAGGTCACATGAGTGGAATTCCGCCCACTGGCTCGACGCTAAAGCCTTACAATGTGAGCTGGTGGGCAATCCAGGGCATCCAGGAGATTGGCTCAGAGTTTTGAATTGGCGTAGTGTTGGGAGACCAGTACATGAGTGTCAATGAAATAAGATCACTGTGGCTAGGCTGGGTGGTTTGTATAGCTAAAGTGAACAGTTCACTGCAGGATAAGCCAATACTTTCCTCAGATTCATCACTAGCTTCATCATCACAGAATGAGATCCATGAGATGGTCTTTACTGGAATTTTACTTCTTACCTGGATTACTCAAAGGTATGTTAACCTCTCTGTTGTCTAGATTGATAAGGCATGATGTCATTATATTGTTCAGACTGTCATTTAATTAATCAGTAATGAGGGCAAAGCTCAATATTCTCAAGTGATAAATCAGATTACCCTCATTATCTGGGGGATGAGCTTTTGTGAAGAAAATCTCTGTTTTCATGACACGCACCCTGACACAACAAATGAGTGTTAATGAATAACAGATCTGCTGAAATGTGACCTCAGGGCTGTGTGTCTGTTGAAATCTATTGTAAAGTTGTTTATTGGAAAAATGAAAGTGTAGGATCAACATCAGAGGCAACTGACTCCCACAGGGTCATCGAGGGACAAAATATAGAACATCTTGTAATGTCTACAGCACAGCATCCCAGGTGAAATTTCCAAAAAAGCAGTGCAAAATAATTCTCCTTAAACTCAGATCGGACAGGCTCCAAGTTCACATCCTCTGTGAACTTCGAGATAAAACTTTCCTCCTCCAAGCTTTCAAGATATGACAGATGATTGTACATTCACACACTGATGGGAGGAGTGCATGCAATAAATAATAACACAGGAAGTCATTTTTCAAAGGAGTTGATGGGGCCTGAAATCTGCGTATAATCTGATTAAATGGTGTTTTTTTTGGTAGGTCAGCTGCATGTGCAGTGTTGCCAGGGTCTGGAAATCTTTTGTTCGGTGTGATGGCCAGAGGGCGTTAGGAGGGCAAGTGACATAATGGTGCAGACTCTATCAAGGCTGAGAAACCGAGCGATCACCAGAGCAAGTTCTCAACCAAGTAAAGGGTAGCTCAACCTAGTCTGTTGTGGTCAGGGCAACAGTTGGCTGAAAGGACCTGCACTCAAAGCACTGCAGTGGGTCTTTTGGTTTGGTTTGTTTGATTTTGTAGGTAGGTAGGTTGTTTGTATGGTCATCCATGCTCTGGCCACGGTCTCAGCCAGATGGGAGCCATGAATTGATCCTCTTGTATGGATTGTCATTTTTTGGATCGCTTCCTTAGCACTCATTCATGTGGGGCGTATTGAGGAAGGAAGAGACCGAAAACAGGTTGCAGTGTGAATGGTTAAATTACTCCACACAACCCTTGTTGGCTCTTTTTGTCTATTCCCAATCTGCTCTTGCTCAGGCCTGAGAATCAGTGGGTGCAAACAGAGTTGTGCAGCACTTTCCCACTCCACGCCAGGTACCTAGTGCATTCCCTCAGATCATAGCCTCTCTGAACCAGTCTAATGGATGCAAACCTCAGGAGCTGACATGTAGGGTTTGAAGTGCTGAGTTATAACATTTGTCAAAAGGAATCACTGACTCTACGTCCTTCTGGGAGTAATAAAGTGGACATTCAGGGTTCACGTCCACAGTGCAGGCGTAGCCACCATATACTGGTGCTCTCAAAGGTCTGGTGCTCAGCACAGTCCAAACCTGTTTCATCATGTGAGGTCAGCTGCTGACAGACCTTTTAGGTGACAATATAGTATAAAAATTTTCAGCTTTTTCCAAAGACCCAAAAGATCCCAGCAGTCAGAACACTGATTCTTCAGGTGAATTTTCAAGGAGGAAGTACACTACTCAGGCAACAGTGCCACAGCCAAACCAAAAGTCATGAAAGAGGAGCTGATTGTTACTCAATGACCACATAAATTGCTCTTTCTAGACACGCTGACACAGTTGACTAGGCTGTCTACATAGGTCTACAGACATACTGCTCTATAGGGGGCAATGCCCTCCTTGTGTGACATCATGAATAACTTAACAAAGATTCTCAGGCTTCTTCATTCTCTGTCTGACACAATATAAGCCCTGTGGTCTGCTGGTGAGCAGAGTGACTGCTTCAAGCTAGAAGTGATGGGTGGTCTTTTCCCTGTTCACATCTCTGCATTCAGAGGCCTCATGAAGCACCATCAAACAATTAGGTCCTTGTGCTTGTCACATGGGACTTTTAACAGTCTGCGGCCTTCTGGAATTCAACCTGTTTTCTCTTTTCACTGACAATTTTCTGCTTTCAAATTCCTTATGGCTGGCTCTGTCCACCATACGCTCTGACTTGTGTGGGCTTGTTGTCTGCTGAACCCTTGTATTTGGTGAACAGGAAGGAGGTGTTTTATGTTCCATGCTGCTATGGACCCCAGCATGAAAACAGCACAGCTCAGCACGAGACTGAAATTGATTCAAATGGTTATCATATTTTTTGAGATTTCATTATAAAATTACTATACATATCTTTTGGAGTTGCAGACCAAGCATTAAAACCACATTGTACCTTCTTTGCACAATGAGGTCCTTAGCTAAGGTTGTATGTTTCTTTATGTCTGTGCACCCCTTGGGGGAGGAATCATTAATAGTTTAGAGTCACAATGCCTTCTCGTGGAATTCACTTCCATCAATCTACTGCATCAAAAATGAAAAATAAGTGTCTCTCTTGACAGCGCATTCACAGGCTGAATGGCACTGTTGCAGGTGGTGATAAAGTATTCATAAGGCTCTTTCTGTCTGCAAATGGGTGTCCTGACTCTCTCATGTTATGAGGAAAGAAGGGGGATTTTGAGAGGAAAGGGAAGGAGGGAAAGGCAGAGAGAGATGCAGGAGGAGGACGAGAGGGGGAGGAGAGAAGCAGCAGATGGGCAGCTGAGAAGTGTGCTGGATCAATAAAAGCGATGGGGTTTCTCCGGTGCCTGCTTAGGATTCTCTGGGTGACCTCTGTGAGCAGTGATCACATTCTGCCGCAGAGCACACTCACTCCAGCAGAGCCCCACTTAAACACACGCACCACCCTGCCCCCACCCCCTTTTCTTCTTCCTCCTCTCTACCACCTGACTCCCTCCAACCCCCCATCCTCCCTTGCCTCAGCTCTCATCCTGTCCCGCATGCTCCTCTCATCTCTCCTGTTCAGGTTCCTCACTTCCTCTGCCACAGAAAACAGCAGAGCTAATCCTTGCTGCCATCACTGCACGTGATTGTCAGAACAACACCAGAGAGGCCCAGAGAGCCTGGGAGGTTCTCAGTCACCGGGCAGCAGTAATAGAAGAGAAATCTAGCAGGAATATCTCTGACAGGGAATATTGGCGATTACTATGAATGGCCAAGATCATAACGAATAGCACATGTTTCCAAACAGCACATTTCTGCAGTTGTGTTACAAGCCGATAGTTCGACTTGCCCGGCAAGCACACAAATACAGACCATTATGTTTTGCATTGCTTTACTTTGACAGTAAAGCAAAATCTTTAACGTAACAGCTTCCCAAGAGATCAAACACTGTGGTCCCGTCAGGCCTATTTCATGTCATGTCAATGACTCAGTGATATTTCCTGTACGTGTGCTTTACTTGAAGATCACTCATGATTGTCATTTCCCTGGGATCAATGACAGCCCCAGAGGGCCTGGAGCAGTGAAACAGCTACTGAGCAGTTCCGCTCAGTGACAGGGTCGGGTGCCACATGACAGCGGCTAAAATAGAATGAAAGACTCAGCAATCTAACAGTGCAGTAAACAGAGGAATTGTTGAATTAATAAGTACGAGCAAAAGGGGGGGGGGGGGGGGGACAGAGTTGAATGTAAGGGCATCTTCAGCATGTTAGTGTGTGAAATATCCATCTCCCTGTCCTCCTGTGATTCACTGTTTGTGCATTCAGTAAAGAGGTTTACTGCATTCATCAAACTCAGAAATTTTCACTCCATTTTAAATCATTCATTGGGTTTATGTACCTTTGCCCTATTCTTTGATTTAACATCCAAGGCACAGTTTTTTTTTTTTGCTTTGACAGTACCTAAAAATCTATGAATGTTTAAATTGAAATACAAAGCACAGCTCCATGCTGCAGTCAATTGGTCAGAACATCACGCAACACAAAACAGAAAATAACAACAAAGACATAAAGCATTTTAAATGCACCTGTTAATAGGAGCATCAGAGCCTTGGCGGGATGGCTTGGGTTTATGGCCCCTGAGCCGTAAAACACACCGCAGAGCTCGAAACTCCGTCCCCCCCCTCCTCAGCCTGTACCTGCCAGTGCCGCCTCTCGTTTTTACTGCACTGCACAATCTCCGAAAGGTGAGTCATACTCTCTGGCTGCAGCAGAGTGTCAGGGAGCTGGAATAATGTGAGACGTCCTGGGAGGGGAGAGCGCTGCGCGACATTTTCTGAGCCGCATGTGTCTGCTTCTGCCGCGGCCCCGACGCTGGCTTACCCCCCGACAAGCATTCCTACGGCACTTTGAATAAAAGATAATCACGTACACACCTTCAGAAGATACCCAGCCGACCAATACAAAAATTGAAAATCTATGGTCTGAGGGGACAAATGTCCTGTCCTGGACTGAGCTGGTGTTAATGATGTCTTTTATACTTTTAAAATACTCTATGTTAGAATAAAGAGTCTGGCAAAAAGCTGTGAAACAACAAACCCCCAATAACATACAGATAGGAAATGCATATAGGTTAATACAAGACTGGCATAAAGTTTTGTGTATTGTGTGTGTGTGTGTGTGTGTGTGTGTGTGTGTGTGTGTGTGTGTGTGTATACGCTGTTGCTGCTTCGAATTTAAACCTCGCATCAGTGTAGATAGACAGTGTAGACACATACCAAAGACCTACAGTTGAATCCACTAATCAGACACACAGTAGTTACAACTTGTGCACATTTTTTAATGTAATGTGTACACCAAAGTACACACTTGCACACTTGTTCTGAAGAATTACAGAGTTTCAAAAGAGCGTAAAACATATCAGTATCTATATGTTTCCCTTTCAAGTCTGAAAGAAATGAAGTGAAACAGAACTCATTGAGGAGATGCTGGTGATGTGAATGCCTTTGACAGGAGGAAATAACGATGAACTATAAGGCATCGCTCTCTCTCTCTCTCTCTCTCTCTCTCTCCCTCCAACATCTGAGACATGCTCTGCACTCTCCCTGGATTGGGGGGAGGGGGGTACCCAGTGGGGCAGGTCTCATTGTGTGTTCAAACCTTTTACTGCAGCATAATTACTGCCACTAATCAGAGCACTTTATAGCAACGCTTCCGTTCACTCTCTCTCCCCCAGGAGAGCCCAGCCACTGTTTCAGCCCGATGAAAGAGTGAGAGACAGAAAGAGAGAAGCAGAGAGCATGAGAGGGAGAGGGAAATGAAAGGATGAGATATAGAGGAAAATTGAAAGGCGAAAGGCTAAAAAAAAGTGAAAAAAGGGGTTGATAGAAAGCGAGATGAGATAAGGAGATGGAGCAAAGTGGACAGGAGAGAATGACATTGAGAGTGAGAGATAGGGTCTCTCTCAGTGCAGCATGACTGATATTGACTTCACCCCCCCACTGAGCAGATGAAGCACTGAGTAAGCAGACAGAAGCTGTTTGGAGGAAGGGAGAGAGGGTATCGGAAACACAACTGAAGGTTAACAGGCAAAGTGCTCTATATGAAAAGACCGAATGTACTGTAAATAAACACTTTTTTTCTGCAACCATTGATGAACACCTTTAATGAGCTCGGCCCATAAAACACCTTTTCAAATTCAGGGTGATTAGGGATTCAGGGAATTTTTCCAGTCGTCAGACGTCTATTGGAACCCATTTTATGTTGCACTTTTGTTGTTATGTTTTATAAGCATCAGGGTGTAATTAGCTTCAAAAGCAACTGCTTGAGAAAGAATGCAGACCGCAAAAACAAAGCCAGAGATTTGAATAGAGCCATGAGTGTTCTGCCACTGATGTCCTGCAGACAGGAAACAGGTATTTGTGCACCACAAAAAGTCACAGAAGCAGAGGCAGCAATTATAATTTATAGTTAGGGCAATAAAGCTGCGGGTTATGGTGTTTAATGTCTCTACTTTGAGTGGAAAATAACAATGCATAACAACACCTCAAGACCGTACAGTGCTACAATGTCAATGTCTCCTTGAAGAATGGCCTGGTGAAGCCATTTCCTCTTTCTTGACAGCAAGAAATTAACACATAAAATACAACAATAAATACATAACCTTAAATGGGTGTGCTTAGTATGCATAGTAATGTTGCCAGTTCAATTCCCCACTTGGGCACTGCTGCTGTACCCTTGGGCAAGGTACTTAACCCACAATTCCCTCAGTAAATATCCAGCTGTATAAATGGATAACATTGTAAAAAAAAAACTGTAACCAATGTAAGTCACTCTGGATAAGAGTGTCTATTAAAATGCCAAAAAAATGCCAATAGTGTGCTGGCCTGGCTATAGGACTAGACAGCACAAAGGATTCAGCTGAATTAAAGATGTGTTGTTCTGTTGTCCAGACGTCCCAGGAAGAGCCCCTGATTCCAGTGGTCATCTTTTTATTGAGTCATTGGTACACCACTATCCGCAAATCACACCCATGCATAACGAAAGCTAAGAGTCCACATTTTTCACAGGATTTCAGCTCACTTCAAGTTATGCTTCACAGAGGTTTTGTAGTGTTGCAACGTCTCGTGCAACCATGGCATTAAAAAGATCTGGTATCTGTCAAAATAAAGTGTTTACCCCACAGCAATGGAGCTGGCCCTGTTATCACCAAAGAAAAAGGAATTAATAAGTCCCACAACTGCAGAAATTGGGAGTCATTTCAAAGTCTTTAAGAGGAGCTGGGAAACACTCTAAAGGGAAAACAGCGCTGACTTGAGAAATTGAGCACAGGCCGAGGGAATGTGTTGTTCTGATGCCTATAACATTAAACCCATTTGAGCCAGATGTATTAATCAGCCATCCCATCCTTGTGGATTTCATTTGCATGGTAAAGTATTTCACCATTCTTTCACCATCCTTTTCTGTTATAAAGCTCAAACCCTTCTGTAACGGATTATTTTGTGGTGACATACTGTATGCAAACAGTTTTTGCAGAAGGGATGCTCCTCATTGACTCATTGAATTGTTGTTCTCACTGAGGGGCAGCTCTTCAGAGAGAGCAATCAAAAGTTACTCAATGGTGCGAGCATGCCGAGTCAGCTATGTCTAAAAAGTG